>NC_132929.1:38907500-39212500 GCF_047675955.1 Chlorocebus sabaeus | reverse complement strand
TATAGCTTCAAATATATTTGCAAGCCATTTAGAAAAGAATGGAGGCTGGGTGTGATGGCTTATGCCTATAATCCCAGAACTTTGAGAGGCTGAAGTGGGCAGATCACTTGAGGCCAGGCATTCAAGACCAGCCTGGCTAACATGGTGAAACCTGTCTCTACTAAAAATACAAAAATTAGCCAGGTGTGGTGGCACATACCTGTAATCCAGCTACTTGGAGGCTGAGGCATGAGAATTGCTTGAACACGGGAGGTGGAGGTTGCAGTGAGCTGAGATTGAGCCACTGCACTCCAGTCTGGGCAACAGAGCAAGACTTCATCTCAATAAAAGAAAAGAAAAGAATGGATGCTTTTCCTTTAATTTCATGATAGATTTTTTAAAATTGGATACAACTTTTTCAAATAATAAAATCATTTGAATCAAATATTACTAGACTTACCTGTTTCAACTTTTCTAGGTAATGACATGTGTTTGGTGTAATAAAAAAGGTCTTTTGGCTACAAGTGGCAATGATGGCACCATCCGCGTGTGGAATGTTACCAAGAAGCAATATTCACTGCAACAGACCTGTGTGTTCAACAGATTGTGAGTGCTAACATTACATGTATACCATTTAAAATAAGAGAATCCTAAACATGCCTCATCTTGGTTGTGTTAATGTAATCATATTGTCAGTAAAAGTTTTTGAAATTTTCTTTTAGATTAGTATTACTGTATCTTCAGTGTGTATTTTTAGCTTTCCAGGGTAACAATTCAGAAAACATAATTTTAAACCATCTGTATCCGGACTTAGAATTAAATCAAGATCTACTGGTAAATAAACATTCAGCTATGTAAAACAGTAGGCTAATTTGCCATAGGTCTTTAAGAGTTGTTTAGGAATTAGAGTAATTATATTGCTTCTGTATCAGAATGTAGCATTTTTAACAGTTTTGTTTGTTTGTTTTTGTTTTGTTTTGTTTTGAGACGGAGTCTCGCTCTGTTGCCTAGGCTAGAGTGCAATGGTGCAATCTTGGCTCACCATAACCTCTGCTTCCCGGGTTCAAGCAGTTCTCCTGCCTCAGCTTCCCAAGTAGCTGGGACTACAGGCACCCGCCATCATGCCCGGCTAGGTTTTGTATTTTTAGTAGAAATGGGATTTCACTATGTTGGCCAGGCTGGTCTCAAACTCCTGACCTCATGATCTGCCCGCCTCAGCCTCCCAAAATGCTGGGATTACAGATGTGAGCCAGTGCGCCCGGCTGCATTTTTAATAATTTTATAGCCAGCTGTAGCTATTTCTTTTCTGAAGACCTCCCAAGAGATTAGGCAAATAAGAATCAATGTCTTCTGAATAATAACCATCTATACAACCCATACAAAATTCAAATGTGTTTATTGACAAGTTGTGTACTAATTAAATAAGGAAAAGTCTAATATCACTTTTTCATAATTCATTATTCACATGATGACAAATATTAATGAATGTGTAACTGTTAAATACTGCTAGCCAAGGTTTTGAAACAGAAGAATCAGTTATACACTCTAGTCTATGTGAAACCCTTATTTTAAGGTTTGGGGTTTAATTTACTTTTGAATGATGGGGATTAGAATTGCATACTTATCTGTTATATTCTAGGGAAGGGGATGCTGAGGACAGCCTGGGATCACCCAGCGATCCAAGTTTCTCACCAGTTTCCTGGAGTATCAGTGGCAAATATCTAGCAGGCGCTTTGGAAAAGATGGTGAATATCTGGCAAGTTAATGGTAAGAGTCATGTAAACACTAGTAAACTGCTGAAACTAGTTTTTTAAAAACTTCCTCTTAGTCTTCTGAGTCCAAACAGTGGTTTCTCTTCACCTTGAAACTCACAAGCCTTCCAACAACTTTGAAAATCTGTGCACTGTGTGCTTCAAATTAGAGAGGAAGTGCTCATTTATTGACTTTTCTTTCTGGGACTGTCAACTAACCTAGTAGTTATAAACTTAAATTTTTTTTCATGTACTACTAAGTATTCAGAATAGGGTTTGAGGAGATGTAGTCGTCACTGAATTTTAAGCTATGTATTCTTTTGAATTGCTTGAAATATTTCTATTATGTTTATTTTGTAGGTATAAATTCTTGTCAGTTTTTATTATTCCTCTCTGGAAAGTAAAAATAATTATTGTAATAATGAGCTTTTTAGTATTTTTGTTTGTTTTTTACATATTTGAGGAATAGCTTTTCTGTGTCACATATTTGAGGAATAACTGTTTTGTCACATATTTGAGGAATAGCTAGCCTTAACTGCAGGTAAGTTTCTTATGCTAATCTGGTTATCAGTAATTGTTGAGAAAGGACTTAAGTGCTTGACATCTGTACATTCAGTGTTTTTCTTTACACTCTCTTCTATAAAGGTACCATTTTGTCCTATTAATAGTTACAGATAGCCAGGCGTGATGACGTGTGCCTGGAACCTTAGGGAATCAGGAGGCTGAGGCCCAAGGATTATTGGGCCTGGGAGTTTGAGGCTGCAGTGAGCCATGATCATGCCACTGCACTCACTCCAACTTGGGCAATAGAGCAAGACCCTCTCTCAAAAAAAAAAAAAAAAAAAAAAATCAAAAAACAACAACAAAAAACCAGTTATAGAAAAACATTAATTATATTTATTTATTTATTTTGAGATGGAGTCTCACTCTGTCACTCAGGCTGGAGTGCAGTGGCGTGATCTCGGCTCACTGCAACCTCCGCCTCCCAGATAGCTGGGACTACAGGTGTGCGCCACCATGCCTGGCCAATTTTTTTTTGTAGTTTTAGTAGAGACGAGATTTCACCATGTTGGCTAGGCTGGTCTTGAACTCCTGACCTCAGGTAATCGACCTGCCTTGGCCTCCCAAAGTGCTAGGATTACAAGCATGAGCCACCGTGCCCAGCTGAAAAAGTTTAATTTTATGATCATATATAGTATATAAATGAAGGATCCTGCCTTCACAGTCTTATTTATTAGCAGGCTATTATGAAATTCGGAACTGCTTTGAGTGTGTTTTAGAATTAAGTAATATTTAGTTTTGTTCCTTTTTTTTCTTTTTGATAATTAAGTAACAACTAGTTAACATTTTTTCCCTCTTTAGGAGGAAAAGGATTAGTAGATATTCAGCCTCATTGGGTATCTGCCCTGGCTTGGCCAGAAGAGGGTCCGGCTACAGCCTGGTCAGGAGAGTCTCCAGAATTGTTGTTGGTGGGACGGATGGATGGATCTCTGGGACTGATTGAAGTTGTTGATGTGTCCACCATGCACCGTCGAGAATTGGAACATTGCTATCGAAAGGATGGTAAATGACTGCACTTATGTCTAGTTGACAGAGTCTCCAACTTCCTTTCTAGACTTAGCTTTTTGGCACTTACTTTTAAAAATGCCAAGTGAATATTATCTTTGCTTTGTTTTCAAAATTTTCCAGTCATGTTTTAATTCTAATTAGTTACTGAATTGAAAGATATTTATCTCCCAACCCCCACCACACATCTCTGCCAAAATGAGATTTAATGGTATTATATTAGTCATTCATCTTTTGTGTGACTTAATATTTATAGCAGATTCCAAGTCTCCTTTGAAAGTTAGGACTGTCCAAGAGAAAAAAAGATCATAATCATTATTGATGGAGATGAAATTTTGTGTGTGTGTGTGTGTGTTTTTTTTTTTTTTTTTTTTTTTTTGAGAAGGAGTCTCACTCTGTTACCAGGCTGGAGTGCAGTGGTGTGATCTTGGCTCACTGCAACCTCTGACTCCCTGGTTCAAGCTATTCTCCTGCCTCAGCCTCCCGAGTAGCTGGGATTACAGGCATTCACCACCACGCCCAGCTAATTTTTGTATTTTTAGTAGAGACAGAGTTTCACTATGTTGGCCAGGATGGTCTCGATCTCCAGACCTTGTGATCCCCCTGCCTCGACCTCCCACAGTGCTGGGATTACAGGTGTGAGCCAATGCGCCTGGCCGAGATGAAATTGTCTTTAAAAAAATTAGTAAAATTGAAGTAATGGAGGAAGGGGGAAGAGGGGAATTCCTGGTCTGACAAGAGAGTAGGAAGTCTGCTTTCTTCTTACTGTGGTGTTCCTTTGAATATGAATGCATCTCACTAGGTTTTGTTGGTTGTCTGGGGGAAGTTGGGTAATTCAGAGGTCATAGTGCCTGCCTACATGGTATTCCATTAACAGAAGAGGTTTATTTTGTTTGTTTAAAAATAGGTAATACTTTGATAGGGTTGAAAAATTTAAGTTTTAAAACATATACAGTGAAAAGTCTTTCTCCCATCTGCTCAGTTCCCACACTCCCATTCTACCCTCACAGATACTGTTTTTACTTCTTTTGTAGCCTTTCAGTGTTACATATACTTAAAGAAGCAAATAGAAATATAGATTGTTAGAACAGAACATTTTGATAGAATGTGGAAACATACTGAATAGGGAATATTAAATCAGCAGAAAAAGAGATATAATTTTCTTTCTGTGATTTGAATTATTTCACTTCTTAGTATCATGGTAGATTCTGGTCCAAAAGGAAAGAACCTACGGTGACTTAAAATCAGCAAAGCAATTTAATTTTTGTCTTTATTTTTCAACAACCGCCTGAAAAAGAATGAAAGATTATAAATTAGGTAGTCCTTGTCACAGTTAAGTGACACTTTTAAGAAGTATGTTACATGGAATCCCCACTGTACGCCTACATTTTGTCAATGCATTAAAGAGCTATTTGGAAACTTACTTGCAGTGGTTACATTATCATTATTTGTTTCAGTCTCTGTCTTTTAAGTCAGACAATGATAAATAATTCTCTTTTTCTTTTTGTTTTGTTTTTATCATGTTAGTGTCTGTTACCTGCATTGCATGGTTCAGTGAAGACAGACCATTTGCTGTGGGATATTTTGATGGAAAATTATTACTGGGAACAAAGGAACCACTTGAGAAAGGAGGCATTGTTCTAATTGACGCACATAAGGTAAATGCATCTTTAAAAAACATAATTTTATGGGATACAAGCGCAATTTTGTTACATGCATAGATTACACAGTGGCGAAGTCGGAGATTTTAGGATATCCATCACCCAAATGACATACATTGTACCCATTAAGTAATCTCTCATAATCTACCCTCCTCCCAGCCCTCACCCTTCCAAGTCTTCTTTGTCTACCATTCCACACTCTAGGCCCGTGTGTACACATGAGTTCCCTTTTCCCCACTTTCTTGCCAACAACTGTTGTTTTTTGTCTTTTTAATAATAACCACTGAAAAGTGAAAAAAATCTAATATTTGTCTTTCTGTGTCTGACTTATTTCACTTAAGATAATGGGGTCCAGTTCCAACCATGATGTTGTAAAATACCTGATTTCGTTCTTTTTATGGCTGCATAGTATCCCATTGTTTATGTATACCACGTTTTCATTATCTGGTCATCCATTGATGGACACTTAGGTTGATTCCATATCTTTGCTATTGTGAGTGCTGCTGTGATAAACATATGAGTGCAGGTATCTCTTTGAGGAAATGATTTATTTTCCTTTGGGTAGACACTCAGTAGTGGGATTGCTGGATCCAGTGGGTAGTTCTGTTTTTTGTTCATTGAGAAATCCCCATACTGTTTTTGATAGAGTTTGTACTAATTTATATTCCCACCAACAGTGTTTAAGAGCTCCCTTTTTGCCACTTTCTTGCCAGCATCTGTTGTTTTTTGTCTTTTTAATAATAACCATCCTGACTAGGGAGAGATGATATCTCATTGTGGTTTTATTTTTTTATTTTTTTTAATTTAAATTTTTATTTTTTTAGATGGAGTCTAGCTTTGTCGCCCAGGCTGGAGTACAGTGGCGCGATCTTGGCTCACTGCAATTTCCACCCCCCAGGTTCAAGCAATTCTCCTGCCTCAGTCTCCTGAGTAGCTGGGATTACAGGTGCCCACCACCATTCCTGGCTAATTTTTATATTTTTAGTGGAGACAGAGTTTCACCGTATTGGTCAGGCTGGTCTTGAGCTCCTGACCTCAAGTGATCTGCCCCCCTCAGCCTCCCAAAGTGCTGGGATTACAGGCGTGAGCCAACGCTCATGGCTCATTGTGGTTTGAATTTGCTTTTCTCTGATGATGAGTGATATTGAGCATTTTTTCATATGCCTGTTGGCTATTTGTATATATTCTGGTAAAAGCATCTTTACCAGATAGTTGCTTTTTCTTGTTTCTTTTTTCCCCCTCCTGAGACGGAGTCTTGCCCTGTCACCCAGGCACCACCTTGGCTCACTGCAACCTCTGCTTCCTGGGTTCAAGCAATTTTCCTGCCTCAGCCTCCTGAGTAGCTGGGATTACAGGTGCCTGCCACTACTCCCAGCTAATTTTTTTTTTTTTTTTTTTTGTATTTTTAGTAGAGACGGGGTTTCACCATGCTGGCCAGGCTGGTCTTGAATTCCTGACTTCGTGATCCGCCCACCTCAGCCTCCCAAAGTGCTGGGATTACGGGCATGAGCCCCGGCACCCAGCCTTCTTCGTTTTTTTTTTTTTTTTTTTTTTTTACTCTACTATTGCTTGATACTAGTTTCTTTTAAAATTTTTTTACGTCAGTCAGTTATAACTTAATGTTCTATTATTGCACAAAATCTTTGGACAGTGGATATACATGGATAAGTCTATGTAAAAATAAATAAGCCATGAAAGAGTAAAGCCAACACCCTGGGAATGATGGCTTTAAAGGTAAAGCCAATACTTCCCAGGGTGTCAGAATGCCTCCCAGTAATGTCAGAAATTCCGTGCATGAAGAATAATTTTTTTTTTTTACCTTAAACAGAAGTTACCAATTCAGATATTTACAGGACCATCTAGGCGAATAGCATAAATGCATGAAACCAGGAAGCTGGAAGGTGTGGAAGAGGATTGAAAAATAAAAATAAAATCAGAAGAGTACAATGATCACAACCATATAAACACAAAACATATCCCAGATTCTTTTAAGTGTTTACTGTTGAGGTGTGAGGGGTGCTTTTTTTTTTAAGTCTCTTCTTTTTCATACTGTAATGATTACCAGTCAATAAGGATAACTCTTAATAAATACACATGCTAATGAGAGATAGCATTAGTCAGAATTTATCTGACTAATCCCTTTTTAGTCAGAATTTCATAATTTGTTCATCCTACTAACATTTGTTGAGCTTTAACTGCAGCAAATATATATGACACAGACTATATTAAAGGGTAAGTTGGTCTAGTGATTGGGAATGATATGGTAGCATCTGATTTGCATAAAATACTGATTTCAAAATAATTGAGTTATAGAAATATAGATGCTAAGAAATATAGGTTATATATTACTGAATTTAAAGTATTTGTGAAGGAAACATTACTCTGATTTTTTTTTTCTCTTCCTTCCATTTTAAGGATACTCTTATTAGCATGAAGTGGGACCCTACAGGTCATATTCTTATGACATGTGCCAAAGAAGACAGTGTGAAACTCTGGAGCTCTATTTCAGGATGCTGGCGCTGTCTACATTCACTCTGCCATCCCTCTATTGTAAATGGCATTGCTTGGTGCCGCCTTCCAGGGAAAGGATCCAAGTTGCAGTTACTGATGGCTACGTATGTTGTCAATTTGCATCTATGCGTCTTAGTTTTTATATTGGTATAGACCGTTATTTGCATTAAGTGTGGCTTCTCAGTAGTCTTAAAGAGTTTATTGGCAGTTACTATTCTTATAATGTGTAACATTATAAGATTACCTCGCTGGGTGCGGTGGCTCACGCCTGTAATCCCAGCACTTTGGGAGGCGGAGGCAGGCGGATCACGAAGTCAGGAGATCGAGACCATCCTGGCTAACATGGTGAAACCCCGTCTCTACTAAAAATACAAAAAATTAGCCGGGCGTGGTGACGGGCGCCTGTAGTCACAGCTACTCGGGAGGCTGAGGCAGGAGAATGGCGTGAACCCGGGAGGCAGAGGTTGCAGTGAGCAGAGATAACGCCACTGCACTCCGGCCTGGGTGACAGAGCGAGACTCCGTCTCAAAAAAAAAAAAAAAAGATTACCTCAGAGAAAAGAAAAAGCAGTAATTGTCCAGTGTGAAACTTGGTATGTAATCTCCTTATCTCTGGGTGCGATGTTGTTAGAATATTGGCCTCGGTTATATTTCTTGTAAAAGATTGTATGTACTACAAATAAGTTTAAAAAATAATGTAGTGGTTCTGTCAGATCTTAATTGATTGCAATTTGGAAATATTTTTACTTATGCATATTGACTTGTTTTGGTTTTATGTAATCAATTTTTTTAAGTGGCTGTCAGAGTGGTTTAGTATGTGTTTGGCGCATTCCGCAAGATACTACCCAGACCACTGTGACTAGTGCAGAAGGATGGTGGGACCAGGAATCAAATTGCCAGGTAACATTCTGATGTTTTTGAAGACTTTATCTGAAACTGTGGAAAATATATTACATCAAAGTAATTCTCCCTTTGTTTACTAAAAAAATCATTACCATATCCCAAAGGGCAAGATCCATTGGGAAATATAAGTAATTGTCATCCTGAATTAGCTTAATTTTTTATAAATCAGAGATACCATAATTACTTGGTCAAATGAGATATTCCATACATATTAAGTGGTGACTGTTACTGTGATAGTGGATATGATTAATACTACAGATAGACAAGTCATAAGTTGTTAGTACATTAAAGCAGAAACTCCATGGGAACACATCCATCCAAAGAATCTCCAGCTGATGCCAGAATCCTTGCTATGGAGAATGATTTGTTTACATTAAATAGAAGTTACAAATTTATATATTTAGAGAGCCCTCTAGGCAAGTAACATAAATTCATGAGGCTAGGGTCAGAAGGTTTGGAGAGGGCAAAAAAACAAAAACAGAAAAAAAACGAAGAAGCATACATGCTTTATATAAAGGCACACAGCTGATTGTCAGTTTCCAGAATTAAGAGCCTGTTGTTACCAGATTGTTTTATTTTTTTTCTATAGATGCTAAGAATCCAATGTTTAAGTAAAATCTCCCAGTATTGAACATTGGCACCTAACTTAAAATTGGTTAAAACACTGAGTGGCCATTCAGATTGCATCTCTGAGCTACCAGTTTGTAACTTCTGTTGCCTTCCTTTTGCTCACGATACCCTTGGAAGAAATACACTTTACATCATCTTTGGGTAATGAATATATCTAGTATTATGTTGTCATAACTGAAAGGAAGAAGGAGCTTAAAGGTGGAGAGAAAGGGTGAAGAGGGAGGGAGGGAGTAGCCAACTCACTAATAGGAGAATATCACAGAATATCACAGCAGTGGAGATAGGAGTACTACAGATAAGTCTGGTTTACTCTTTGTGCTGGAGGGTAACCCTATAGACAGGCCTTACCTATGTCACTTCTAAAGCCTGCAGAACAAATGTGTGACAGACAGAACCATCAGCTGACAAAAAGAGAAATCTATTTATATAGAGTCAGCATGTGCAGTTCACAAATGTTAGGGTATAAAAATGAAAATTACATGAAGTGAAAATTTAAAAAATAAAACACTGGTTACAAAGTAGAATTTTCCTGTCTCTGAGGGATAATTAGAACTTTGAGATGTTATTTCTGTAGTTTGAAGACTGGAAAACTAGTTTAGAAATATATTTTTTTTTAAAAAAGATGAAAGTCAGCTTCAACAAAGGAGAATCAGATATTTTATTATTGATTCAGTCAAGCTAACGATCCTTTATGAGGAAAATTCTCTCCCCCTTGCCAATTTTATTCTGAAATATGAAATTTCCAAGAGTGAATGATAAATCTTGAACTTATCATTTATCTTTATTTTAATGCATGTTAAAAATAATGAATTTCAGGATGGATGTAGGAAATCGTCAGGAGCCAAGTGTGTTTATCAGCTGCGGGGACACATCACTCCTGTTCGGACTGTTGCCTTTAGTTCTGATGGGTTGGCCCTGGTGTCTGGTGGACTAGGCGGGCTCATGAACATTTGGTCTTTAAGGGTAAGAGCATAGATTTTATTTTTATGTTAAGGAATATTTTGACATTAACTTAAACACATATGATAAAAATTAACCAATCCTAGAAACATTTTATATAGTAATCTCTTGAATGCTGAGGAAACTTCTTTCAGAATGCTCTGCCCTTACATTTTTCTTACTAATGATAAGTATTTTTAAAATCAGCTGGGTCCTAGAAAATGAGGTAGTAGGTATGTGATTGGACATTGCTGAATTTAGCTAAAATGTAGACTTTAGAATATGTTTTTGTCAATGTGAAGTATAAACTTAAATGTAAATCATACCTAAAGTTCAATGATCTGTATTGGTAAATATATCTCATTTTAGGATGGCTCTGTCTTGCAAACTGTTGTGATAGGCTCTGGAGCTATTCAGACCACAGTATGGATTCCAGAAGTTGGAGTAGCTGCTTGCTCAAATAGATCAAAGGTAATATTGTAGTTATATCAAATGATGGGGTGTAACCTTGTAAGGAACTTTAGAAATCATAGTGTAACCACCTCACTTTATGGAGGAGAAACCTGATATCCAGAGGGATTACTACTTGTCCAAAACAGTCCAACTATTTAGTAGCAGAAGGAGACTTAGAACTTAAGTCTTCTGCTTTATAGTCTAGTACTTTTTCTACTACACCCCATACTTCAGCGACAGTGCTTAGATGTTGAACAATTTCGTTTCCGTTGGAAGTGATGAAGTAGATTTTGACTTTCTGCCATGATTTTTGACAATAGCACTAAACTATCTCAAGGCTGGGCACAGTGACTCATGCCTGTAATCCCACCACTTTGAGGAGGCCGGGGTGGGCAGATTGCCTGAGGTCAGGAGTTCAAGACCAGCCTGGCCAACATAGTGAAACCCATCTCTACTAAAAATACAAAAATTAGCCAGGCGTGGTGGCAAATGCCTATAGTCTCAGCTACTTGGAAGGCTGAGGCAGGAGAATCACTTGAACTCAGGAGGCAGAGGTTTCAGTGAGCCAAGATTGCGCCATTGTACTCCAACCTGGGCGACAGAGTGAGAGCCCATCCCAAAGGAAAAAAAAACTATTTCAAACAAATTTTCCCTGGAAAGAAGAAGCATTGCAAAGCCATTTAACTAAGCATACAAAATATATCTTGGCTTTCAAATTTAATATTCTAGGAAAAATGCTGGTCCCCTGCTGTGAAGTAATTCTATAATATAACATTATTCCCTACAGTATTATTTTTCATACCCTTAAAGATTAGAGCCAATGTGCCGATTTAATTTACATTTTATATGGTTAAATGATGTTAAAATAAGCTGTAAACCTTCATGAAAGGTTCTACTGAAAGTAAAATGTAGAATCAGACCCTAGGCAGTAGTGGCCTGTGCAGAATAAGCCATAGAGCCAGAGTTAAAGCAGTGCTTCCTCTTTTGCAGCTATCCTTATAGTCATGTCAGACATGACTTTTGAAATATACTAGATACCTTATTCTGCAAGTTCTGAAGAAATAGTTAATAATTGATGTTATTTCCTTTTAAAGTACCAGCTAATCTGAGGTGGTTCACAAATTTTATTATATCTCATTATTTTTTACTTAGACAAAATTTAGGATATTTTGAAGTTCCATAGGCATTAAAAGTATAGCCTTTTTGGATATACAGTATCCAAAAAGCAAAGATGTCCCAGTTACTAGAAGGAATTTCACAGATGAAATGGTGATAGCATTATTTTTTATTTAAACAAATTTATCATGTGGCATGATTTATTTTCAACCAGGATGTTTTGGTCGTGAATTGTACAGCAGAATGGACAGCTGCCAATCACGTTTTGGCAACCTGTCGGACAGCACTGAAACAGCAGGGTGTTCTGGGATTGAACATGGCTCCCTGCATGAGAGCATTTCTGGAGCGGCTCCCCATGATGCTTCAGGAGCAGTATGCCTACGAAAAGGTAACTCATTACACTCACTCCTGGAGATCCACAGATACCCAGTGCTTTCAATTTGATTATAGCCTTGAACTTATCCCTTAAGAGCATGAGGTCTGAGGAAAATAAGTGGGGCTATTTGGGCAGAATCAAATGAAGGTAAGTCATGCCTAAAAGAGTTGTTCAGCAACCCTAAGTCTATTCTTGCTTTATTTTCACCAGAGTAAAATCAGGAAACAAACAAACACCAAGTTTGTATTACTGTTTTTCAGATTTATTCACTCCAAAGCTTCTTAAAATACCTATGCAGCAGAATACCATCTTCCCTTTTCTGACCCACACATATATCTATTTTTATATGGCTTGGCCATTCCAAAGTTGAGGGATAGGGATGGATGTGGGTATCAGAGTGAACATTGTCTCCACTTGTCAGATAAATCTTTGTGGAAAATTTAGTGGAAGAGCTATGTTAAATTAATTGAGTAGGGTCATTGAATACTGGAATGAGGAATTATAGCATTTGAACTTGTCCAGACGGTGATCCTAAAGTAGCCTGTCTTCCAGCCCTCAGTAGTCACAGTGTACTGACCCCAGCAGAACTCTTTGATTTTTTTTTTCGCCAAACTACATTAATGTAATCAGCTGTTACCACACCCAGTTAATTTCACTAACCTATTTGCGCAAGTTTTCTTTTCTGAATCACTCAGGCTCCACAACTAGGGAATGCCATGAAAGAAGAAAGGATTTTCCTTTGATAGCTACCAGGATTCTTTTGTAAAGGAGGAAAGTGAGAAGAACAGATCTCTGTGGTTTAATAGTTACCTGCTTTTTTTTCCAATCAAGAAAAACTGTGATGAAAATGTACTATATGCAGTGTGATATCTTAGATTGGATCCTGGAGCAGGAAACGAGTATTAATGGGAAAACTGAGGAAAATCAAATAAAGTTCTGTGGTTTAGTTAGTATTGTACCAATGTTAGTTTGTTAGTTTTGATAAATGTGCCGGGGTTGTATAAGATGTTAACATTAGATAAAGTTGGGTGAAGGGTATACAGCAATTCTCGGTACTGTCTGTACAACTCTTAATCTAAATTTATTTGCTAGCAAAAAGCTTAAACAGTAAACTTCAAAAATAAGACTCCAGACTTTCAGACTACAGTAGGTTAATTTAGAATATTTGGCACAAACTCTTCGACATAACATCCTTGTATTTTCTTTTAGCCTCATGTGGTTTGTGGCGACCAGCTTGTTCACAGCCCCTATATGCAATGCTTGGCTTCCCTTGCTGTGGGACTTCATCTGGATCAGCTGTTGTGTAACCCTCCAGTGCCACCACACCACCAGAACTGTCTCCCTGACCCTGCATCCTGGAATCCAAATGAATGGGCCTGGTTAGAATGTTTCTCAACCACTATAAAGGCTGCCGAAGCCCTGACCAATGGAGCCCAGTTTCCAGAATCTTTTACCGTTCCAGATCTAGAACCTGTTCCAGAGGATGAACTTGTATTTCTAATGGTAAATGTACTGTGAGCTGCTATTATTTGTAGCTGAGATTTTATCATGGGTATTTGGCATATAGCAGACCCCTAGTAAGTATGAATGGCTAGAAGTTAAGAGAAGTGGAAAATATTTTTCTTTCAGATAGTCACTTTCAATCTGATGGCAGGCCTCTATAGTGGCAGAAATTGGTAATGTAAGCACTGTTGAACTCTTGTAAACCTGCCAGCTCTCAATGACATAGTCCCATATTTTCTCACTTTCTTTTGTCCATAGGTACTTTGTTAGTGCCTTACCTGTAAATATCTTAGCATCTTTTCCTGGTCATCTTCTGGGTTATATGCCACATATAGATTCTAATTTATTTGGCATTTCAAGCAAGTCTTTAATTAGCATCAAATAAAATATAAAAGAGCATCCTGATTGTTATTTCATTCTGATTGTATTTGAGAGTGTATACTGTAGAAACTGTGACATAGATAAAATACCTGTGTAGACTACAGGCCAGCACATGATCTAACAACCTCTTTGTATACTTAAGATTTATGTATACAAACATTTGGATAGATAACTATTAACACAATGTGGAACAGATAAATATAAATTGAGTAAAATTATGTAACTGTAGTCATGCATCACTTAATGACAGGGATATGTTCTGAGAAATGCATTGTTAGGCAATCTTGACCCTGGGAATATCATAGAGTGCATAGTACTTACCCAAATCTAGGTGATATAGCCTACTTACACAAGACTGTATGGTATAGTCTGATTACTCCTAGGCTACAAACCTGTACGGAATGTTACTGTATTCAGTGCTCTAGGCAGTTGTAACACAATGGTAATTATTTGTGTATGTAAACATAGAGGGTATAATAAAAATAAGGTTTTATAATCTTATGAACCATCTTCACACATGCAGTTTGTTGTTGACTGAAATGTCATGTGGCACAAAAGTATAGAATATTGTAATCAGAAAATGTCCTTCTAAGCCCATTTGGCCCAACTCTGTAATTTTGTAGATGAGGAAGCTGAAGCCCAGAAAGGTGAAGTGATTTGCCCATAGTTACACAAAGAGTTTATAGGGGTGTGGGGTCCTGCTCATGACCTTTTACCTGTGGGTGTTCAGAAAACACATGGCTAGCTTTGAATCACCAGTACTGTAGTGATAGTGATAGTGAAAGTGTTTATAATAAAGGGAAATACTGACAGTGCATAAAATCAAGTTTGACATAATTATAAAACTGCTCTTAATTTCTCATGATATTACCATGTTCTTTTTTGGTAATAAGACTTAATAATTAGAAGAACACTTTGTTGTTAATAGCCGCTGAATCTTGCCTAAGCAGAATTGATCATTATGTATCCCCTGTTTTTCAGGATAACAGTAAATGGATTAATGGCATGGATGAACAAATTATGTCTTGGGCAACTTCCAGACCTGAGGTCGGTAAAGATGAAGATAACTGTATGATGATTCTCAGTTAGTGTTTTGATTCTAAATGCTTGTGTGTTTGTACCTTGGTGTCTCCCATACAGGCTGGCACACACTTGGTACTTAGTACATGGCTGTTTTAGTGAATGGATGACTCTAATTTTGAAATGATTGTGGTTTTCTAGGACTGGCATCTGGGAGGTAAATGTGATGTCTACTTATGGGGTGCCGGTAGGCATGGACAGCTGGCAGAAGCTGGAAGAAATGTAATGGTACCTGCAGCAGCTCCCTCATTCTCACAGGCCCAACAGGTAACTAACAGGGTAAAAAATAGAAAAGAAACATGGGAACTGAAAATTCTAATTCTTTTGCTTGTCTTATTGTGGGATAAAGCTTGTCCATTTCGTAATCTATTGTGAGGAATCATTAGAGAAAGTCATGATATATAGCTTTCAAATAAAAACTTGCTGTGGTTTTTAGGTTTTTAGGTTTTTATCACACTTAAGAAGTTAACAAATTTCTAAATTTTTCTTTCAAGTTTAATGAACTAACATCATGATGCATTAGGCCTGCCCAGTATGTATTTCTAGCAGTTCAGATACTCCTAATTAGTGATTTTCTCTTTGGGGCTATAAACTTCCTAGGATCTTTAGCCAGATTTTATCGACCACTCCCCTTTTCTGATAATCCTGGTACGACATAGCGCCAAACCCTTCTCGAGGCCACTGCTTTGTCTTTTGCTCTTCTCTACCTCAGCTAGTCCCAGATTGCATGACTCATTCTTATGTATGAGTTTCTGCTTCTTTCTAGCCCAGTCTTTAATATTTCCCCATTACCCCTTCCTTTTTCTTTCGTCCATTTTGTTGTTCGAAACTCTTTTAAATAGATGAATCTCATACATCTTTTGGTTAAATAAGCAGTTTTGTAGTCATCAAGGAGTTAAGGGACTGCATGGTTATATCAACTCTTCCCTTTCAGTAAAAGGATAAAAAAATTATAAAGGCATTCTATGTATATGTGGAATCATTTCAAGTGCTTGCATGTTGAAGCAATATAATATAATAAAAAATAAAATATTTAATTCTGTGTTTTTGTACTAGGTCATTTGTGGTCAGAATTGTACCTTTGTCATCCAGGCCAATGGCACAGTGTTGGCTTGTGGGGAAGGAAGTTATGGCAGATTAGGACAAGGAAATTCAGATGACCTTCATGTACTGACAGTTATTTCAGCCTTACAAGGTAAAATTGTCCTTAGTTAAAAGATGGTTAGAACCTATGGCCTAATGTAGGTTTGGTCATACAAACTTTTGCCCTTCTCAAACCTTTGCTAGATAAAATCATATTATCGGGTTTTCACTTACATTTAAATCCTTGTTTAGGCATGTGTAAAGCCTTAATTTCCATATTTGAAGCTATATTGCAAGTTACTTATCATACAATGCTAGAATTCAATGAAATATAACACTTTTTGGGACCCACTGAAGATTGTAAACAAATGCTTAAAAATTTCAAAAGTGTAAGTAGGCAGATGTTAATAGCAGTAGCAATCATGCATGTGTTTCATTAAAATTAAATATCAGTTTATATGGAAATCTACAAATGTGCTAAAGACTTTAAAGGACATCTTCATCAGAGTTCTGTGTGACTTGGAGAAAGAACACTTTGGAGAAACCACCGTACATGCTCCCGGCTTGCTCATTAACTGAACTCATAGTGACTCTGAAGCCTACAAAGAGAGCACAGACAGTTTTTTACGTAAAAGCATACAAGTAACTGAGTTCAAAGCAAGTTCCTGGAAGCTCAAGTTCTTTTTATTGTGATCTGGGTGTGAAGAGCACAGCAGTAGAGATGAGAATGTGTGCTAGGTTCCTGTGGGTTCTACTGGTCCTTGGCTCTGGGACATTGCACAAACTACGAGATCTCTTTGTGACTTAGTTTTCCCAATTGTAAAAATGGGGTGTTAGTATCTGTTTCATAGGTTCTATGTGAAAGTAGAAAATGAGATAAACCCTGTAAAGCATTTATGGGAGTGGCTAGAGCATAGCCAGTCATTAATGACTATAACTATTGCTGTCACCCTCCTTTTCCTTGTCATCGTCATTATTTTAGGTGACTATTCCCAGTTTTGCCAGGTTATGGCTACAAATTCAATTTAAAACTAAAGAAATTGGGTCAGGCACTGTGGCTCACACCTGTAAACCCAGCACTTTGGGAGGCTGAGGTGGGCAGATCACTTGATGTCAGGAGTTCATGACCAGCCTGGCCAACATGGTGATACCCTGTCTCTGCTAAAAATGTAAAAATTAGCCAGGTGTGGTGACACGTGCCTGTAATCCCAGCTACTCAGGAGGCTGAGGCAAGAGAATTGCTTGAACCCGGGAGGTGGAGGTTGCAGTGAGCCATGATCACACCACTGCACTCCAGCCTGGGTGACAGAGTGAGACTCCGTCTTTAAAAAAAAAAAAAAAAAAAAAAGGAATGAAATTATTCTTATTTTCATAGTACCATTTCAGTGCTTTTTGATTGAGGGCATTCAGTAGCAGCTGCAAGTAAAGAGGAGCGTTTTAACATCCAGTGACTCCTATTGGGTTTCTGTTCTGTTCCAGGCTTTGTGGTGACCCAGCTGGTGACTTCCTGTGGTTCTGATGGGCACTCTATGGCCCTAACTGAAAGTGGTGAGGTCTTTAGCTGGGGAGATGGTGACTATGGTAAACTTGGCCATGGGAACAGCGACAGGCAGCGGCGGCCCAGGCAGATCGAGGCCTTACAAGGAGAAGAAGTGGTGCAGGTCAGGCAGGAAATGGATAAGTTTGCCTTTCATTGTAAATATACTAGTTATTGAATAGGTTTCTTAAAATTAGGTAACAGAAAATATAGTAAAAATATGTTACACTGTCATTATAAGAGATCCATTGGTTTTGGATGTTCAGATTCATTCTTGAGCTTGTCAGAAGTTTGAATGGGCTTTGGTGTTAGCATTGGTCTTGTTAGTATGGGTTAGAATGGTCTTTTTCCTGAGCCAACTGGTTGGCCCAGACAGAGGTGCTGCAGGCCCTTGGAAGGAATATTGTGTGGTTTAACTTCTGCCACACAGTTCTTAATACACAGATAAGTGGAAAACTTTGCTTTTAACCTATTATTTTTGTTACAAAAGCTAAGTTCATTTGCATTTTCTGGAAAATAGTGTTCTAAAATAATACTGTAAAATGGCATAGCACCTTATAGTTTACAAATGATTTCCCCATTTATTATCTCATTTAGTCTAGGTCATCTGTACACAGCTGAAGAGCAGCAGTAGTTATTCCAGGGTATGCTGTTCAGCTTGGGCTTCCTGAGACTGTTGAGACAGATCAGACTTGGCAGAGCAGGAGAGCAACTTGGGCAGATCAGTGTACCAGTTGACCGGATGCAGTGGCTGATGCCTGTAATCCTAACACTTTGGGAGTACAACACGAGGATTGCTTGAGGCCAGGAGTTTGAGACCAACCTAAACAACATAGCAAGGCCCTGTCTCTACAAAAAAATAAAAACAGAAATAAATAGCCAGACGTGGTAGCACATGCCTGCAGTCCCAGCTACTTGGGAGGCTGAGGTGGGAGGATTGCTTGAGCCCAGGAGTTCAGGGCTGCAGTGAGCTGTGATCACACCACTGCACTCCAGCCTAGGTGACAGAGTAAGACACTGTCTCTTTAAAATTAAAAAAAAATTTTTTTTTTAATTTTTTTAAAAAGCGTTGGGCTTTGAAGATTCAGTTTTCAGTGAAGTTTATGTAAAGTTTATTGCTACATTAATACCAAAAATGGCAGATCTACGTTTTTCTTAGTTTCCCTTCTTAAAAGTTTTTTTTTCTCCTTGGTTCTGTCTTAGATGTCTTGTGGCTTCAAGCACTCAGCAGTGGTCACTTCAGATGGCAAACTGTTTACCTTTGGGAATGGTGACTATGGTCGTCTGGGTCTTGGAAATACCTCTAACAAAAAACTTCCAGAGAGAGTGACTGCACTGGAGGGATATCAGATTGGACAGGCATGGAATAAATCAAGATATTCTAGCTGATCATTGTTTCTCAGTTCTTCTGTGTTCACTTAGATACCCTCAGGAAGATCAGGATATCGCCAGTTGTACCTAACCTCATGTACATTTTGTTATGGTCTAATTGATAAGTTTAACTGTTTCCCAGTGTGAAATTCATGTTTTAAGTCAATTTAAGTTTGTTTGTATGACAAACCAACAAATGTAACCCTTGTTTCAGGATGTGAATATTTTTAAACCCCCCTTCATAACATACTAATACCACTTGCTATAAATCCCTTAAAAAATACAGGTACTAATAGCTCCTGTCTGGTAGCCTTGAGTTGAATGGCTGAATTACAATATCACTGGTAGCTACCGCTCCTAAGTAGTAATTATCTCTGTCTTGTATACATCAAGAGTGTCCTTTAACAAGGAAATATTTTTGGCTTTTTCTATATCATTCCTTAGATACTTTTTGATATGAATGAGTATTTTTGAGTTAGGTATACTTTCCCCCTATCGTTCGTACTGATTATGGTTTAGCCACAGACATTTGAAGGATTTCACTTTGAAGAAAAAAGTTATATATGGACATTAAGAATTATTTCTTGTTAACTTATTTTGGTTAACATTTGTAGTATGCTCTGAAACCATTGTAGATATTTGGAAACATAGCCAAGTTTGTCACTGAAGTAGAGAAAAAGGGTCCCAGAAACGGGGGAGTGTGTTTCAGGTCTTGTGATTTGCCTTACTGAGTACTGTTATTTCCTCAGGTGGCCTGTGGATTAAACCACACTTTGGCAGTGTCAGCAGATGGTTCCATGGTGTGGGCTTTCGGAGATGGAGACTATGGAAAACTAGGCTTAGGAAATTCCACTGCAAAATCTTCACCTCAGGTCAGTACTGCCTTGAATCTAGGTTTTCAGACAACATAAATAGTTTTCATCTGTGTCAGTAGTTATTTTTATTTGGAAATAATTTACCTTTAGTACTTTTGGTAATTCATAATGAAGTTTAGAAGCTTCTGTTGTGCATTCTTGAATGCCCACCTGCTAGGTCTTGATTTTAAATAAGCTATTAATCCAGATAAACTGGATTTAAAATTCTGCAAGGATAAGCTTCTGTCTCCCTAAACGGGTTTCACACTGTAGGACCTCTGATGTAGAGAAGAAATAATTAGAAACATATCTCCAGGGTGTCATGGAAGGAACTATGAGTAATCCTTTGTAACCCTCTGCATGCAGCTGCCATTTTTGCTTATTATTACCACTGAATTACACAGGTACACATCTCCTTTTAAAAAACAATACAAAGGAAATTTGAGTCCATAAAGAAAGAAATTAGAAGCTGTTATTCACACTATAGAAGATTTCTTGACTCCACAGAAGACTTTCTATATGATTGTTTTATGTGGGTTTTCCTGACACATTTCACAAGCAGTGTGGTTTACAAAGCTTCAGCTTATATTCGGATTCACCACCATTTATAGTCTGTGACATCCTGATAGCTGTCTAGTGAATATTCAGTTAGGTATGCAGAGAGGCAGGAAAACCCACTCTGGAGACCATATACAGCAGTTATTGTCACCCATGAAAGCTAAAATGTTAAACTAAAATGGTCTTCTAGTGTTCTTTTTTTTTTTTCTTTTTTTTTTTGAGACGGAGTCTCACTCTGTCGCCCAGGCTGGAGTGCAGTGACCGGATCTCAGCTCACTGCAAGCTCCGCCTCCCGGGTTTACACCTTTCTCCTGCCTCAGCCTCCCGAGTAGCTGGGACTACAGGCTCCCGCCACCTCGCCCGGCTAGTTTTTTGTATTTTTTAGTAGAGACGGGGTTTCACCATGTTAGCCAGGATGGTCTCGATCTCCTGACCTTGTGATCCGCCTGACTTGGCCTCCCAAAGTGCTGGGATTACAGGCTTGAGCCACCGCGCCTGGCCCTTCTAGTGTTCTTTAAAAGGTCCTGGAATTCCCTGTGGTCTCTATTACCCAGAGGACTGCTGCTTCTACTTCACATAAGGCCCTGGAGACTTTAGTCAAACTGCCCCTGCCTCTGCACACTCCCTCCCCCAAATTCAGTTAGTTTGCAGAGCAGTAGGAGAAAATAACATTTCAGGTTTGGATTTGGGTCGAATAGGTAAGTGACAATTAGTATTTTTGTTGGAAGATAGTTCTTGATACATGCCATTCGGCAAATTCAAGAGTGATTTTTTTTCTTCTTCTTAAAGTTGTGTGCCTTACACTTTTGTTTTGCAGAAAATTGATGTCCTTTGTGGAATTGGAATAAAAAAGGTTGCTTGTGGAACTCAGTTTTCCGTTGCTTTGACCAAAGATGGTCATGTGTATACCTTTGGTCAAGGTAAGACATTTTTCAGCTTATTTGCTTGGGTACACATCGTTATAAACATTGGCCTTCCAGTGTTACAGAATGTGTTCTAAATTGAGTCCTTTTTTTGTTCTAGGTGGTGAGTAGTCACTATGACCTTCTTTCACTAGATAATTTTCCACTCCTCTTTCATGTACTTTATTATAAAGACAGACTCCCCTCCCCATTAAGACCCCTTATGCCAGAGCCTGCACTCTTGCTAGAAGAGTCCCTGCCAAGGGCCGTCCCCTCTTCTTTTCTACTGCCCTTGACATGCTGCCACAAATACTGCCTTGACCACCAGAGTTCCTCTGTGTCCTGCCTCATTCTTCATCCCTTCTAGGGATTGGGGCTGCAGATCTTAGGAACTGGAGGAATTCATAGGCACTCTGGGTTCAAATCTTGAGTCGGTTCATAAGCCTGGCATTCATAGTGGGACTGAGATTCTTGGCAAGGGTCGTTTTTGAGGGATATGTGAGACAGGTGTGAGGAAGAGGAATTAAACCATGACTGAAGTTTCTAGTTGTGGGAGAACATCGATGTCTCTGACTGAGGACATGAGCTGTTTTGTGGGGAAGGGTAAGGAGCTTAGTTTTAGTTATGTTGAATGGACCCATTTGCCCTAAATAAATGTGGGGAAATGTCCACTTAGGCTATTGAGAATTTAGATCTGGAACTGAACTCCAGAAGGATTGATTATGGAGATGTAGGTTTAGGACATTAGCTGCATAATGGTAGTAGTTAAATCCTTATTCGTATCATCTAAAAAACCCAGAATGAGAATATAGAATGAGAAAAGAAGAAAATAGAGCTCTGGGGCATTTGATGTAAAGGGCAGGTGGGCACAGGAATAAGACTTGCGAGGGCCGGGTGCCATGGTTCACACCTGTAATCCCAGCACTTTAGGAGGCCGAGGCGGGTGGATCACCTAAGGTCAAGAGTTCGAGACCAGCCTGGCCAACATGGCGAAACGCTGTCTCTACTAAAAATACAAAAATTAGCTGAGCATGATGGCAGGCGCCTATAATCCCAGCTACTCGGGAGGCTGAGGCAGGGAGAATTGCTTGAAGCCAGAAGGCAGAGGTTGCAGTGAGCTGAAATTGTGCCATTGCACTCCAGCCTGGGCAACAAGAGTGAAACTTCATCTCAAAAAAAAAACAACAACAAAGATTAAAAAGAAGAATTAGGAGAGCTGGCTTTGAAAGGAGTGGGAAGAGGTTACTGGTGAGCCAGTAACCTCACAGTACAGTCTCTGAGAGGCAGGAAAAGCTGAGACCACATTATTAGAAGTTTGCATGATGTTCCCATGGGCTGGAGCCTGAAAAGAAGCCACTGCAGTAGGCAATTAGGAGCTGACTCATGGCTTTTGAGAGTAGAATTTCAGTGCAGTGGAGAGAGTGGAAGTTAGGCCTCAGAAGGTAGGCAAGCCAAATGGACCTAGCAGGCTTTGTGCATCAGGAGCTGGCTAGCACCCTCTAGAAGTTTGGCAAGGTAAGGGCAGAGGTTGGTTGGAAGTTAGAGGACAAGTTGAATGATCTCTCATTTTAGAATATAAGAAACTTAGAATTACCCAGGCATGGTGGCATGTGCCTGTGGTCCGAGCTACTCAGGAGACTGAGGTGAGGTTGAGGCTACAGTGAGCCAAGATCGCACCACTGCAGTGTACTCCAGTCTGGGCAACAGAGTGAGACCTTGTCTCAAAAAAGAACTTAAGAAACTTGAGAGCCTGAACTGTGTCAGTCAAACCCTGTCTTTTCAAAGATGTGGATATTGGAGAAGCCTCTTATTTTGAAACAAGTTACCAATTTTAGATATAACTTTTAAAAAAAATTTTTATGAATAAAGAGCCTGTGATGTTTTGCAGAGAAACAGCTTCACACTTTTTATTTATTCAGAACCTGGTGTACCTTTCCGGAATAGCAGTTTTAGCCTCAGTTGAGTTTTATGTGTCGTTGCCATTCCACCATAAGAAGCTAAATGACTGATCAGAAAATATAAAAGCACTGTGGTGTGTGGTGCATAACATTTCCACATGTTTTTATTTTGTTTTTTCAGATCGCCTGATAGGCTTGCCAGAGGGGCGTGCTCGCAATCACAATCGACCGCAGCAAATCCCTGTCCTGGCTGGAATGATCATTGAAGATGTGGCAGTTGGAGCTGAACACACACTTGCTTTGGCCTCAAATGGAGATGTGTATGCCTGGGGGAGCAATTCAGAAGGGCAGGTAAATATTTATATTGCTTGCTGCTGTCTCATATTCTAGAAATCTCACAGTGTTCCTCAGTTGGGGAAAGAGATAGGCTAGGAAATTCATAGTCTACTAAAATACTCCAAGCACATCACTTTGCCATGGGACTGATTATTTTGTAAGTCTAGTTATGTCTTTCTCTCTTGACTGTGGCCAAAGAAGTGTTATACCATGGTTTAAAACAATTCTGGCAGTACAGCAAAGTGATTAAGGGGATTAACTGAGTATATATGTGTGTGTCCTCACACCTTGTAAGTGCCTGGCATGTAGTAAGCTGCAGTATGTAAAGATTTGCTACTGTCAACATTATCATCATTACTACAGCAAGATGTGAGGTTAGGTCCTGGGAATATCAGTTGATCTGGAAAAAAGAATGAAACAATAATATTTTTATATTTTATAATATGATGGTATACAAAGTATCTTTAGGTTTATGCAGGAGTCTTGTCATCCGCATTATTTATAGGATTAAACTGAGCCTTTGAAATATTGATGAGAGACTCAGAAGGTGGATGTGTTCACCCTCCTCTATTTATGAAGTAGGGCGAGACCTTGGTGTGAGATGTCTGAGGTGCTGTGATGGTGACTTTGAGCTCCACATGCAGAGCCACCTCCCCTTCCTCCATAAATCCTCTCTGGGTCGGCTTCCCCTAGTGCCAGGGACCCTTAAGTTCAAGGTCTGGCATTATTCATAGTAGCCTCAGTTTGGCTTCTGTGGTTTCCTCATCCCTATATTAACAGACAAGGAAACCGCTCATCATTGTAGTTGCAGTCTTACTGAGAGGAGAGTTAACTTTGAAGGCCCCTTTGGGAGTTTCCTGGCAGTAGCTTGACATGATACTTCCTAATGATGTTGATTTGCTTAGCTGCTGAAACACTGGCTCTCCCAGTCAGACCCTAAGTATAGAGATTTGGAGATTAGAATTTGCTTCCATATATGTTTTTATATATGTTTATGTATCGTTACACAGAAATCAGTGTGTTTTAAGTAAAAGCTCCATACATCATTCTGTTATTACTTAACTTTCCAAGAATTCATTTCCTTTCCATAAGTGGAATCCAAGGATGTGTTTAGTCATTAAGACTCATCTGCTAGATTTGGAATGTCCTTATTGCAGGTTAGTTTTTAGCAGTCTGAACTGTGAGGACTGTTATGATAGAGAAAATCAGAATGTATTTTATTATTGGGGGCTGGGTGTGGTGGCTCACACCTGTAATCCCAGTACTTTGGGAGGCCGAGGCAGGTGGGTCACAAGGTTAGGAGTTCAAGACCAGCCTGGCCAAGATGGTGAATGCCCGTCTCTACTAAAAATTAAAAAATTAGCCGGGTGTGGTGGTGGGAGCCTGTAATCCCAGCTACTTGGGAGGCTGAGGCAGAAAATTGCTTGAACCGGGGAGGCAGAGGTTGCAGTGAGCTGAGATTGCGCCACTGCACTCTAGCCTAGGTGACAGAGCAAGACTCCATCTCAAAAAAAAAAAAAAAAGAATGTATTTTATTGATGCTGATGCATGGTACAGTTATTAACTTACTTATATCTGCCACTTTCTTAGAAAAATTTCATATTGACTTCCTCTTTTCCTCTTTCTAATTGAATCTCTGTATATTTATGATTTATGCCCAGCTCGGTCTAGGCCACACCAACCACGTTCGAGAACCAACCCTGGTAACAGGTCTGCAAGGGAAAAATGTTCGGCAGATCTCGGCCGGCCGCTGCCACAGTGCTGCGTGGACAGCACCACCTGTCCCACCAAGAGCACCAGGTGAGGAAGGAAATCTTCATGCTCATGCAGCTTCTCTTTCAGCAGTACCCCGTGGCACTGTCTGCTTGCCAGTTCCAAACTGTATCCAGCATCGTTGTGAAACCATCAAGCCTTCTGCCACACAAAGCATTATTTGTGCTACCAGCACTGGAAGTGTTTTCATAGCAGGCATTTGTCCTGCTGACATCAGTATGAACCAGGTCCTCTCTGCACCCCTCAAAAGAGAATACATATTACTTATGCAAGCAAAAATTTATAATTTTAGCAGCAACTAAGTTCTTTTTTTTTTTTTGAGGTGGAGTCTCGCTCTGTCACCTAGGCTGGAGTACAGTGGTGTGATCTCAGCTCACTGCAACCTCCGCCTCCCAGGTTCAAGTGATTCTCCTGCCTCAGCCTCCCAAGTAGCTGGGACTACAGGCGTGCACTACCATTCCTGGCTAATTTTTGTATTTTTAGTAGAAACGGGGTTTTGCCGTATTGGCCAGTCTGGTCTCAAATTCCTGAACTCCAGTGATCTGCCTGCCTCAGCCTCCCAAAGTGTTGGGATTACAGGCATGAGTCACTACACCTGGCCAGTATTTTTAATATATAAAAGAAATGACAAATTGTAGCTTTCTAAGGCCTACTGTTAGAAATAAAGATTAAAAGCCCTGAGACCATTTGTCAAATTCCTCACCTTAGTTAACCATTAGAAACACGAATGCACAGCAGTCAACTTGCTGCCATTTTATTCTTATGTTTAGCAAGACTGGTGGGCTACTTCTAGCTTTTTGTTGTTTGTTTTATTTTTAATTTATTGTGAAATTTTTGTATAGCTACACAAAGATTTAAATAAAACTGTAATACATACTTGTGTGCTCAACACCCAACTGTGGGCCCTTTCTGATTTGATCTATCTTCCATTTGTTTCAGATGTAGCTATTACCTTAATGTTGTGACATTTGTCGTTATTACACATTTCTTCATATTTGGGCGTTTCTTTTTTTTTTTTTTTTTTTTTTTCCTGAGACAGAGTCTCACCCTGTTGCCCAGGCTGGAGTGTAATGGCGCAATCTCGGCTCACTGCAATCTCTGCCTCCCAGGTTCAAGCAGTTCTCCTGCCTCAGCCTCCCAAGTAGCTGGGATTACAGGCATGCACCACCACGCCCAACTAATTTTCATATTTTTGGTAGAGATGGTGTTTTGCCATATTGGCCAGGCTGGTCTTGAACTCCTGACCTCAAGTGATCCACCCACCTCGGCCTCCCAAAGTGCTGGGATTACAGGTGTGAGCCACAGTGTCCAGCCATTGGACAAGGCCCTCAAACCTTATTTTTCTACCATCTTCTGGTGTCTAAGGCACAAGAATTTCCCTGAAGCAAAGTTGTGCCTAAGAGCTCAGCATTCTCTTCTGGTTTTGCTAACCCCTCTATTTCTTAGGGGGTCCTAAAGTTCCCCATAGGGATTTTTTTTCTTAGATATCTAAGAGAGAAAAGTGGGAATTCCAGGTAGATTCCAAACAAGCAGGAAATGGTTTCTATTAATGGAATCTAGAATGAGCAGAGCTGCCTACGCACTGACAATTTCAGGTACTCAGTGGCTTCAGAGGGATTTCACTTCCACTTCAGGGCAGAAGTTATCCAGTGTGACAGGTAAAGGTTCAAGCTCTGGGGCCACCTTGCTGGGGCTGAATCCCAGCTCCTCCACATGTGATCTGAGTGACTTTGAGACTCAGTGTTTTGTCTGTAAAATGAGGATAATAATAACTAACCTACTGCAAAGAGCTATAGAAGTAAGTGGACCCATTCATGTAAAGCTCTTAGAATAGTGCCAGGCACATAGAAGGGATTCAGTAAATGTTAGTTTTTACTAGGAACAAGCATAATACCTCTGGGAATTGCACTGTACCAGTCTTCATTTACAGGAAACTCAAGGGAGTTTGTATCTTGTTTTTACTCTGTGTTTTTGTGGGAGGGTAGCTGTGGATGCAGGCCTTGTAGTCTTTGCTTCTTACAGAACTCTTATTCTTATAGTAAAAGCCTTCATGAATCATGCACCTGTATGTTTCTGTCATTAATACTTTGTGTCAGATCCCTAGCGAATATGGAGTTGGCTCTGCTAAGTTTCCCATTTCCATTTTCCAGAACTGCCTACCTCGTCCTTGCCCACATTTGCAGTATTATGAAGATGGCAATTATTAAATATGAAAGGAAAAACTTGGCTTTATTTACTTATTTTTGTGAAGGAACTGCCTAAGTTCTATTGTTAAATAAATAGGAAATGAAAAGAGAAAATACCAGGTTTCATTTCCATAATGATAAAGACATTTTATTTTATTTTTTTCTCCACCCCCTGATAAAGACATTTTAAAAACCAACACAAATGCACACAGAAAACTAAGATGAATCGATGGATAGAGGTTGGAATGTGTGTCCATGAGCTTCTCTATATGCTTGAAATTTTTCAAAATGTGGAAAATGAAAGCAATGCTGTTTCCTTCACAAGTGCCCATTTGCTTTCTGGACAGGTGTGTCAGTACCTCTGCAGCTGGGCCTGCCTGACACACTGCCCCCCCAGTACGGGGCGCTGAGAGAAGTCAGCATTCACACGGTGCGGGCCAGGCTCCGGCTGCTTTACCACTTCTCTGACCTCATGTACTCGTCCTGGAGACTGCTGAACCTTAGCCCCAACAACCAGGTAACAGACTGGCGTGGTAAGCCGCCAGGCACAGACTGGCGTGGTAAGCAGTGCCCATGACATGCTCACCAGGCCCCAGGGCTTTTCCCTCTGCCTTTGGAAAATGCTTTCATGGCTAATAAGATAACAATTCTATTCCCATTTTATTGCTGTGTTAGGGACAGTCTAGACTTTGGTCATGATGCTGCTAGACACAGAGTGGTCTTCTGTGTTTTGGTTTGTTCAAAAATCGAGTATGAATGGCTAAGCATACCATTTCTTTTTTTGAGATGGAGTCTCTCTCTGTCGCCCAGGTTGAAGTGCAGTGGCACAACCTCGGCTCACTGCAACCTCTGCCTCTCAGATTCAAGCAACTCTCCTGCCTCGGCCTCCTGAGTAGCTGGAATTACAGGCCTGCGCCATCATGCCTGGCTAATTTTTGTATTTTTAGTAGAGACGAGGTTTCAGCATATTAGTCAGGCTGGTCTCGAACTCCTGACTTCAAATGATCCCCCCACCTCCACCTCTCAAATTGCTGAGATTACAGGTGTGAGCCACCGCACTCAGCCACTAAGCGTGCCATTTCTGCAAAATCTAGAATATGATTTTAAAATGTAAGCACACAAAGCTATTAGAACCACAGTCAGGGTTGTTACATAAATGAATCTGAGAAGTTTCAGATACTTTTTTCTCTTCTTAAAAATTAGCATTCTGGGTCCTGGGGAAAGGGAGATCAGGGAAATAAAGTAAATATTGCTGATTTGTCTCTTTATGGACTAGTCTAGTAACAAAGTGGCTAGCTATCGTGTGTGCGTGTGTGTGTGTGCGTGTGTGTGTGTGTGTGTGTGATTTGACAAATAGCCAGGCAGCAGAGTCCTGTGCAGCACTAAACAGAGTGTTAGCAAACTGTAATTCATGGGAGAAATGTTTATAATGTAAAGTGAATTGAGAAAGGCAGCTCAAAATGATAACAGTGTGAAAACCGTTGTGTATACACACACAGAAAAGAACTGGAAGGAGATAGATGAAATTATCAATGGGGCATCTCTATGTGGTAGGATTTGGAATCACTTAATTTGTGTATACATGTGTGTATCCTTCTCTGTATTTTCTAAGGTTTTTAAAAATAGTAATTATATATTTTATCAGAAAAAAATTTTAAAGGTTACTAATAGTTACTAATCCTGAGTTTATGCTCTTAAAGTGCATTTTTAAAAGAATGTATGTTCTGTTTTTCAATTTTTTAAATAATATTGAGACAGGGTCTCACTGTGTGCCCAGGCTGGAGTGCAGTAGTGTGATCTCAGCTCACTGCAGCCTCAACCTTCTTGGACTCAGGTGATCCACCCACCTCAGCCTCCCAAGTAGCTGGGAGTACAGGCACATGCCACCATGCCCAGCTAATTTTTATGTTTTTGTAGAGATAGGTTTTGCCATGTTGCCCAGGCTAGTCTTGAACTCCTGGGCTCAAGTGATCCACCCACCATAGCCTCCCAAAGCGCTGGGACTACAGGCATGAGCCGCTGCACCCAGCCAAAATAATGTATGCTCTACAAGTGAAAATTGTTATTTCTTTTAAGCCTAGATTATACCATTTCTGATACCCGTACCTTCTGTTACAGAACAGCACATCCCATTATAATGCTGGAACTTGGGGCATTGTACAGGGACAACTTCGGCCTTTGTTAGCCCCAAGAGTCTACACTCTGCCAATGGTGCGCTCCATAGGAAAAACCATGGTTCAAGGCAAAAACTATGGACCTCAGATAACTGTAAAGAGGATATCAACCAGGTTAGCATATGTATGTATGTTTCACTAACGAGTGGGATTTTTTCAGATGGATGTTATTACTAATTTCTGTGAGTCTTAGTTTACTCACTTCTAAGGCAGGGTAGATAGTAATAGTACTTACATTAGTACCCAGTGTGGTTACAGTGGGCCTAGCACAGTGTTTGACTGTTAAACTAGCTTTTTCACTCACTGATGGGAAGATGTCATGTGATTTTGGGGAAATTAGTAAGAGTTGTATTTCATTGCTTTCTCTCTTTCTTTTAAAGAGGACGGAAGTGTAAGCCCATTTTTGTCCAAATAGCGAGACAAGTAGTTAAGCTGAATGCATCAGACCTCCGTCTGCCTTCCCGAGCGTGGAAGGTTAAGCTGGTTGGAGAAGGGGCTGATGATGCTGGAGGAGTGTTTGATGACACCATCACAGAGATGTGCCAGGTATATTCCTGCAGTGTCCCCTGCTGAGTTACCTAGTCTGCTAGTGGCCATTTTGCTGTTTCCAGTGATCACTCTGCCAGGCTTGTTTTCATAAATGTAGCAAGGATGCATTTGTGAGCCTCATATAAAGTCATGCTGTTAGTGATACGTAGGCAAATTAGAGCAACAGTTTTTGAAATGCTTTGTCAAGATACCTTACTACATAAATATCAGTTCTTAGGCATCTACCAGTGACTCACCATCTGTTGTGTTATAATATTGGCAGAACAAACAGCAATGGCATATATGTACATTTATGTAACAGACAAATCCAGGAGCACCCATGTGCTCTGATTTATTCTGGTGCTTTTAGAACAAAGTAGAACTGCCAGATTCCAGGGGAGTTAGAAAAATAAATGTTAAGAACTGGTCTTAAAATTAGACCAGTTCTAATTTTAAGATCTGCATTGGCAGCTTTGCTTCCAGATCAGCTCTGTCCTTTCCAGCATTGCCTAGTATCAGGATTTTTCCAGTAAACCCTGTGACTAAAATAATGCTTGACTATCATTATTGAATCTATTTGAAACATCACTACACTCTTTTCATAGCAACCACTACTCCTGCCCTGGATTGACTTTCTCATTCCTTTTGGTTTTTCATACATGAGTGCTTTCCATAAGGGGGATTTCCTAATCTCATTTGAAATTGAAACCACGAAAATGAAGTATGAAATCATCAGTTGTAACATGGCATTATAAATTCCTCAGAATACGCTCTTTTTAGTATGATCTTTAATGTAATTGGTTTGTTCTCTTCATGCATTTGATTGTCATTTCTCAAAAAATTTTTTCTTTCTTCTACAGGAACTTGAAACTGGTATTGTTGACCTTCTTATACCCTCTCCCAATGCCACTGCAGAAGTGGGTTACAACAGGGACAGGTATGCAGTCAGCAATGTTCATTATATGTCTAAAATAATAATAATAGCTCACATTTATTGAGTACTTACTATGTACCAGGCACTGTTTTAAGTGCTTTACACCTATTATCCCCTTCAGTCCTCATTATAACCCTAAGGAGTAAATATTATTGTTATTCTCTTGTCAAAGATGAGGAAACAGGCCAGGCGCAGTGGCTAATGCCTATAATCCGAGCACTTTGGGAGGCCGAGGTGGGTGGATCACCTGATGTCAGGAGTTTAAGACCAGCCTGGCCAACATGGTGAAACCCCGTCTCTATAAAAAATATAAAAATTAGCTGGGCATGGTGGCACATGCCTGTAATCCCAGCTACTTGGGAGGCTGAAGCAGCAGAATCACTTGATTTGAACCCAGGAAGTGGAGGCTGCAGGGAGCTGAGATCGTGCCACTGCACTCTGGCCTGGGCAACAGAGCGAGACCCCGTCTCAAAAAAAAAGGGAAACAGGCGCATCCTTCAAGACTTGGTATTTATTGAGACCAAATCAATGATAATATAGAGGGGGAGAGGAAGCTCATACTTGATCATGAAACCTGATTTATGTTTCTGAAGGCCCACATGGCCTCCCCATAATGAATTTTCTACACCAAAATTTGTTTAAAAGTTTTATTATGCTAGCAAGTCACAAAAATTAGTATTTGCAATTACGTATTATCTTTATATTTGCAAAATTTTGAATTTTGGATCCTGTTTCATGGACTTGTAAATTAAAAACAGAATGATTTTAGAAAACGGCATTCTGGAGCAGGTAGCTTAAGATCCTTACATAGTTCTTCTAAAAATAGTTCAGAATACAGTCCATGTGCTGTGTGAAACAGTAACTACGTGTGGTCCACATGTGGCTTTTGAGAACTCAACATGTGATTAGGGAAGCTGAAGAACTGAATTTTTAGTTTTATTTAATTACTTTAGCCTCATGTGGCTAATGGATGCCATATTGAACAGTACAGGTATAGACTAACGCTATAGCTGTCGTTGCTAACTTATTTCTAACAGAAATGAGAAAAATACTGTTTGAAATATTCCCTTTAATTTTGCAGGTTCCTTTTTAACCCTTCTGCCTGCCTCGATGAACACTTAATGCAGTTTAAGTTTTTAGGAATTTTAATGGGGGTTGCCATTCGCACAAAGAAGCCTCTGGACCTTCACTTGGCCCCTCTGGTGTGGAAGCAGCTGTGCTGTGTCCCACTCACCTTAGAGGACCTGGAGGAGGTGGATCTGCTCTACGTGCAGACTCTCAACAGCATTCTTCACATTGAAGACAGTGGGATTACCGAGGAGAGTTTCCATGAGGTAAATCCTGGCCAGTCTATGTTTCTACTGGTGTTGACTTCCTATATGCACAGACTAGAATTTTTCTGTGTAAAATTGAGATATAGTCTTCCACTTGCTGTCTGGCTGAACCATGCCATATCTATGCCATTGCTGCCCTTAGCAGCTCAACCCCAGCAGTGTAAACAGCTTCTGATAGATAGAGCAGGCCTTAGCTGCTCCTTCCCCCTTAATTTTTTTCTGCCTGTTAGCGTGAAGAACCAAAGTGGAAAGGGAGGCCTGGGGTCACCAGAGTTCAACAGGCCTGGTTTGGAAACAGAGAGATTTGGTCCCATTTTTAACTACAGCTGGTTGAGTGATCACGTTGCTGCTGATCAAGTAGCCGGATCAGTCCTACCTGTCTTGTTTTCCTTGTTTTTATCCTTAAAAATTGTGAGTTTGTTATTGCTGTGCCATATTTGTATGTAAAATACTTTTTGCTGTCATTTCTACCATGTAATAAAAATTCTTTTTTCTTCTCTTCCTAGATGATTCCTCTTGATTCTTTTGTTGGCCAAAGTGCTGATGGCAAAATGGTTCCTATAATCCCTGGCGGAAATAGTATCCCACTCACATTTTCCAATAGGAAGGAATATGTGGAGAGGGCCATTGAATATCGACTTCATGAGATGGACAGACAGGTAAGATGAAACTTAACAGGAGGTACACATGAATGCTTGGGTTTCTTTCCAAATGAGAGCTGACTGGTTATGCCAAAATCTGATATGTATTTACTGTGTTAATTCCTCTGTATGTATGTATGTATTTATTTATTTATTTTAATTTACTTATTTATTTTTGAGATAGCATCTCATTCTGTCGCCCAGGCTGGAGTGCAGTGGTGCAGTCACAGCTCACTGCAGCCTCTGCCTCCTGGATTCAAGTGATTCTCTGGCCTCAGCTTCCCCAGTAGCTGGGACTACAGGCACGTGCCATCACTCCTAGCTAATCTTTTTATTTTTTGGTAGAGACAGGGTTTTGCCATGTTAGCCAGGCTGGTCTCGAACTCCTGGCCTCGAGTGATCCACCTGCTTCAGCTTCCCAAAGTGTTGGGATTATAGGCGTAAGCCACCACACTCAGTGATTCCTTTGTATTTATATTTCAAACCCTATTCAGAGACTTTTCAGGCCTTCTCCTTATCCAATGCCTTAAATCGGTTCTGAATTGGTCTTTTGTTGGATTGAGACCGTTTTCATCTGGCATTCAGACCTTGCCTTCTTACTCCTCCTTAGTCCTGTTTGTCCTCATGACTTACTGCTTCCCAGCTCAGCTGCTTACTGCTTACTGCTTCCCCCCACTCTAGTTGGGTTAGTCAGGGTCCACGTAAATGAACCCCCAAATGCTGGTCTTACAACCTCACATGCATTTCCCTTTCCCTCTCTTGCTGCTATTCTTTAAACCTCAGCTAAGAAGGCATCTCCTGCACACACAAGCTTTCCTCCAGGTCACCAACCTGTAGAGATCTTTTTCCTTACTTTGAAGTTCATTGAAGTTCCTCAAGATATATTACGTACTTCTATGTTATGGTCTAAGAATTAGGCCCCAGAATTTAGGTCTTGTTTCCTCAGCTTGCAAGAAATTGAATGAAGAATGCATTTTCTATTTCATTTGAGTTACCTTGTTCTGTGCTGACGGGAAGGTAAGCATTTAATAAATAATGGGAGTGTGAATGAGTGACCACAGAAGTAAATATCATGTCCAAAAATGGTTCTTTTGATAATACAATCATTAATGGCATTTCAACAATACTTTATTTGCAGAATATTTTGGGGTCTTCTCAAGAGCTGGACTCAGGCTGTGAAGCTATAGAAGTTTAGTAATTTGAAGTATACATATTCCATACCCCTCACTCCCAGCTCCTTCTTAGACTTTGGCTTTGGGCCAAGTCCAGTCAGAAAAATGATATCTTTAGCCTAATGAAGTTGGGTCTTGTCAGTGATGCTGTTTACACAGCCAGGGATTAGTGTTTATCTCCAGTTCATGAATATTTTTAATCCCCAGAGAATAAATAACTGACTAGAAATGTGTTGATAACCTCCTGCATGCCAGCCATGGTGCCAGGCACCCTTGCCTGCCGTTTTTCCCATAGGTACTCTGTGAGGTTAGGATTGCCAGCACTGTTTCACAGAAGAAAGCACTGAGTGCCCACGGCAGAGCCAAGACCCCAAACCAGGCTCCAAGATGGTGTCCAGGCTCTTCTGATGACCCTTCTTCTGAGGGTTGGATGGACACTCCCTTCCACAGCTGTGCTCTGCTCTGCCCTGGCTTTGTTCTGTTCTCAGTAACAAGCCCTTCTTCCTCTTTCACTTCTTCTTCATCTCTTAGAACTGTTTGTCCCATAGCTGTCCTCAGTTGTCCCCCTGCCATCTCCAAGCAGCCAGTCCCGTACCTCAGCCTATTTTTTTTTCCAAACAGCTTTTGTTTTGTGTTCCACCAAGCATAACAGCTTGTTTGTTTGTTTTTGTTTTCGGTTGGCAGACTTTGGTGGGGTATTGACCTTTACAGTAGAGCCTGCCTTTACTGCCAATCTCTGATCCTTATGGGCCAACCTTAGTGCCAGTTTTTTATTTATTTTTTAAGAGAGGGTCTTGCTCTGTCACCCAGCCTGGAGTGCAGTGGCACAATGATAGCTCACTGCAGCCTTGAACTCTTGGGCTCAAAGGATCTCCTGCCTTAGCCTCCCAAGTGGCTGGGATGACAGGGCAAGCCATTGCACTTGGCCTAGTTTTTTTTAATATAATAAATTTTATTATATATATTTAAGGTGTACAATACGATAATATAGGATATGCATATAGATAGTAAAAAGGTTATTATAGTGAAGCAAATTAACATATCCATCGCCTCACGTAGTTACTCACTTCCTTAAGGTATGGTCCCTCTTCAGATTCTCAGACTTTTTACATGGTGGTAGATGGTTTTGAGTTGGCCAGGAGCAAAGAAGTATTTATGAAACCTTGAACAGTGGTGAGTCTGTGCGTAGGATATGCACTACTGTATAATCTTGGAGGAGACATTTTTCTAAACAAGCTGTCAAGGCAGCCCCTGGTTGCACCCCACTTGGCACTCCCCAACTTGCCTGTGCCCAGCACTATGATGCTAAGAGAACAGCGCAGTGTAGAATTACCCAGTCACACAGAATTTCATGTGGTTACTCATATATAGTTCTCATCAGAGCCACTTGAGAGCAGCAATGTCTGCATTTTTCAGATGGAAAAATTAAGAGAGTTAATAATCGGTAGAGCTGGGAGTTAGAACCCAAGTCTCTTGACTAAATTCGTTGCCTTTTCTATTGCCTTCCTAAAGAAGGACTTCCCATTTTTACTTTCTTCTTTGTACTTTTCAGATTTTTTTTTTTACAATGAGCATAAATAATTTTTACAAAAAGGATATAACTATTTTCAAAAGACAAATATAAATTTAAAAAACAGTAGACAACTAGATGAGTCTCCCAAGAGCTTCTTACCTTTATGAGATGAAGTGTCCACACATGCATAGTTTGACAGCATATGGCCACATATGATTAGGAATGTGAGTGAGCAGGGCTGACATCAGGAAGGGCCCCAGTGGGCTGGGATTTTGTGGTAGAGGGAAGGCAGGCTCCTAAATTGGACTTGAAGTGGAACCGGTAGTGTAAGAATCCCACAGCAGGGAGAGGCTCTAAGAAGGGTTGAGAGGGAGGGAGGGTGGGCCTTTTTGACTGACTCTCATAGAGCCTGGCGGTCTGAGAAACAAGTGGAGGGTCTGGGGAGCAGATGAGCAGGCAGCAGGAGGCGCCTAGCCCCATGGGGCCCATAGCGGATGCCAGGTTCACGCACACTCATTGAATGAGCAACCTCTCCTGGGAGCAGGTGGCTGCAGTCCGAGAAGGGATGTCCTGGATTGTTCCTGTGCCGCTGCTGTCCCTCCTCACGGCAAAACAGCTGGAGCAAATGGTGTGTGGGATGCCCGAGATCTCTGTGGAAGTCTTGAAGAAAGTGGTGCGGTACCGTGAGGTGGATGAGCAGCATCAGCTGGTGCAGTGGTTCTGGCATACGCTGGAAGAGTTCTCCAATGAAGAGCGGGTGCTTTTCATGAGGTTTGTGTCGGGAAGATCTCGGCTACCAGCCAACACTGCTGACATTTCTCAGAGATTTCAAATCATGAAGGTTGATAGGGTAAGTAAGCTATTCTTTCTTTCTTTGTCATGTCTGCCTTATTGCTTCGTTGTTGTTGAGACAGGGTCTCACTCTGTAGCCCAGGCTGGAGCACAGTGGCGTGATTTCAGCTCACTGCAACCTCCACTTCCTAGGTTCAAGCAGTTCTGCCTCAGCCTCCCGAATAGCTGGGACTACAAGTGCGTGCCACCACGCCTGGCTAATATTTTTGTATATTTTGGCAGAGACAGAGTTTCACCATGTTGGCCAGGCTGGTCTTGAACTCCTGACCTCGGGAGATCTGCCCACCTTGGCCTCCCAAAGTGCTGGGATTACAGGCCTGAGCCAACGTGCCTGGCCCTCTGCCCCTTGTTGCTTTTATGTTGGGGAAACCAAAATATGACCTTCAAGTAGGCCTGCCGAGTCATGCTTAATACTTAGAATTTCCATATTAATGAGAAAATCAAGCAGTAAAATTTGTTTAGAAATATCATTTAGCTTCAGTGGGAAGAGTCCTAAGTGGATGTAGAGAGCATACTACAACCAGCAACCTTCCCTAAATCTTCCAGCATCTTCCTGAGTTAAAGCTGAACTTGGCACAGGGATCATCATACTGCCTGTTCCTGCGCTGAGCCATGGCCTTGTTTGTTTTCATGAAGATATTAACCATTAACTGGTGGGCGTGTGCCCCAGAAGGAACCCAAAGATGCGGGAAGCAGCGATAACAGTCTGTGCCCGCTTGTGTGGCATGCATTGTGGGCAAGCAGGGCTGCATCTCTGCCATCTAAAGGCCCCAGCTGCAGAGCCCCAGCCCAGTTGCCACTTTGACAGATGGCTTAGGAATAAGAGGGCTTAGAGTCTGAAAAGCACACTGCTGCCAGAGTCATCTTTCTTAAGCACCCATCTGACCGTGTCATTCTCCTTCTTTTAGACCTTTCAGAGGCCCCCTATGTTGACTCCGAAATATATGCCAATGACCTTAGCTGCCTTAAACACTTCCACAGTCTGGCCTCTGCCCCACTTTCTGATGTCACATCTTGATACTTCTCATGTTCTGGTCACAATGGGCTGCTTGCCTTTCTCCCCAGTAGACCAGGCTGTTTTTAAAACTCTGTGCTTTTATGTAACCTGTTTCCTCTGCTTTAGTAAGTCTTCCTTCGCACCCCTTTCCTTCTATCTCTGGCAAGCACTTACTCATCCTATAAGCCCAATGCCAGTCAACTCCTCCAGGAACCCCTCCTAGATGCTTTCCAGGAGTGCCCCTACCATTGCGGAAGGCAGACCTAGCCAGACTCCTTCTCTCCACCTCCTGAACACTGGGTACAGCCCTCAAGCCCAGAACTTACTGCATTCAGTTAGGAGTGCCTCTCCTCCCTCTGTCTCCATCCCCACTCTTCACAAGCCCCCTCTCCCGTATGAGCTGGGCAATTCTCTGAGCAGGGCCCATGATGTTTGTTCAGAAAACAGTAAGGGAAGTGGGGCCTCTTCACACACAGGCCCTTCCTGCCAGTTTAAGTGTCTGGCTTTCTGGTGTTTTTCCAGTAGCTACTCTTGGAAGTTGCTGTAGCCAAAGCTACTCCTCCCTGTGCTGCCTCCTGAGGCAGCAGGCCGCTGCTCTGCTCCTGGGCTAGGCTTGCTGGAGAAGCCACGTGCAGGAAGGGTTATAAAAAGCCTTTCCATAAATTTTCTGCATGACTTGCCAAGAACTGTAAGTTGTAAATCTGTTTTCTTGCTTCAGAGAGAAGTAGGGAGGAGGAAATGGCTCATTTCTATTCAGCTCTGGAAACAACCCTTGCCTTATATCTGTCCTGGGCTACCCCTGCCGTTTTAGGAGGCCTCAGGGTTGTCAGCCTCAGCAACTGACTACTGTGGTCATTTCCTCTGTGGCTTTTAGATCTTGTCTACAGTACTCACATTTAGGTCATCAGAGCCACCTAGTGGCACCTGCCTTCCTTGCTGCTTTCGGTTTTTCTGCATTGAGCTCTATGTCATCCCTGGCTCTGGTGCATTTGGGCCACTGGGGCCGTCCACCTCCCCTAGCAGGACAGGCGGCTCACCTAGGCGTGGGCTCTGCGGAGGAGGGCTGCTGTCAAGAGGATGTTGAGTGAGGGAAGGCAGGTTCTTTTTTTTTTTTTTTTTTAAGCGAACCTTTTAAAAATGTATGAAAACAGTATAATGTCATTACTTTTATTACGAATTGTTTAGAAAATAGTTGTAGTTGCAAGGAGGGATAAGGAACATATAATCCTGTCTCTCCAGCAGTAGCTATTTTTACCTTTGTGAAATTCCTCATAGTCTTTGCCTCAATTGTACAATTTTTGACATGATGTATGTAGAAATTTTTCTGCCTTTTTTTAACCTCCTAATGTATCCTGAACACCTGTTTTGCTGCCAGCCATAATTATAATTTTAAAGGATGCATCACCATCAGTTAAATGGATGGACTGGGGTTTAATTGACTGCCCCTTCCTTATGTGAGCTGTGCGAGGCAGCCAGGACGCGGCGGAGGAGGCGGAATGCACATGAGGACAGGGAGAGGAGAAGGGGGCAAAGAGGCTCCCAGAGCTGGCTGCACCTCACAGTTGTTCTTTCCATTCTACCTGCTCTGTTGGGGGATTCCTGCAGCTGGCTTCCAGTCTGTACCCTCTTGATGGATGGGTACGAACGACAGGTGCCTTCTTACTACACTCTCATCCTGTGCCAGGCGCTGTGTGTAGTGTATTCTCTCAAGCAATCCTGCCAGTCAGAGCTTCTCCTCGCTTTACATACACAGACACTGGAGGAGGTGAGGAGAGGAAGGAACATTTTCACCCAGAGCCTTGAGGGCCACGGAGCAGTAGGGCCTTGGCTCATTCTATCTGGCCTAGTCTCTGTGTCCACTTGACTTAACCATGTGGCCATGTTAATTCCATCTTGAAGGCAGGGAGAGGTCATGGGCAGCCCCACTCCCCCTTATGGCACTCTCATGTCCCCAGTCACAGCTCTGGGTCTCTCTCCACAGCCTTACGACAGTCTGCCTACCTCACAGACCTGCTTCTTCCAGCTGAGGCTGCCCCCGTACTCCAGCCAGCTGGTCATGGCCGAGCGCCTGCGCTATGCCATCAACAACTGCCGCTCGATCGACATGGACAACTACATGCTCTCAAGAAACGTGGACAACGCCGAGGGCTCCGACACCGACTACTGACCGCGCGGGTGCTCTCACCCTCCCTTCTGTCCCTCAATAATGCTCACTTCTGATTTGATGTTGATATACTTTTATGGTAACTACGTAGATGTTTTAGGAACATAAACCAACATCATAAACAGTGGCCACATTTAGTTATTCTAAATGTAACAAAGAAATTAGATGTTTTTATTTTTCTGTGATTGTACAAAAACAACAAAAACAAAGTGCTCTCAGTCAGGTTTTTCCCTCCATATTTTTGGTCACTTTTGATAAGTTTGCATGAAACCATTTTGGTGCATTTTTAGTTGGGAATGGTACCTTTTTGTAAACCCACCCAGTGAACATGAAATTGTACATTGTGTATAATTGTTCATTAGAAAGGACAGTTTTACATGAATATTCATATATTTATTTTGTTTTAATTTGAATTGCCTGTTCAGGGTTCCTTATGCAGAGAAATAAAGCAGATTCAGGAACTGGAGCGTGGCTGTTGGTATTGCTTCCTGCGGAGCTTCTGACTGGGGGCTACCATTGAGGCAGAACATGAGCCCAGAACACAATGAGCTTCCAGGCTGGTCTTGCTCTCACGGCTTTTTGACCCATTCAGAAACATTCCTTTACATTGAGGGTGGGCTTTACTTGGAAATAACATAGCAGGGAACCATGTGGTTCTAGGAGACCCCTCTGGGTTGGAAGCCCCTATTTTCCATTGTTCTTCTGTCATCCTGGGTCTCTCTCACTTTGTTCCCTCAGCTGCTCCGCCCCTCTCAGCACCACCCGTCCTTCTCTGGACAGCCCCAGCTACCTACTGTGGAGGGCGACTCTACCAGACAAGGAGGAAGAGGACCACAGTAACGTCGTCTGGCCCTTCCTGTGAAGAACCTACAAAGACAAAATGAGCACGTGATGGAATTAAAGAACAGGGCAGTTTACAACATGTCTCTGTGGGGAGGGCAGCCAAGGGGAAGGTGTTACAGAAAGGCCAGCTACCACTAACAGGCACTTAAGCATGTATCAATGAGTGAATGAGTGGGTAAATGTGTGAATTAGCGTGAGAACTGATGAGTGGCTTTCACATCCTTGAATGATGGAATTGTGCAGAGGGCTGGGGAAAGGGTTATATTCTTGGTGCTCAAACTCAGCCAGCCCCTGCGGGCCCTCAGTGCTGTGTGTGTGTTCAGCAGCATCAGGGTGAGCGTGTGTGAGCATGTGTTTCTGGGGGAAGGGGCCGTCTTGAGAGCAGCTGGGAGGGCTCTGGCTTCTTGGAGTGTGTGCAGGAAGACGGGCAGGCCCGTGGACAGCGTGTCTCCCTCACCTACAGCAAGTTCATGCCACAATCTGCTTGCACTGTACTTCGTGGACAGGGTCTTTGCCAACAACATGCTCAAATGATGTGCCAGCCAGCCAGCCCTCTGCAGGCAGTTATTTTTTTTCCACAAGGAAGATAGAAGAAAAATAGAAAAATAAGGTTTTGCCAGCTAAGATAATGTGGTAAATGGATCTTTCCTAGTGAGGATATCTAAATATTTAGAATGGTGACATCTTTGTTTTATTGAAAAAAGGCTTCAACTAGAATTGGGTCTCAGGGAGGGACTGCAGCTTTTGGGGGAACCCCCGGAGGTCTGGGTGAAGATGGGCCTTTAATACCGATCTAAGAGCGTAGTCAGTAGCATCGTCGAAGGGCTCTGGGCTTGAAGCCGTCCTGCTGGGGGTGGGAAGGTCCTGCCTGGGCCTCTGGACCAGGAGAGAATTTCTCTAAGAAAAGAAAGGCTTTTCTTTTTCTGTGCTGCCAAGATCCTGGACGAAGCCAGGAGAGGCCTCTTAGGGTCTTCTGAGCCGCTTCCTACGTCCCTCTTGCTGAGGTGGGCTAAGGACATGCAGAGCAAAGGATATATCTGCAGTCTCTAAATTCAAAATAATGCCTCACCCTGTGCCACTGCCACAGTTTGCTCTGTACTGAGGGGCAGGAGCACCCCCAGAAGACCGGCACTCATGGTTGCAGGTCCTGGGCTCAGGACTAACAGACAGCTGCTCAAGTTTGACCCTGTGAGGGGAATCTGAAAAGTTTTATAACGCACACTGTTCTTTGCCAGAAACCTGTTATTTCCTCATTGTCTTGACTTTTTTCATTTTTGCTAGTTGCCCAGGCTGGTCTGGAACTCCTGGCCTCAAGCAGTCCTTCCACCTTGACCTCCCAAAGTGCTGGGATTATAGGCGTGAGCCACTGCGCCTAGCCTCTCTTGACTTTTTGAAAATTCTGGCAGAGGGGGAAGCACAAGTCTCTGATCTGAGGAGTTGAAGTGGGCCTGGTCGGCGCTTCCCTTAGTTCACTTTCAGCTCTTACAGAGGCTTAGGCAGTTGTTTGCTGGCCTCATTCACTTAACAAATACTTGGCAGTTTTTATGACCCTTAAGTAGTCTCAAGAAAACTTTGACCATCAGTTTTTAAAATTTAAGATTTCTGGCAAGGCGCAGTGGCTCACGCCTGTAGTCGCAGCACTTTGGGAGGCTGAGATGGCCGGATCACGAGGTCAGGAGATCGAGACCATCCTGGCTAACACGGTGAAACCCCGTCTCTACTAAAAAATACAAAAAATTAGCCGGGCGTGGTGGCGGGCGCCTGTAGTCCCAGCTACTCGGGAGACTGAGGCAGGAGAATGGTGTGAACCTGGGAGGCGGAGCTTGCAGTGAGCTGAGATCACGCCACTGCACTCCAGCCTGGGTGACAGAGTGAGACTCTGTCTCAAAAAATAAAATAAAATTTAAGATTTCTCCTGACATCCTTCAAAGTACGGCTTTGTTCTGGGCCTCCTAGCTTTGTGGCCTTTGCCCAGGACTCCTGGCCGGATGAAGCCTACATCTGGTGAGTTTGGTTTTTAGCCAAAAGCAGATCTTGGGCATTGAATCCTAGAGCTGGAGGGAAAGTCTCTAAGGGGCCAGATGATCTCTGCCTCCATAAACCAGGAATCCAAAGTCAGGAGAGGGAAAGCTGGATCATAGGTGTGCCCTGGCTAGAACTGGGAGCCTTTGCGTCCTGTCAGCGTGCTATGGTAGAGCCAGGGGGCTCAGTCACTTCCCCTCCAAACACTCATCCTGTGCAGAAACAGGCCAGTGTGTCCCTGCAAGACAAGCCTCAGAGCACCACCTCCTGCCAGCAGCCTGCTGCCTCCTGGGAGGGATCTGGAACCCTTGACCTAAGAGCGTGTGGCCCTGGTCTCTCTGCCGGCACTGGGGCCCCTGTGCAGACCAGCAGTGTGGTCACAGGTCAGCCTCCAGCCAGGGAGCAGTATCCTGCCCCAGTGGTGAGGTTCTTCCTGTTCTCTCCACCACCTTAGCCTGCATGTGGCCATTCGCTGCCTTGGCCAGACCTTAGAAAGAGCATTCCAGGAGTTGAGGGAGAGGCTGTGAGGGCACAGAAAATCCCAAGCCATTTCTGGGTGGCTCAGGAATACAATCAGGCTCCCATCAGCCCTGGCTCACCCCTTCCCTGGAAATGCCTAGGGCTTCTTGACCTTTGCCTTTGCTGTGCCATGCCTGCCAATGGGAATATCCTCCTTACGGTTGGAACCTGTGGGAGCTGGGGTCAGCCCACAGGCCCAACTCAAAAGCTCTGACTGTCACAAAGGGTGCCTGGCTTACCCACAGATAGACCTGGCTTGCTGCTTCCCAGTGCCTGGAATTTGTGCGTTGTACCAGGCACTCAGCTTTTCTAGCCCCCCAAGGATATGAGGATACCTCCCTCTATCCCTGTCTTCCAGGCACTGCACATTTAGACATAATCTCTTAACAATGTCACAGAGAGGGTAATGGTCCCATTTTACAAATAAACTGAGGCTCAGAGATGTCATATCTTGTCAAAAGCTATGGATGGCAAAGCTTGGAGATCACTCAAGAACCCCCTTCAACCTCAGCTGCATGTCTCCCAACTAGGGCTGAGTCCCTCCAGGTAGGGCCTGGCCCAGCCCATGGCCAATACCTAGTAAATGCTTGTGAGATGAATTAGTTGGTGGATTAAGCCTGCAGGGGGCCCTTATCTCTATGCTAACCTGAGTTTGAAAGGGTTGTTTTGTACTTTTTAGTTTAGTGGGGAAGGGGCACAGAGATTCCATGCCCTCCCTGGACATGCCACCCTCCCTCCAGGAACCTCCATGCATGTAGCTATCTGGAAGCTCCAAAAGTGGTTTTGTGATTAAGTGAGGTATTGCGCTCCGTTAAGTGCTTTGCTCATGCCTGGTGGTGGTGAACAGTGTCTGTTAGAAGGCAGAGTGGAGAGCCATGTGTCTCCATCAGTGCCCGCCCTCTGGGGGCACCTAAAATGACCCTTCGCTTCAGAACCCAAAGCTCCTCTGGCTAAGGTGGGGGCCAATTTGGGTCCCTAGAAACAGCACTGGACACAGCAGCACTGCTTGAGTTCTGTGATCACTATGCCTTGGGATGCAGGGGAGTTCCTAGGCATTGGAGGGTTAACTGGGAACTTAACCCTCTACAAAAGAGCTTCCCATGGGAAAGGGGGGTCATCGGGGAATGCAGGTTGCCCCATTCTAGCTCAACCTACAGTGACCTCTGCTTTACATAATCACAATCCTTACAAACACCCCAAAAGCAAGGTTCCCTTGTTATCCTTAGTACTCAGATCAGAAAACTGAGGTTTGCAGAGGGCCAACCTGTCCTTGGTCACAGGGCTAGAAAGTGAGGGACATGGGATGGAAACCCAGATCCATTAGATCCTGAAGCCAGGATCCTGTTGTTCTCCAGGCTAAACCACCAATTTAGGACAAATAGAACATGCTGGGAATTGGGGCTTATTGGAGATGATGAAAACAAAGGCCTGAGGTTTAAGTGGCTCTGTTGTAGACAAACATTGAACCCCCTGGAAGCCTGAGCTTTCTTTCAACAGTGTTCAGAGTAATGGGAGAAAAATTAATTCCCAACAAGGCCTCTCCGAGTGCAAAGCAATGGTGGGCAAACCGGGAAATCACCAAAAAGCAGCCTGGGTCTCACAGGCTAGTAGCAGGGTCCTGCCACTCCACCGCAGCTGGTGGTGACAGAGCTGGCTCTCCTGACATAGGGATTAGAAGGGAGTATGCTGGGCCAGGGCTTACTGTGGCTACCCTGTTTCTGGAGTAAGCACTGCCCCAGCCAGGAGCCCTTTGGCAGTCCCCCGAGGGGCTGGGGTGGGACATGGTGCTGCTTGCCTGTCCACATGTTCTGCCTGGAACAAAATCCAGGGCCGCTGGGACTTCACCTGACTCTCATGTGTACATGGGGCCCTGGTTCCTTCTGGGGGTACATTGGGCTGAGGGGGAACGTTCATCTCTTGTTTCATCCTCACATTAATCTGTCCATTCACTGCTACCCCCATCCCTTACCATAACCAAACAAAGCAGGTGCAGATGTTTGAATTAACAAGAGCAAAGTCTGATAACAAAAAGCAAATTTATTACCCAAAACTAGTAAAGGGGGAAGTAGCCAGATTGCTATTTAAAGTAACTGCTTCAATTTTTAGTGGGGAAAGCAATTTTGGGGGGTTTTAAAAGGGAAGACTTGATAAGGAAGGCATGCAAGAACTGGGCTGAGTATGATGTCTGTGTGTTTTGTCCTGGTGGCTAGCTTGGGTTTCAGTCCACCTGGACTTCGGATTGACATTATTTTAACAATGGCCAGGTTGTTAATTAGCCATTTTGAAGTAATTTTTGGAGGTTCGCAGCTGGGTCTCCAGACTTGGTCTGTCTCAAGACTAGCCCCTGAAACTTCTAAGACATCACACAATTAAATAGTAGCATACAGTTAGATAAATGAAAAGGGAGCATATCCGGTGAGAAAGGGGAGGGATGTGGAGTCGATTTTAAGGCTAAGGAGAAAGGCTTTTGAGTTGCCTCAAGGTTACATTTTGAAACCCAAGAGAATGGGGAAAAAAGGTTTAAAATGCATGAAGTTAAGCTGCGGGCTACATTGCTTCTCTGATAATCTGCTACTCAGCTTCCCTGCTCGTTCACTCTGCACCAGCCACTCTGACCTCCTTGCTGTTCCCCTAACACATGAGCCATGCCTGTAGTCCGCGGCCTCTGCACTGACTGTTCCTCTGCTAGGAGTGTTTTGGCCCCCTGGCTCACTTCATACCTTCAAATGTCATCTTCTCAGTGAGGCTTACATTAGTCAACCCTTTCTCAGAGGCTTCACTCCACCCCCCAATCTCTTGCCAGCAATCTTGCCAGCAATCTTGCCAGCAATCTTGCCAGCAAATAGCCCTTGTTACAGCCTGCACTTTTTTCCAAATACTTTCTACCTTCTTTTTTTTTTTTCTTTTTTTTGAGAGGGAGTCTCGCTGTGTCGCCCAGGCTGGAGTGCAGCGGCGGGATCTCAGCTCACTGCAAGCTCCGCCTCCCGGGTTCACACCATTCTCCTGCCTCAGCCTCCTGAGTAGCTGGGACTACAGGCGCCCGCCACCAAGCCCCGCTAATTTTTTGTGTTTTTTTGTTTTTTTGTTTTTTTTTTTTTAGTAGAGACGGGGTTTCACCGTGTTAGCCAGGATGGTCTGAATCTCCTGACCTCGTGATCCACCTGTCTCGGCCTCCCAAAGTGCTGGGATTACAGGCGTTGAGCCACCGCGTCCGGCCCTTTCTACCTTCGTATATACCAGTTACCTGTTGTCTCTTCCCCCACTAGAAGGTAAGCTTCATGAGAACAGAAGTTGTCTTTTTCCTTGCTGTTTCCCTATTTAAGCAATGAATTCAGGAACCTGTGAGTAGGGATCAAGCTCCTCTTTCACACAGAAGAAACACCTGGCCTTGGATGGGTGAAGGGCTTTATCGCAGCTGGCGCTGGGTGGAGCCGGAGTGTGAGCAGCGCCCATACTGCTCCTCGCCTCTTCCACACACCCAGAATCCTCCCCAGTGACCCAGGACCAGGCGGCTGCGGGGGGGCCGAGAGCCTTCACTAAATGTGACACATCAGTGACTACAGCCCTGAAATTGAAATTGGAAGCCCAGGCTTGTGTTCATGTCCAGCAAATCCAACAGGTGAAAAATCTAGCTTGTCATCAGCTTATAATGGTTCCATTATCAAAAAAAGCTCAGCCAGGGCTGCTGGTTTTGTTTTTAAATGTTTGAGGCTTTTTTTTTCTTCCAAATCATTTATTTTTCTCTTATGATATGAGAACAGTAGAAAATATGGGTAACTATGCAGTTTATGTAAGCATTCAACAATTGGGAGCGAATTTTCTACAATCGCGAGTGCGGTCACTCCGGGAGCGCATCCGCCCCAAGAAAGGTGGGCAGGCAGACGCGCGTGCGGGCAAAACCTCAAAGAGGAGCGCCTGTGGTGGCTCTTTCTGCCCCTGCTTCCCCTCCTGGTGCTTTACCGAGATCACTACCGGGGGCCCTGGAGACGGCGGTCCCCAGGGCACTCCGGGAGCCGACAGAATCTCGCGGGGTCGCTCTGCCCGGAGGCTCTCCAGACCCCTGCGCGCGGCAGCCCTGGCCCCAGTCACCCCTGCGCGCAAGCCCGCGAACTCCGAGTGGTCAGGTCCTCCCCACCGAGGTGATTTCGATTCAACGGCGATCGGAGTCCCCGAGGAAGGTGCAGGCGCCTCCCGCCGCCGTGGGGAGCGCACAGCAGAAAGCCTGGGGCGTAAGCAAGAGGGGAAAGGAGGTGGTGTTGAGTGAGAACCAGCTGAGTGTTTTCCAAACATCCATTTAATCTTGGGTTTATCCTATGTATAAAATCTTAACGTGAGGTAGGCTTTCTTATTCCCACTGTGCAGACAGGGAAAATGAGGCTCAGAAGATGTGGTAGTGGTCTGCAAGGTGGAAGAGCTGGGTTCGCAGCCAGGACGGTCTGAGGCTGCGCTCCTTCCCCGGGGGCCGCGGCAGGTCGGTGTCTAGCGCGGCAGAAGCTTGCCGAGGGCCGCGGCAGGCGCGCGCGGGCGCGGGGGCTGGTCGGGCAGCATGGCGGCGCTGTGCTCTGCCCGCAGGGCCAGGCGCGGGCACGCGGCGCGCAGGTGGCGCAGGCCGGCCGCGCTCACGTTGCGGCAGAAGTCCACGTGCAGTGTCTGCAGCGCGCGCCCGTCCGCCGCCACGGCCGCCAGCGTGCGGTTGGTGACGCGCGCGCAGTTCTCCAGGCGCAGTGCGCGCAGGCGTGGGCAGCAGCGCAGGAGGCGGGCCAGGCAGTCGTCGGTGACGTGGCCGCAGCCCGACAGCGTGACAGACGCCAGGTTGGGGCACCTGTGAGGAGAGTGCGGTGACCCGGGGCTCGCTGGCTTGTTAAAGCCACCCAACCGCCCCGGGAACTGGGTGGACTCATTTACCGAGGAGGACTCGGGCCCTGCGAGGTGAAGACACTTGGCTGCGATGACACGGCAGGGTTCCACGTCGACTTTCTGGCCGACCCATTTTCCCTGTTCTTTCTGCCCCTGCACCCCACCGTACCTTCATTTGCATGGGTTCTTGGCTCGTAGCCTCGGGAGCCCTAGTGGGAAGCCCTGACCCCGGCCCAACAGAGTTCTGGGGCGGCTGTGGACAGAGGGAATGCCGGTTCTAGGAGCCACAGCCCTTGTTTCTTTGTTTCACTCTGGATGTGCTGCCTTGCAGGGGAGCGGTGCGTGGCGACTGACTGCTCCAGTCTAGCTTCAAGCCTGAGGCCCCTAAATGTCCCGGCGGGACGTGAGTGGGAAGAGGGATTTGTTTCCTTGGAGGTGGCTTAGTGACAGGCCCATCCCAACCCTCGAGGCGGTGGGGGCACGCGTCAGCATTGAGTCCGGGTTCAGCTTAGTTGACTAGAGCTGTTTCTGCATCCCCTGGGCCACCAGCCTGGAAGAGGGCAGGGATTGGAGGCAGCTAGACGCAGGCCCTGAGCAGGTACAATCAGGGACACCCACCCAGGTGGCTTGCCCAGAAAGCTTGGGGCAACTCTGCTGCAGCCTCACCAGCTCCTCAACAAAAAAAAGATCTTGAGCCAAGTTAGACTTGGCTTATCGCCGTGTCAGTCACTCAGAGAGCCTTCGTTTCCTCTGCATGGGGGAATAATGTCTACCACACTGGGGTTGTGAGGAGCCTGCAACGGGGCCTTCCACAGGCAGTCATAACCCGCTTTCCCTGGAAACAAACGGGACCAGCCTGCTTCCAGTCCAGAAGGACGGACTAATGGGCCAGGGCCTTGGCTCCGCGCAGCCAGAGGGAGCTAGAGTCTGGGCTGGGGAAGCGTTTCCCTTTCCCCGTCAGCCTCCCCTGCAGCTCCGTGACTGCCCCTGGCTGGGCCAGCTCAGCTCCTTTGTGCCTGGGGTGGGAAGTAAGGCACTAAAATATGCTGGGCGCAGCCAGGTGTCACACCGAGCCCAGGCCTCCTTCAGGTTCATGCGCCTTCATTAGTCACCCCGTCAACCTCTGCACCCCTAGTTTTGTAAGTGAGGAAACTGGCCCAGGGAGCTCAAGTGACTGGCCGGTGACTGACTTGCTGTCAAACCCAGGACAGATGTCTGAACCTTGCTGAGCGCCACTTTCTCATTTGTCAAGTGGGAGGAATTGTTACCTTCAAGGTGGTTATAAGGATTAGGTGTTTAAGCCTCAAAGGTGTTGGGTGATCTTTTCCTCTAAGAATCTTTGGAATAATTCTGATACAGGGAAAAAACAAAGAGTGAACTGTCTCCCTGCCCAGCCATCCTCAGCCATTCCTCCCGACCTGAGCCGAGTGCCAGAAGAACCAGATTCGGTAGACGTTCATCAGTACCTACTATGTGCCAGGTGCCACTATGTCATTCTCTTATCGGATAAGAAAAATTTAGCACGTTTTACAGAAGGAGAAATGAGGTTGCAAGAGTTTAAATATTTGAGCTGGGATCACATGGTTGGACAAACTGGGTGACCCAGCAGAGCCCTGACAGCAAAGCCTTTTGCTTTTTATGTGACAGCAGGGCCCCTTGCTTGATCAGTACAGTGGCCTGGGAGGTCCACTTCACACCTGCAGGTTTGGAGCATTAAGCTCGGTTCTCTTACAGTAAGAATGGAACAATTTCAGGACATGTTCTGCCATTCGCACCCTGCTCCGCCGCCGCCCCCGCCGCCTCGCCCCTCGCCATATCACTCTCTAGTCTGATTCTTGGGCCTTGTTAAGCCCATGAAAATGACCTTGTCCAGTTAGGGCCCAGCCCCAAGTCCATCTTCTGTTTTCTCCCAGCTCAAAAGAAAGGTGGGGTCACGACGCTGTTTCCTTCCACTCCTGTAGTGCTGCCAGCAAATAGCAACTATGAACTTGGGTGGCAGTAAACTGGCTGAGCCTAGTTTTCCATGAACAGCAGGCCCAGTTTGATCAAGGGGGTGTTATCCTCAAAGGCAGCACAGGACTGGCAGAGGCTCAGTGAGAGGCTGGTTGAGTAGCTCCGTGTTCTTGCCTGGGTCACTATACCCATGAGGCTGGGGCCGTGGAGGGAGCCTGGCCTGGTGGTTCAGCGTCTATGTCTGTGTCTGGGGTGGGGTTAGCAGATAAACACAAGATGTACTTGGGACATACTTATACTAAAATATTATTCACTGTTTATCTGAAATTCCTATTTAACTGGGCAGCCTATATATTTGCTAGAATCTGGCAACCCTAGACTGTGGGCAAGTCACACCACCTCGCGGAGCATCAGTTTGCTAATTTGAAAAATTAGGCTAAGTCACCCTCGTTAGGAGTACTGTGTAACTCAGTAATTCATCTACTCCTGGAGTCTGGTTTGGCTTAGCTGACCCCAGCACCCTGGCTCCCCCACCTCTCTCCTCCGCATCGTTTCCCAGGCCTCGGGGGCTGCTTGCTAGGCCTAAGGGAGGGGTGAGCTGATTGCTGCATCTGGAAGCCTTTTCCCAGAGCCTGACCTTGAAAATCCAGGCCCAGCTGGACCCACCCAGCACTTAATGACTACCAGTATGGAGGCCCCACTTCTTGGTGTTTGCATTAAGCAGCTCCAGGACCTGTGAGGCTAAGAGGAGGATTAGCAATTGTTTCCCTCTTGATTTTATCATCTCCTGGGGACCATGCTTTGGGCGGGTCTGGATGTCTGCCTTGGGCCTGCCTAGTCTGAGGCACCCCAAAGGTGGAGGAGCCATCTTGGTCTCGTAATTTGCTCTTCCCTGCCCCCCAAGAGGGAAGCCAGAGCTAGCGGGGCCAGCACTGCTCAGGAGGCAAGGTGGCCTACCTGTCGCACACCTGGAGGAGGAAATCATTGACCAGGCTCTCGTGCCGGCTGCAGATGCTTCTCTGGAAGGCACTCTTGAGCCAGTCCTCGATGCTGCACACCTGCACGCGGCTGGAGTGCCAACAGATGGAGAGGCTGCGGAGGGCCGGGCCCAGGAGGAAGTTGTCCTTCTGGAGTTCAGTGAGGGAACGGAAGTGCAGCAGGGACCACAGTGCGGGGTCCTCAAACACGTCGTGGAGCTGGGAGCAGGTCCTGGCGAGGCTCTTCCTGCTGTCCTTGTCTAGGAAGGAGAAGAGGTGCAGCAGGCACTCCCGGTTGAGCTGGGTTATGTGCATGGTGAGCAGTGGCCACATGTGAGCGCAGCTGCAGCCAGGGGACGGCTGACCTGCCTGCTCTCCTCCTCCCCGGCTCTGGGCCGGTGGACATATATGGTTGAGGAATGGTGTTTATTTTTGGCTAACAACTGGTGCTGCAGCTCTGCGGAGGGGTGAGGGAAGAAAAGCCAGGACCCAGACATACGTGCGGCAGTCTGTGGTTCGGCTTCTGTTCAGAGGGATTGGAGGTCCTGGCAGAAAAGGAGCCTATTGAAGTTACTTTCCTTAAAAGGGATTTTTTTCCCTTTAGCTGACAATGGTGTTTAGCGGCATGCACTTTTGGCGTTTCCCAAGGCATTTTCATTGGCGGTGGCAGTGGCGGTGGCCAGGCCAGCTCCGTCTGGCTTTGCAGTCTCTACTCACGGGGAAGGAGTCTAATTGTAAATGTTAACTGTGTTGATTTTCTAGTACATCAGTGTGGAATCTTTTGCTCCACCCTTACTAGGAAGAAACCTGTTGTGTGTGAAGAGCTATGACAGCTGTGAGTTGTGAGCAGAGTACATGGCTGCTGCCTCATTCCTGTGGTTTTGTGCCACACACTAATTGTCTCCAGGCGAGGCTGGTTGGCCTTCAAGTCCTGCTGCCTGCCACTAGGCAGGGGGATTTTCCTGGCCTCCCCAACAGCTAGATTTTTACCCTGAGTTGTTTCATAAAAGATTTTACTGGGGGCCGGGTGCGGTAGCTCACGCCTGCAATCCTAGCACTTTGGGAGGCCAAGGCGGGTGGATCACTTGAGGTCAGGAGTTCAAGACCAGCCTGGCCAACATGGTGAAACCCTGTCTCTACCAAAAAATACAACAAAAAAAAAAAAAAAAAAAAAAAAAGATTTTACTGAAGTAGCTTCTTTCCAAAGTTGTGTGTCTGGTGTGTCTGTGTTTTACTGGTGTTTTGTTGTTGATTGTATAGTTTTGGTCAAGCAGTACTGAGTGTGTTTTAAATTTAAATTTACTTGGTTTTACATTTTCTCACTGGTAAGGCCTTCTACTATATGTGTATAACCTGTATTTCCCAAAATGTCAGGATGGATGAGGTAGGTGAAACTGCTTGAAACAATTTTAATATTTTAGTCCATCTTTGCCTTTAAGTTGACCACACATCATCCGCTCTGAGTGCCCTCTGTTCCCTCTTGGCGAAGCCAGTGGGGCCACCCCTGCCCTCTCTGACTCAACTCTAGGCCAGGTTGCCTGGAGGTACTATCCTTCCTGAGTACCCGAGGCCTTACGATATGGCAGACCCGTTTCCTCATGCTGCTTCACTCCCAAACCCAGGACCCAAACTTAACTCCCTTTGAATCCCAGGCGTTTTTTGGTTTGCTTGGGGGATGCTAATATGGTGCAGCTGTACAGGCCACGTTCTGCCTAGGCAATAGTGAGAAGAGAACGGTTTTTCCTCTGCCAGCCCAGGGACTACCACCTCAGTGGTTACTTTTGCTTGTTCTCCCATTTGGAACAAGAGGGAATGGGAATCCTTTTGTTTTCCCATAGACACAAATGAAGCAGCCTATGCTGAACCCACTTCTGGAACTAAGGTTTGGTCAGGGCTGGTGCAGCTTTGCCTTTAAATTAAGGCAGAAGGCAGTCAAGCAAAGAAGAAAGTAGCCATTGTCAGTGGCTTTCCTGAGAAGCCAGCCTCAGCTGGTGCCCCTGTGCCTCCATTACTCCACCGTGCCAAGATGAAGTGCAGTGGGGGGGGGGGGGGGTTCTCTTAAAAACAAACCAAGGAACAGTCAAAAGGAAGCATTTCCCAAGGAAGGGGAGCCAGCTACTGCTGCTATTTCAAGCTCATCGATGTAGTTCTCAATTACAGCTGACACCCTAGTTTAGGCTCTGTCTAGGTGTACTTCTCCACTTAAAATGGATGCTGCAGTGCCACAGGTGGTGTTATTAGAAAGCTGCATTATCTTCACTTTCCCTCCCCAATCCTCCACAAACCAATGCTTTTCAGAGGGTTGACCCTTAGGAATAGGTGGTTCTTTCAACTTCTTGCAAGGCCAGAGCGGTACTTGTGCCTTCCACTGAGTAAGAGCCACTGCTTCAGCATGGCTTCCACGTTGCACTACTGCAGCCCTGCTGGAATGGCAAAAGATTGGCAGGGAGCATATTTAGAGCCTTGCCTCTCTGCTGTCGCTCCAGGTAGGCTGCAGGAAGCATCCTGGACTACCAGGGCCGGGGGGAACGTGCTCCTGCATGCTGCAGAGGGTCTGAGGCACAGCCAGAGGAGGTGACGAAGCTGTGCCCCTTTGGCCTTGTCCAGAGCTAGGTGGTTTGGCAGCAGTGACAGCAACCACGCAGCCTCTGACCAGCACAGCTGCCAAAAGAGAATGTGCCCCATGGAATAAGGATGCATAACAGTTTGAACTGCAGGAACCTGTGTCTTCAATTTTAGAAGACAAGAACAGGCAAAGGACGAATGTCGAAACAGGGTTCCGTCTGCAGGAGGCATGGGGGCAGAGTAGTCTACAGGAACTTAACTGTAAGCAGGATGTTTATTTAACAGCAGTTACTTGCCTGTTTTACCTTAAAAGATGACCAATATCCTTTGCTCAGAACCCCAAAACTCATGCCTCAGGGTACAGTCTAGCTCTAAAGGGGAGGGAAGGGGCCTCATTTTTGTAAGATCAGTAGTCACAAGAGACTGAGGTGATTTCACTGAGCAAGGGTGAGTGGGACCTCAGGCACCTGACTGCAGGCACTAATCTCCCGGCCATCACTTTGCCCGTACAGGTCACTTCATCCTGTTCCAGGTACAGCAGCTCCAAATCGTGGGGATTCTGTAAGAGCCTCCTACCTGTTGACTGAGGAGGCCCACAAGTTGAGTAAGTACATCATCATCTATGTGGCTCCACTGAAAAAAGGTGTTCAGAAATAAGTCAAAAGGAAAGAGAACAGACTTTTAATGATACTTTTTAAAACAGTTCAGGTTGGTGAAGCAGAAAAGGGATGTGATTACAATTTAAATGAATCAGTCACTTGCACAATTAATCTTCTTGGCATCATACACACTGGGTTTTAATGGAAAATGATGACATCACAGCATGACCAACGCTCATGGAAGGCAGTCTAGAGTCCATCACGCTCACACCTGAGGGGGAAGGCATTGCACCCACTGACGAGACGCAGAGACCTTGGACTACAGACGACACCACATGCCCACTTCTTCCTCGCCTGCCTATGGCTACTCCTAGTCACCTGGGACCCAGGCCTTGGCTGCAGGAACAGACTTTTTCCATGGGCTTTTCCGGGGCCCAAGTGAAGAGGCCACTTCAGCAACAGAGGGTACAGGAGAGAGTTTAGGGGCTGGTGGAGATTAAAGTGGGATAAGTATATCTAAATAGACTTATGTACACTAAACCAATGAAGGAGAGGTTTAGCTTTAAGAAATAAATATGTCCCCAACCCCAGAAACCAAGCTGCTGAGTAGGTTCCACAGGTGAGATACACATTTAACACTCACTCTGGGCCAGTATACTTGACTGGTTTAATTCTAGCATATTTGTCATCACTATACACTGAGTAGAATACAGTGGATAAGCAAAGGTTTCTCCACCATGGAGAGAGATTTGTGTTGCCACAAACTGTTTCTATCACCCACCTGTGTGGGAGGACTTCTGAGAAAGTTTTCTTGTTCCAAGGAGCCATGTGACTCAGTGCGAGGCCCTGCCTCAGCAGAAGCTCTGAGCGAGAAGCCACATATATTGCTGGAGACAACATGGCACACGGGAAAAGCCCTGAAGAGCACAAAAGATCAGCTTTCAAAATAGGTGTGGTAAGCCTACACAGTTAAAAATTAAAATACAATAGGCACATTTACATCACTGGTGTTCAAGTGCACAATTCAAATGGATCCAATCACTTTTCTAAAGAATCTTCATACCATTCAAACGTTTCTGTTCAAGTAAAACCAACCAATAAAAACAAATTCAGAGAGAAGACGTGTTCATCTCTTAAGCCAACAGCATCACCTGTCTGAAGACCACTCTGCCCGACAAAGTCGTCCAATGTTGCTAAAGCTCCATTTGGTATAAAAATACGGCTTTTTTTCACCATCACCTCTGCCCAGGCCCTTACTGTTCAACAGCTGCCCATTCAGAGACTGAAGATGGAAGGATCAATGCTAGAGGTTACAGCTGTCTACCTTCTAAGCAAAAGAGCCCGGATTCATAGGAGATACTTCGCACGATCACAGGAGACACTCACATTTTAGGTTCAATTAGATGTGGTGTTAATGTGTGATACATCAGATCAGGTTGGAGCTGTCATTTTTGTAGATCAGAACTCGTCAAACAGCAGAGTTTCATACAGTTTAACCTAATGTAATTTAGCACTGTAAATTAACTTAAGCACACATTTCCCTGTTATCTTTTAGGACTCCAAGTTGTAAGACCTAAACATGATGGCAAAGCTTTATTCTTTGGAGTGAAAATTTAGAGCAGCACTGTCCTATGCTGTCTGCGGGTGCTGAGCACTTGAAATGTGGCTAGTGTGACTGAAGGCACTGAGTTTCTAATTTCAATTTCAATCACATGTGGCTAGGGGCCATTGTACTGGATGATATAAGTTTACACATAATTGCAATTTGTTCCTTGTCATCTTAAAGTGTTTAGCAGATGTGTTCTGGGAAGATGTGGGATTTATCCAGTTAATATTAAAATGGAAATGGAGCTACATCTGCTCCCACAACTTCAGATACCAACCTGAGGGAAAGCCATCAGACTGTTCTTACATTCATAAACTTAAAAATAAAAAATGATCAAGATGTTTTTAATAGAACAGGCTGGGTGTGGTGGCTCATGCCTGTAATCCCAGCACCTTGGGAAGCCAAGGCGGGTGGATCACTTGAGCCCAGGAGTGCAAGACCAGCCTGGGCAACATGGTGAAACCCCATCTCCAGTAAAAATATTAAAAATTAGCTGGGTGTGGTGGTGCCAGCTACTTCGAGTCTAAAGTGGGAGGATAGCTTGAGCCTGGGAGGTTGAGGCTACAGTGAGCTGTGATCATGCCACTGCGCTCCAACCTGAGGGACAGAGTAAGACTCCATCTAAAAAAAGAAAAAAAAATGTCTGAAAGTTTTGTTGGCTTAATACAAGATACATTTTGTTCCTTGTGGAGAATTGGTAGGCTATGTCTACCAACGCCCCCCCCAACCAAAAAAAAAAAAAAAAAAATCAAAGGACTGTCTTAGAACACTTGTAGAAACTACAACTGCTTTCTTTAAATGGGATTCTGTTTCCAAATTTGAATTTGAGTTAAATCTATTTTTTAAAAACAAAACTGGCTGGGTGTGGTGTGGTGAGGCGGGCAGATCACCTGAGGTCAGGAGTTCGAGACCATCCTAGCCAACATGGTAAACCCCTGTCTTTACTAAAAATCCAAAAAAAAAAAAAAAAAAAATAGCCAGGTGTAGTGGTGGGCACCTGTAATCCCAGCTACTTGGGAGGCTGAGGGTGCAGTGAGCTGAGATCATGCCACTGCACTCTAGCCTGGGCAACAGAGCGAGATTCTTGTCTCCAAAAAAAACCCCAAAAAACAAAACAAAAACTCTCCTTACTCAAAATGAGAATACTTTCAACTTCTCCTCTCAGGATAGGCCAGTGAGAGGTGTTAAAACCCAGAGCAGCAGAGATTCTAAATGTCCTCCGGTGGAAGCACACCCCCAGTGATAAACTGAAGTGCAGGTGATGAGCCAAGTAAATCCCAGAGGCTCACACCTCAGACTCAGGTGCCAAACACAAGCAGTAAGTCTAAAATGGACATGCCGTGACTTCCAGTGCTACAACTAAGGGGAAATGAGAGACTGATTCAAAAAGGAGGCAGACGCCATGGCTTTACCTCACTGTAACACCTATACCATGTCAGTGAGTCACAACTTTTTTTTAAACATTACATGTATTTGGTCTTTACTCCCATCTTACCTCCCCGCAAACAAGTACGCCCCAAAACCAAAAAACCAACAAAGAGAGTAATTCTTGTATTTGCAGGACAAGTACAACTGAACCAACAAATTTATTTAGTTAGTGCTGATAAACAGCAGCCTTGAGAGACAAGCAGTAATTACCTGGTCTACTTAATGATGCCCTTTGTTATCTTTTACAGGCAAAAAGAATGATTACTCAGCAGTCACTGTGAAATTTTGTGGGCCACAAGTTGTGTGCACACATGATCCTTGATTTAGAGACAACCTGATCTCCATTACAGCTGTGAAAAGACAGCAGGCAGTTGTGTCACTCTTCACAATAAGGAACGTATCTTGCTTTCAGCATGTGAGAGGAACAAAAGCATTGATGTAAATGTGCCTCATAGTGAGAACTGAAAACATTAACATAAAATAAAAAAGTCAAATAAGACTAAGTTCTTAAAACTACATATAAAAATTGAATTATTACAACTAAAGCAGCAAATCAAAACGTCTGCTGAGGTTTTCTGGTAGAACAACAACAAAATTAGTTGGTGCCCATGTTCAGTAAGTCACTACCATTGACAAAACTAAACCCAAAATAGGAAATTGAAAAGTGCATAATGAAATTAAATCTTGGATCAAGTATTTGTGGAAAACTGGAAATGTTTCTCTGGTATGGTTGATGAATGATGATTTGGAGGAGGTATTAAAGTTTATCTGATCCAGCTTTGGCCTGGCGTTCCACGTAGAAAAGGATGTAGGCCTTTGCCTTCACCACAGTCTCCTCGTCAGTCAGTGTTACAGTACTGTCATTGAAGTGGAACCAGCGGCCTTCGTGAGTTGCGTATGCTGTGTAATGTCCAGAACCAACCCTGTAAAGGCAAAAGACCAAAGGAAAAAAGGACCTCAGAAATCACAAAAAGACCTGTAAACTACATAATGTTAGATTTAAATTTTATTAAGAATACATCCTAGACTTTTGATTTAAGATGCTTACTAAACTCATGTTTTTACCTTCATCCAAACTGACCAGAAATCGAGGGTTTGCTACAATACAAAGCAGATGGCCCTGGACTAATGGAGAAAATACAGAGGAGGAACTCTCAACCTAACGAGCACAGGTCAAGGCCTATGGAAACATGGAAAACTACGTACCAGGTTTTCCCATCAGAATCTTAGGAAAAAACTAAGCTTAACAAAGAAGGGCACCCTTCTCTGACACTGTGGTCATCGGGGCTCTCCCCGATCAGCATGACCCACCCACTCACACACGGAACCTTAGAGTCAGCCCTCCAAGAAAGACAGAAGCCCTGCAGGTAGAACAGGCCTTCGTAACTGCCAGCAAAACCCTATTTAAACAATAAAGATCCATCTCATCATTTACTATGCATTTACTATGATTCAGAATAAACCACCAAAACCAAATTTTAAAAATATTTAAGCCTTTTGCATGCCTACAAAATCAAATTTTTGAGAGGAAAGAAATACCAGGAAGAACAAGTAAAGTGATCAACCCTGAGGAATTGAATGCAGAAAACCTAGGGGAACTTTAAATCTTTTAATTAGTGCTAATAGTTTCAAAAAGATAGTGCAATCATAAAACAAGAATAGGCTGTTATGAAAAAGTTGTCAGAAAAATGTGATTGATGTAATATAAATATTTTATGGAGGAGCTAATCTTTTATTTGGATACAGATGAAACCCAAATTGGTGATTTGGAAAAGTAGGCCATGGCAGTCCTTAGAAACAGAGACAGAAATCATTAAAGAGTATTTAAGACATGTGGAAGAGAGATCCAGGAAATTCACTAGGCATATAATAGGGGGTACAGAGAACAAAGAATGGGTTCAGACCTACAGTATAAACATTTTCATGAGCTGAAGGCACCAAACTAAAAGTGTCCCTACCAACTACCAAGCAGGAATACATTTGATGATATTTAAGTCCAAAGATAGAGGATCCTACATACTTCCAAGGGGAAAAAAGCCAGGCGCCTATAAAGTAGTGAGAATCAGACTTGTCCTTCATAACACTATGTGAGTGTAGATGTTACTTTATTGATCTCACAGCTGTGCGGGAAAAGGATTTTCAACATGGATAGTCGTTTGCACACATATAGTAGTCTTAAGTTTGAAGGTAGAATAGCAACTCTCAGACCAAAAACCAGGTTAGACCCCTAATACAAACTTTTAGGGAAAGAAATTAGTGTTATTTAATAAGACTTAAAATGAATCTTTACAGTAGATGACATGGAGTAAGTTATTCCAAATAATTTCTCCTCTTGCCCCATTTAAATTTCAATTGGTAAAGGAATAAGCAACTTTGGAGTCTGTGGAAAAATAGACTGGGTTCTAAATACTGGGTTCAAATAAACCATTCTCCATTTCACTTTTATTTACCTTCCCTTAAGGCTTCACAACATCATCTCAAGAGTACTCTTCTATAGCAAAACTGAAGGAAATTTCACCTACTTTATCTGAATCCATTTCTTAGGGAGAAATATCAAGAGTGGTACAAAACTGCAGGTCATTGGGCTGGCCACCAGGTATTCCCACCCACCAGAAGCTAGCTGTTGTACTCACCCGGAACCATGGTGCACCACCACAGCGGCGAGGTCATACAGGCAGCTCTCCGGGCCACTGTTCTCAGGCTACAGAACAAGGAAGAAGGAGCAGTGGTCAATGACATCAGTATGTCAATGACCTCTAACCTCTCCGTGTGATGACAATCTTACTGAAGAGCCATTTTTTCACCATGCTAAAAAGGTAACCACCTTACCTCTAGTAAGTAGCATTTCATGTCTAGGCCTCTCAATGGAAATTCTACATATGTATCAACTTTATTTCTTAAATATGCTGTCCAGTGAAATCTTTTCAAATGTAAGCATAGCACCTGGAGGACAGAGATGAGGTCAAAGATTGTGAACACCTAAGTTACTTTTCAAAGTTTGATACTACTATCAGTTCAGTAAATAACATTTTAGCTGCCCTATCAATCATTCTTCCATGCATACCTTATGCATTCATTCTGTAAAGAGTTTAGCTTTTACTGAAAATCCTAGAGACATACAGAACAGTTCATATAGTGTAAAGTTATAGACATGGTCTTAGCAGTCAAGCATTTTTCCCATGAAATTGCTTCATAACTCAAAATTCAACACTCACCTTGGGTAGTTTTTGAATCCAAAACTTTTTTGTGGACTTTTGTTTCTTTTTGCATTTATGGCACATATATAACTCTGTCTCATCAAGTTCTTCTAAGTCAGTAAAACTGCGAAGACAATCTAAACAAATTGATTTTGGCAGCATTAAAACAAGATACCTTTTATAAAGCCAATGTACTGTAGAAAAAAGACTGAACTTTGAAGCTGAATGACGCAGGTTTAAAATCTCAGCTTTATTAGCTATACGACCTTAGAAAAGTTAACCTTTCTCAGTTGCAAACTGGAGACAAAAAATAATACCTACTTTGAAGAACTATTGTAAGGGAGACAAATAACATGTGTAAAGCACCTGGCATCATGCCTGACATCTGGTGATCAATTGTGTTGGTTTTACTATTAATGAAAATTCATCTGGATAATTCTGATAAAATGGTTTCCTGATGAATTTAAAGTTTCAATTGTGGTTTTCTGTCAATATGTTACATGATAGAGGACAAAGCTCCAAGCTCATAAAAAGTCAAATTTAGATCATTTAAAAATCAACATAGATCACAGAAGGCTATGCTATCAACATTCTCTGTCCAGACTCTGTACTCTCAGTTCCTAGATAAATCACAGCTACATTTTTTTTTTTGTTTAAAGATGTAATTGTGTAACCTGGGGTTTAGTAAACTACAGCCCTAAAACATCCAGCCAGCCACCTGGTTTTGTAAATAAAGTTTCACTGGAACACAGCCATGCCCATTTGTTTACATTACTGTCTGGCTGCTTTTACACTACACCAAACTGAGTCACTGGGGCAGAGATCTTATATGGTGCAAAGCCTAAAACACAGCAAGTCCTCACTTCATGTCATGGCAGGTTCTTGAAAAATGTGACTATGTGAAGCAATTTTTTTCTCATCAATTTTATAACTAAACGTTAAAGGAAACTGTTATTGGAGGAGCTGCTGTATGTCATTTTGCTTTAAACTTGCAGTTTCCAAGAAATTACTGATGACATTAAATGAAGACTTACTGTATTTACTCTCTGGCCCCTTTGCCAATTCCTGATGCAATCAGATATTCATAAATCTATATAAAACGCACGTTATTCTGTAGAAAAAATATGAATGCCTATGGACCCCACACTTGGATTTTCTCAAGTACTCAAGGAGCCAGGGTCTCTGTGCACGGCCTCTCCTAGAGTTGTGCAGTGGGCAACCTGTGCGGCCATGTGCTTCTTACCAAAAATAATTCCCCTTCCTCTGCCCCAGAAGTAGCCATTATCCTGACTTTTATGTTAATCATTTGTCTTTACAGAGCATGTATGTATCTTTAATGTATTAGTTTAAAGTTGGGTAGCAAGCAGAAACCTAGCTGTGTACAGAAAAGCACTCTTGTCTCTGTACTCAAGTTTCCAAGCCATAGTCAGCCTTTGTGTCTGTGACAGTAGCAGACGGCGCCCTTTCAGGGAAAGTTAGTGGAGGCAAGGTGTGGCAGAGGACTAGACAAAAGTCTTGAATATGGCTTTGTTGCCTGATCCCAGTACCTAGAAGGCACATCCTACGGCTGCCTCCCTACAACTCAATTCTCACTTCCTTCTTTGAACCTTTCTCAACCTCCAGTGGACAGTTACCATTCTTTCCTCAATTTTCCACAAATACTAGAATTGCCAACCTGCTCAACTTGCTATTTTATGTCAAGGATGGTTCCTGGGAAAGGATGTATTATATTTTGACATTACATTTCCTGAAGCAAGTCTCAGACTCTACACTCAAACTTGCAAATAGAGTGATGTTCTCAGGAGCCTCCCAAGTCCCACATCTCTGGCTACAAAGAGCACTGACTACACAGCAGACTGGCTGGCTGGCACTGATAATCCCTTCAGACTGATCACTATGGTGCTTGTGAGCTTGCAGCTGAAGTCATAGATGCTTTCATCAGCAAGTATTTGTTACATCATGTAAAAAGCTATGGCCTTGGCGGGGACAGGGCGGGTCATAGGGAGAATAAGAAATGAGGAAAGGAAACAGAATTTTCCACATTTAAAATCATCATTTGAACACTCAAACTAGAAAAAGGAGAACTTCAACATGACAAAGGCCATATATGAAAACCCACAGTGAACATCACACTCAATGGTGAAAGACTTTTCCTCTAAGATCAGGAAAACAAGGATGCTTGCTTTTGCCACTTCTGTTCAACATAATATTGGAAGTTTTAGCTAAAGCAACTAGGTAAGAAAAAAAACATCCAAAATGAAAAGGAAAAAGTATAATTATCTCTGTTGACAGATCACATGATCCCATGTAAAAAACCCCACAGTTAAAAAAAAATTAACTGTACCTGAAAGCTATAAAATGTTGCTGAAAGAAATTTTAAAAGACATAAAGACTTCCTGTGTTCATGGATAGGAAGACTCACTACTGATGTCAGTTCTTCCCAACTTCATCTACAGATTCAGTGCAATCTCAAACCAGCAAATTATTTTGTGGATGGTGACAAAATTAAAGTTTATTATGGAAAGGCAAAAGACCAAGAATAGCAAATACAACATTGAAGAAGAACAAAATTGAAAGACTGATATTACCCAACTTAACTTATTACAAAGCTATAGTACCAAGACAATGTGCTGGCGAAAGAAAGAAAACAGATCAGTGGAAGAGAATAGAGCACCCAGAAATAGACTCATACAAATATAGTCAACTGCCTTTGACAAAGGAGCAGAGACAATACAATGGAGAATGGATAGTATTTTCAACAAATGGTACTAGAACTGGACATTCACAGGCCAAAAAAAAAAAAAAAAAAAAATCTAGACATAGACCTTTTATTCCCTCCACAAAAACTATTAAAATAGATCAAAGGTATAAAACTTTCAGAACACAGGAAAAAATCCAGATGACCTTGGGTTTGGCAATGGCTTTTTAGATGCAACACCAAAGGCATAATCCATGAAAGAAGGATTTATAAGTTAGACTTCATTACAATTAAAAATTTTTGCTCTGTAAAAGATACTGTCAAGAGAATGAAAAGACAAGATACAAAATCAACATACAAAAGTTAGTTGCACTGCTACACACTGACAATGTATTCATTGTTAAGTATTTCCAAAAAGGAAATTAAGATAATTTCATTTATAGTAGCATCAAAAAGAATAAAATACTTAGGAATACATTTAAGGAGACAAAAGACTTATACCTGAAAACTACAAAACATTGCTGAAATAAATTTTTAAAGACATCCTGCATTCATAGATTGGAAGACTTGATGTTGTTAACATGATTATTACTACCCAAAGCAATCCACAGATTCAGTGCAATTCTTATCAAAATTCCAATAGAAATTTTTGCAGAAATGGAAAACCCATCCTAAAACTCACATGGACTCTTAAGGAATCCTGAATAGCCAAAACAATTTTGAAGAAGAACAAAAAAGTTATAGGACTCACACTTTTGATTTTAAAACTTACTACAAAGGTACAGTAATCAAACAGTATGGCACTGACATAAGAACAGACATACAGACTAATGAAATGAACTCTTACATATACAGTCAACTGATTTTTGACAAGAATGACAAGACTACTCAATGGGGAAAGGACCATCTTTTCAACAACTGGTGCTGGGGAAACTGGATATCAACATGCAAAAGAATTAAGTTGGACAGTTACAACATATACAAAAATTAAAATAGATCAAAGGTCTGAAACATAAGTCTTAAAACTATAAAACTCTTAGAAGAAAACATAGGGAAAAAGCTCCATGACAGTAGATTTGGCAATGATTTTGATATGACGCCCAAAGCACAGGCAACAAAAGAAAAAATAGATAAGGTGAACTTTATCAAAATTAAAAAATTGTGTATTGAGGGACACTATAAAGAGAAACCACAGAGTGGGAGAAAAATATTTGCAAATCATGTATCTGGATAAGGGATTAATGGCCACAATATATGAAGAACTCCTAAAAACAACAAACTGATTCAAAAATGGGCAAAGGACAATAATAGACATCTCTCCAAAGAAGCACAAATGACCAATAAACACATAAAAAGATGCTCAACATCACTAATTACTAAACTCAACGACAACAACAAACTGATTCAAAAATGGGGAAAGGACTTTAATAGACTTTTCTACAAAGAGGCACAAATGACCAACAGACACACAAAAAGATGTTCGACATCACTAATTACTAGGGAAATGCAAATCAAAACCATAGTGACATACTACTTCACAGTTACTAGGATGGCTGTTATTTAAAAGACAAAAACAAAAGCAGAAAATAACGTGTTAGCTAGAAAGTGGAGAAATTAAAACCACTGTACCAGCCAGGTACGGTGGCTCATGCCTGTAGTCGCAGCACTTTGGGAGGCTGAGGCAGGTAGATCACGAGGTCAGGAGATCGAGACCATCCTTGCTAACATGGTGAAACTCCGTCTCTACTAAAAATACAAAAAATTAGCCGGGCGTGGTGGTAGGTGCCTGTATCCCAGCAACTTGGGAGGCTGAGGCAGGAGGATGGCATGATGAACCTGGGAGGCGGTGGTTGCAGTGAGCTGAGATCACACAACTGCACTCCAGCCTGGGCGACAGAGCAAGACTTCATCTCGAAAAAACAAAAAAAAAAAACCGTTGTACCTTGCTGGTGGGAATGTAAAATGGTATAGCCACTGTGGAAAAATTTGACAGTAACTCAACAAGTTAAACAGAATTATGATCCAGCAATTCCACTCTTAGGTATATACCCAAAAGAACTGGAAGCAGGAACTTAGATACATGTACACCAGTGTTCATAGCAGCATTATTTATAATAGCCAAAAGGTGGGAACAACCCAAGTGTCAACAGATGAATGGATGAACAGAATGCAGTCTATACATACAGGAGAATATTAAGCCTCAAAAAGGAAGTAAATTCTGAGATATGCTACAACATGGATGAACCCTGAAAATATGCTAAGTCAAACACAAAGGGATAAATACAGTATGATTCCGCTTATATGAGGTGCCTAGAATAGACAAATTCATAGAGTGTAGAATAACAGTTACTGAGAGTAAGAGAGGAAAAATAATGAGTTACTGTTTAATGGGTACAGAGTTTCTGTTTAGGATGACAGAAATTTTTAGAAGTAGTAATGGTTGTATAATATTCTGGGTATGCTTAATGCCACTGAATTACACACTTAAAACAGTTAAAATGTTACATTTTATTCTATGTATATTTTACGACAATTTTTTAAAAAATTGTTTTAAGAGACAAGGTCTTCCTCTGTCACCCAGCTGGAGCGTAAAATAGCTCACTGCAGCCTCAAATTCCTAGGCTCAAGCAATCCTCCCCAGTAGCTGAGATTACAGGCATGAGCCACTGTGCCTGGCTTTATTTATTTTTTTAATAATTGACAATATCTGCTTGAAACTTTCACAGGCAAATAAGAGGGCAGGGAGAATATGATGACTCCAAGATACTGTCACCCCAGCCTCTCCATCCCATTAGCCACATGGTTGTAAGATTCACCAGCAAGACATTGTTGCCCATGCTACCTAGCCGCACAACACTGAGAAGTAGAAACGCCTCAACAGCAGAGAAGCCTTTTTCCCCTATATTTAACCTGTACAGACCCACTTTCTGAAGGGGTCTCCCCGTGTGTGGAAGCATGGGGTCATTGAGAGAGGGCTACTACTGAGTTGGCGGGTGGTATTCTAAATCTCCTTTAGTAACTATTTAGAACCTTTAATTTCAGGAATTTGATACCCTCAGGAGCACTGAGATTACTGAAAGAATGTATCAACATTTCACAGTAACTCATCTGCATTTATGTGAAATGCACATAAATACTAGACTGCTCTCTTGTTCCTTCTCCCTGCCAGGCAAAGCCCCTGCCATCACCCTGCTCCTTTTCTGAAACCAAAGCGCCTCTCACAGCCTCCCTTCCTGTCCTCATCTTCTCTCCAACGCAAAGGAGGTTCTTTATGCCTTCTCCCAGCATCTTCTTGCTTTCCAACATTTTCTTCCTCCCTGCCTTTTTGAGCCGCTTAAACTTACAAGGTGACCATGTAGTGGTCTCCCTGCTGATTGATGCACGAGATAATGCAGAGTTAGTCCTTTTCATCTAAGGTCATGTGAGATACCAAAAAGGAATAGACACAGTCAGGTCAGGCCCATAAGATGATTCATAAAGAGACAATACAAGCTGAGCCTGGTTTTTCAAACCCTCAGTTTAAAAAATGGTGGCGCCACCTAACTGCCTTGAGAGCCCCTCTCTGTTCTCCGTGCTGTTACAGCCTGCCAAGAGGTGGGGACATCCTCAGGATCCCAGCTGAAGCAGAAGGTAAGGAGACTGTTGTGCCCAGGGGGGCCTCCTGGGGAGTTCCATAAGGAAGTGCTATTATAGTAAACCCTAGTTGGATTAGTAGAGAACAATCTGCACTACCACTGTCATCTCTTCATGGGTTTAAAAAAGTTTCTTGAGCATCCCTGGAAACCTATGCCTATTTGTAATCCTCAGCCTCCCACAGTGCTGGGATTACAGACATGAGCCACCATTCCCAGCTCTAAAAAACAACTTTTAAATCACAGTTTTTAAACAGAAAATTTCTGAACTACAGTATGTCTGGATGATAAGCTTATAAGGGATGTGTATGCTCCTCTTTTTACTTTTTTGAGTTTTCTCCAAATTCCTAAATGAATATATGCATAAAGAAAACCATTATTAAAACATATAGGCCAGGCGTAGTGGCTCACGCCTGTAATCCCAGCATTTTGGGAGGCTGAGGTGGGGGACCATTTGAACCTAGGAGTTCAAGACCAGCCTGGGCAAAAGGGTGAAACACTGTGTCTATAAAACATACAAAAAACTGGCAAGCATGGTGGCATGTGCCTGTAGTCCCAGCTACTCAGGAGACTGAGGTGGGAGGATCACTTCAGAGGTTAAAGCTGCAGTGAGCCATGATCCCACCACTGCACTCTAGCCTGGGCAATAGAGTGAGACCCTGTCTTTAAAAAAAAAAAAACATGGGCCAGGCACAGTGGCTCACACCTGTAATCCTAGCACTTTGGGAGACCGAGGCAGGCGGATCATGAGTTCAGGGGTTTGAGACCAAACCAATATGGTGAAACCCTGTCTCTACTAAAAATACAAAAAAAAAAAAAAAAAAAAAAATTAGCTGGGTGTAGTGGCGTGCACCCGTAGTCCCAGCTACTCAGGAGGCTGAGGAAGAAGAATCGCTTGAACCCAGAGGTGGAGGTTGCAGTGAGCAGAGATTGCACCACTGCACTCCAGCCTGGGCAACAGAGCAAGACTCCATCTTAAAAAAAAAAACCACACACACACACACAAAACCAACACAAACATACAAACGCATGAACACATATTTCTTTAAGAGGAAGACTATCTGATATAACATACCCTTAAACATTCACAGATTTGGCAACTATTTTAACTATTTGAAAAGCCTGAATGACCCTGAAATGTACTTCAGTTCAATATTTTGCAGCAGCATGAGTGGGAATTTCACCTCAGAGCTCACATGTGGAAGTGAATCATATGGCCGGTAAAGAGTCTATTAGCAACCAGGCATGGTGGCTTACACCTGTCATCCCAGCACTTTGGGAGGCCGAGGCAGGCAGATCACTTGAGGTCAGGAGTCCAAGACCAGCCTGGCCAACATGATGAACCCCATCTCCACTAAGTACAAAAATTAGCTGGGCATGGTGGCACGTGCCTGCAATCCCAGCTACTCAGGAGGCTGAGACAGAATCGCTTAAACCTGGAGGTTGCAGTGAGCCAAGATCGTGCCACTGCACTCTAGCCTGCATGACAGAACAAGACTCCATCTCAAAAACATAAATAAATAAAAGAATCTACTAGCTAGTAAATAAAAGAATCTACTAGCTATCCAGTGTTCACATTTCAGTAAGGATCTGAGGAAGCTGCTTAATGTTTCATTTGTACTTTACTGCATTTCCTAAAAGAATAAATATATACTTATATAAATATTAAAATAATATATAAGTATATATGTTTATAATATATTCATATATATATATATGCGTACCAGTTTCTGAAACTCTTAAGATTCTCAAAGATTTCAGGGCATATATTTCACAACTGTCAGTCTTCCACATGATATAAACTGTTAAAATAGCATCTCTATGGAAAGCAGGAAATAAAGCTAGTTTGTTGAAGTTATTAGATCAACTTTATATACTATATAAATTTAATTTAGCAAAGCAGTAGTTTGGAATTATACATTAAGTTAATATGCATTTTTTACTCTCCCCCAAGTAGGTATTATAAAGGTGATACACACTGGTTAAAACAAATGAAAAAATAATTCAGTTCCATTTCCCTCCTGAATCTCACTTCCCTGAGATAATCACTGTGAACAGCACAGTGTATGCTGTTTAAGAATTTTAGCACCCATATAAATGTTTTTTATCTTACACAAATGGAATTATTCCACACACATACTTCCATGGACAGTTTTTTACTACACAATATTTTGTAGCTATGTTTCTATGGCATAGTTATTGGTCAACTTTATCTTTCTTAATTGTCACATAATACAATTTATTAAACCAGTGCCCTATTGGTGAACATTTAAATTGTTTGATTTTTTTCAATAACAAAGAGTGTTTCAATTAAAATCTCTTACACATATTATTGTCCACCCTTGTAAGTGAAATTAGTATGTCTAAGGAAATGCTTATTAAAAATGGTGATCACTACCCTCCAAAAACAATCATGCCAATTTATACTTCTAACACCAACACGAGTGTCCTCTTCCACTGACATCCATCTTTATCCTTTTCATCAATCTTGTTTTACTTACATTTTCTTGAATATGAGGATTAACACTTTTTAGATGTTATAATGATCATTTATATCTTACTCATGTACTCTGCCCAAGTCACTTTTTCATATACGTCCAAATATTTGTCTCAAGTTTATCATCTCTTTTCCACTTTGTCTATGGTCTTTTACCATTGCTCAATTAAATTTATGAAACGTTTCCCATTATAGGTTCTGGCTTAGAAAGATTTCCCCTACGACAAGATCATAAAGATGCTTTCCTATAGTGTCCTGTGGTTTTATGTTTCATATTTAAATACTGAAACCTCAAATTAGGGAAAGGATATGAGGCAGGGAGGAAATTAATGTTTTCCCAAATTAATTTTCATTAACACTAACACCATTTATTGCCTAATTTCTTATTCGTCCCACTGATTTGACATTCTTTGGCATATTGTAAATTTCCATAAATATTTTACATTAGCGCCTGCTCTATATTCGTAGTTCTAGGACATTTCCTATCCCATTGCTATGTTTCTACCTTACTTTCATTTTAAAAACTTCTTTCACTCCTCTTGAGAATTTCTACTTACAGAGGAATTTTTTAATAAATTAGAATAAATGTAGGGAGTAATTTGGGAGAAAATGGACATTTCTACAATATTGGATCTTCCCATCCGAGAATACGATGTGGCTCTTTTTATTCAGGCTTTATCTGTCTTTTTATAATGTTTTACTGAAGTATTCCATATTCCTTATTAAATTAAGTACTTTTGAGTTTTTATTGCTACTGTGAATAGATTATTCTGCTATGTACAGAAAATCAGCTGCCTTTTTGCCTAAACTTTTTAGCTCCATGTTTATAACATATTTATCAAAGTATTACTTGTGTTTGATTTTTTTTTAAATTGAGGGCTTCTAGAAAAGCAGGTGTCCTCCTGCCCAGTCTCAACTCTCCATGACAATAGTTAATATTTCTTGTAATTTTCCAACTGATTCTCCTGAAATATTCTAGGTATATAATCAATCTGTCTGTAAATGTTAATAATTTGGTCATTCTTCTTCTATAATTTATTTCTTTTCCTAGTTTATTGCCTTGTTTTTCCAGAAGACGTCTGAGCAGTATTTCAGTAGGTCTCTTGGCTTATTTCCGGCCTTAATGGAAAATCATCAGTGCTTCACCATTAACTGTGATGATCACTGATAGCTGTTAATAGTTGTCATCAAGTTAACATTTCTATTCCTAATAAAAGTTTTTTCTTCTCTTTGTTTTTGAGACAGTCTCACTGTGTTGTCGAGGCTGGAGTGAGGTGGCACGATCTCGGCTCTCTGCAACCTCTGCCTCCCGGGTTCAAGCCATTATTCTGCCTCAGCCTCCCAAGGTGCTGGGACTACAGGCACATGCCACCATACGTGGCTAATTTTTGTATTTTTAGTAGAGATGGGGTTTCTCCACATTGGTCAGGGCTGGTCTCGAACTCCTAGCCTCAAGTGATCCACCCGCCTTGGCCTCCCAAAGTGCTGGGACTACACTGCGCCCACCCCTTTATTCTCCTTTTAATCAGTAATAGATTTGGGATTTTATCGGTATCTTATTTGGACATTTTTGGTTTTTTTTTTTTGGAGACAGGGTCTCACTCTCTCACCCAGGCCTAAAGTACAGCAGCAGTGAAGGCCCAATGCAGCCTCCAACTCCTGGGCTCAAGTGATCCTCCTTGCGTAAGCCTCTCAAGAAGCTGGGATTATAGGCATATACCACCATGCCCAATTAATTTTTCTTATTATTATATTATTTATTTATATATTTAGAGACGGAGTCTCGCTCTGTCACCAGGCTGGAGTGCGGTGGCACAATCTCGGCTCACTGCAAGCTCTGACTCCCTGGTTCAAGCTATTCTGCTGTGTCAGCCTCCTGAAGGAGTAGCTGGGATTACAGGCACTTGCCACCACGCCCAGCTAATTTTTGTACTTTTAGTAGAGACAGGGTTTCACCATGTTGGCCAGGATGGTCTCGATCTCCTGACCTCGTGATCTGCCTGCCTCGGCCTCCCAAAGTGCGGGGATTACAGGCGTGAGCCACCATGCCTGGCCTTCTTATTTTTGTTTTGTACAGACAGGGTCTCACTATGTTGCCCAGGCTGGTCTCAAACTCCTGGGGTCAAGCAATGCTCCCATCTTAGCCTTCCAAAGTGCTGAGATTACAGGCATAAGCTACTATGCCCAGGCATTTGGCCTATTAGAGCATTTTCGTTTGTTTTCACCTAATTATATTTCTAGTATTAAATCAGTCCTATTTGATCTCTGTATATTATTGTTTTAGTACACTACTGAGTTGTATTTGCTAATACTTTAATTAGGATTTTTCGATCTATAATATAAGTGAGATCAAGCTATATTTTCTTTTTCATGGTATCTTTGTCAGGTTTCAGAACTGGGGTTATTTAATGCCTTTTGCAATATGCATATTTTTAGTTAACTTCAAGTTATTTAAGTTATTTAAGATGGGTCTTTCTCACCATCACTTTTCCTTTTTAAAAGAAAACTAACCTTAACAATTACAAATCCAAAAAGTACACAAGTAGTTCTTGTCAAGTGGCCTCAAAACATGTAGAAGACTTACTAGGTAATCACAAGTCCTTATTTCCAGTAAATAAAGAAAGGTCTATCAGTCAAGTGAAGTCCATGACATTCTGGATGTCCAAGAGAAGTGCCCTTAATCGATAAGGGTGGTGAACAAAAACACAACGAGGAGGTACCAGACCCTGTCATGGACTTTTTAAAGCCAACAGTAAGCTCTTAAATAAAAATCAAGCCTGAGGATTCAAACAAAAGCCAGCTGAGAATACAGGAAACGCTTTTCCGGCCAAACCCTAAACTACTTAGGATGGTCTGGGCCCCCTGAAGCTAACACCAATCACATCAGAGTTCAAGGATTCTGTGCCAAGGACAATACTCCCTGGGATGCAAGGCGGATGCCACTTGCCACTTTTCTTGTTTGGAGAATAATCGGCCATCTATAAGCTGTGTCATGCACTCTCCTCCTGGATGGGCTCAGGAAGTGAGACTCTGCTTGGTATTCAAGTATTCTGGGATAAGTCATAACTGAAATGTTATGAAAGTCAGTAAGAACCACATATAGAACCAACTCAGAATGAGGGAAACAACACAGAAGGAAGGAAGGAAAGAAGCCTAAACAAACTAGTGTCTCTGAGTCTTCTAGCCAAAGATCATCTGGATTTACTAAGTTTTGTTAAATATCAGAAAGTACTGTTCAGGCTGGGTGTGGTGGCTCATGCCTGTAATCCCAGCACTTTAGGAAGCCAAGGTGGGCGAATCACTTGAGGTTAGGAGTTGAAGACCAGCCTAGCCAACATGGCAAAACCTCGTCTCTACTAAAAATACAAAAACTAGCCAGGCGTGGTGGCACGCACCTGTAGTCCCAGCTACTCAGGAGGCTGAGCCAGGAGAATCGTTTGAATGTGGGAGGTGGAGGTTGCAGTGAGCCAAGATCGCACCACTGCACTCCAGCCTGGGCGACACAGCAAGACTCAGTCTCAAAAGAAAACCCACAAACAAACAAAAAGTATTGTTCAGATATATATCCATGTATATATAGTGAGGAACAGTTTTTAAACTAATGTGATTAGTACTGTTCTTACTGAAGAGTTTATAAAATGATATAGTTTGAGGCTAATTCCTTTAATTCTCACTGACTTCCACTGTAAATAACCAGGTATTTATGATTAAGTTAGCTTGTATTCACATGCCCTAGATATAAAGAGAAAATGTGTGACATTTGACAATATCAAGCATACTGTGAATTTTCTTAATCTCAAATAGGTCAAAAACAGTTTTGGAGCCACATACTATAGCCATATATTTTGCAGAGAAGTGGAGTGGGGCTTTTTCTTCTGTATTCCTGTTAAGGAGACAATCAACACTGGTCGTGTAGGTAAGGAACAAACTAAGAGCATCCACAAAATGTTTCATATACAGAGTTGCTCCGGTTCCTTACTGGAGTGTAGTCTAGTCATCCCACGTATCATCTGATGGATTTCTAGAAACTACCTGAGCAACAGTGCTACAAGTGTCTGAGACCTCTGCTGCTTCTAACAAGCCAAATGCCTCACATTACACAGAATGCCAGTAATGCAGAGAAGCCTAGCCCTTCTCCAACAGAAAGTTTTATTTCCACTAGGATAATCTGATTCTAGAGTAGTGCTGTCTAACGCAGGAGCCCCCTACTAGCCCCTGTGGTTTCTGAGCACATGTGGTTCAAGTGTGATTAAGCAACAGAATTTTAAATTTTAATTAATTTAATAGCTACATGACTCATGGTTATCATATTGGACAGTGCAGTTTTGCAATAAAAAAACCATCATGACAATACTCCCTAAAATAGAGAAAAGAGAATTACTTTTAGTGAACATACAAGTCAGAGTAGAAACTGTTAGCTTCAGTGTAGAGTTTCTGATAAAATACAGACTCGGCCTTCTTTTGTCTATCCTAGCTTCTTCTTTATATAACTAGCAAGAACAATTAGCCATTTTAATTGTGACCTGTGTGTACACTTATGGTCTACGATAAAATTTTAAGTAAGGTCTTCTGCCTTGATTACAGTAGCTAGTACTCATCAAGGACTTATGTTCAAATCTTCCTAAATAAATGTGAATTTTAACAGTCTTAAAAGCAGGGCCTCAGGCTTAAGCAGCAGTTATATCATCCAGAGATTTCTCAAACTATTTGACAACAATACATAATACCATAATTTATAAGACTCTGCTGAGTATTTTCTTCCTATAGATGCTAGTGGGATAACCACAGAATAACTTCTGTTTCATTTGGTCAGAAAAACTTCTGCTACAGACCTTCTATTTTAAAGTCAGTATTAAAAAGAAGAAAAAAATGAGAAATATTTTATGCTTCACACAATATCTTATGGCAGACATTCTTATTCAGTAACATTTTGGAGGGCAGGAAAAGACATTCAAGTTTGACTTTTAAGTTACAACACAGATTTATTAAGGATATTAACCACATAGCACATATAGATGAAGCTTATCAATCTATTCCATTATTTAAAGAAAAAATATTTTAGAACATTCAAGTATCTGTACCTCGTAATGAACAAACTGGTCCATTTTCTTGATTCTTAGAGCGCTTACTTCTGAACTGACTTGGAATATCTAATGAAAGGTCTTAAAAGGAGAGATAAGTAAATAGAGAGCTGTTAAAGGCATATATGTCTACTCAAAAATAATTTCACAAACTGATGTATTTCTAGATTTCTCTTTACACTTATTTTTTGAAGGAAACATTAAAATTATTTTAATAAAATATTATATATCCACATGCCACATAATATCTTACCTAGGAATGGATCAAACTTTCTAGATTCTGTCCCACATATGAGGCAGTTAACCTCATTTTGGAGAATGCCTCCGAATATAGCCGTGACAACAGTAGATGCTCCATTTCTAAACAAAATCACCATACAGGAAAATCTCTCAGTAAGAAGCCATCTCTTTGACACTTAAAAAACTACAAATATTTGTTAAAGCCCTACAGATGACTCCCTTTGAGGGAATATTTAAATCATTTATTTCTAAGTTAAAAAATAATATAAAAATTTCAAAACCATAGACACATACTAAATAAAAGGTTTAAGCCACTGACCTCCCCCAATGCCTTCATCCAATCCCACTACTTTCCCCAAGAGTAACTAACACTGGCCATTTGCTATCATAACAGATCACACGCATGACTCTGCACAGGGCGACATGACTCCTTCCATTCCCTCCCCAGGTTAGGCCTCAAAAGGAAGAAACTGCCTTGTATTGGAATCTTTGCAAGGCCTTTCATATTTAACAGGGAACTCTCACAATTACTTGACTTTGAACATCCTTGATCTGAGATAGTTTTAGAGTTTTTATACAGCCATCTGTCAGATTTGGGGAAAAGGAAGTAAAGGAATTTAATACAGATTTAGTAATTACTGCTGTAAGCAGGACTTCACAATTGAAAGTGCTGGATATTACTGTCAAAAACACTTTTTAAAAAGCTCAATACTGCAAATAATTTCCTTGTACAAGAAGATGAAGAATATACTGTTTTAAGAACAATTTTCAAAACCATCTGCCCTAATGTTACTTAACCTTTTCATGCCTCTGCTCCATCAAATATAAAACAGGAATACAGAAGAGCACCCACCACAGAGGCCCAGTGTGGAGACGAGAGAGTTGTATATGTGAAGTGCTTTTAGAAGAGTACTTACCAAAAATAAAGCACTTAAAGTGTTTGCCACTATTTTATTCGTATGAAGTCAGATTACACCTGCTTCTTGCTTTTATGTTTTTCCCTGAGTGTGTATGTTAAACAGGTACCTCATTCTTCCTGACAGCTACATGGTGTGTCGGGGTATGGACATACCACGGAAGCAAGAACCACCGAGGAAGTGTACCAGTGAGAGCTGGAGTTGCAGGTACTTATTATAGCACTTACTACATGCAGGCTCCATTCCAAGCACGTTCTTTCCATCTATTCAATCAATTAATCTTCACAACACATCAGAAAGGTAGCTACTGTTAGCCCCATGTTGTAGATGAGGACGCTGAGGTTAAGTTGGCCCAAGGTCATACAGCTGGCCTGGCCTGAATATCTGCTCTAACACGGCTCTTTCTCTTAATTTAACCAATATAGTATTAGTGGGTATTGAGGTAGTTTCAATTGTTTGCTATCATTAATAGTACTACATGTCTATTAGCCTTCGTGCACTTATGGAGTTACTTGAGCCAATACACACTCTTTTTTGCTAACAGCAATATAATGTGGTTTCTGTCACTTGAATCAATTACTCCTAAAACACTGAACTGTATTTTCTAGGCCACTTTAAGTTAAACCTACTGCAATGATGACAAAACCTACTCAAACAATTCTATTTGAAAAGTCTGATTCCTTTTCTAGGAAAAGGCTTCATTCTTTTACTGGCAAAATAAATAGGCTGTAACTTTATTATTACTTTTTAAAGTATTGTTTGTAAGACATACTGTCTTAATAAGTTTTTTTTTTTTTTTTTTTTTTTTTTAAGATGGCATTGGGGAAGAAGCATTGGGAGCTGTAGGATCTAGTGGCCATTTCAGGTTTAGGTTTAATATCTGTGTCACTAAAAAAGTACATAGCAAAAAAAAAAAAAAAATCCTGCTGAAAATGAAGGGACTCTAACCGACCCTTTCATGCTGATGTTCACTTACAAGGTTGCCTTTAATTAAAATAGAAACTGCTTCATTAAGAATTACATTTAGACTCAATGTAGTTCTTCCTTATAATCGCTTCCTCTGAGAAATGGATACTAATCAAGTTTTTAGCTGCCTGACCTGTTTGACATTAAGTTTCATACATACCATGACTTAATATTCAAAATCAGTTTCATTTAGTATAACCACAAATGTTTAAATATTGAATACTTGGATAGGCTCTTATAATTCTAGGGTCCTTTAACTGGCACGAATGATTTTCTATGTACCATAAAAATCACATCTGCCACTTACTTCTTCCATGCCACCATTCTCACCTTCACCTTCAGTAGGGGTAGGTGTGTGTGTGCACAAGTCAACAAAGACATTACACAAGAGAACCTTTTTCTAGTTGTAGCAAATATTCTTAGATCCTGAAATGGCTTCTCCAATGCACTGAACGAAATCTGAATTTTTAATATTTGATAATGTTTGGTTTCTGTCCGTAACTCAGTAATGAAACTTGCAATTCCTAATCTTTAAAATGTCATGAAAAGGGATAGATTAATACTGAAAACTCATGAGGCACTAAAAGAACATTCTATGAGTATTACACAGTGTGATTCCACAGGGTGCCCTGGGCATCATGTAAAATCATAAAGACATATACCCTCTCTCACCTCACACAGCCTATCCATGATACAGCCCAGTTCAATATCCTTTGTGGATGAATATGCCATGATAAAATACAAAACAATTTTTCATTTAATACTTTTTAATTTGGTGCTAGCAGGAAGAACAATTCTCCCAGGTCACAGGTCCTTCCCTTTGTATCTTGTATTCTAACTGGAATCACAGCTACGAGGACCTAGAGGGACATCATTTTGAGAAGTATGGCAATTCACATTGGTTGCCCTTTTCTAACACTGCTTGGTTAGCTATAAGCCTGCTTTGCCATTAAAAAGAAGTAGTCCTACTACATCCGATTTATGGACTGCCAGGCAATACTACAATGACACCTACATGTTACTTACTCTTTTCTTTCTTTTTGGGGGGAGTTTGTCTTCTTGTAAATCTCTCCCATGTAGCTCAATAGTGGTGAAACTTTTCAAAACATTTGAACAAAGGAGGCTACAACTGACCAAAATCCAGGCTAAAATAACAGTAAATCTTCCCTTCTTCAAGCAAAATAAGTGTTCTGATCTCAGTGTATATTTGTGGGCTACTAGTACATGGGAAAGCAATCCAAAAAACTTTGTTTTATTCATATTGAGAAGCAAGAAAAACTTCTGAGAACTTAAAATGCCTCGACTTCATTAAAGAACAGATAAACTTTAGGAAAGTTCAAGTCCATAATGAAGCTTTAGGAAAGTTCACATTCGAAATGTTTTAAGCTTTTGTTTTTAGTGAACAAATATTATTTTTGTATATGAAAATTAAGTCTCCTGCCCATCATTCAATATATTTGGAGGAAATCTTTTAAATGCTAAACTGTACAAATATTGTACAAATATTTTCTATTTTTTCAAGATTTAAAATAATCTATACCAAGTAATCACAGTCAGAACTAAATCAGGATGCAAATACAAGATGCCTCTGGTCTGGAAGCAAGAGGCAGGTGCTAGTTCACTGGGTCAGAAAGTTCAAGAGCACGAAAAGTTCCAGCAAATGTCTAGGAAACCCCTCCACCTTCTGTTATAAATCCAACACACAGTTAACACTAACAGAAATGTCTGAGGCCCTCCTAAAAAACAGAAGGAAACGAAATCTTACATGCAACACTTGTTACTTGCAGACAGAGTAGAATTCTCCTGCAGAATTGCTGAGCGGGAAACACCATTGAAACCGCCCTGGAGTTCCAAGTGTAGGTGGTCCAAAAGGTAGCGCATGAATTCATGGGCGTCTTGCTGTTGATAGCCCCTAAAGCAAACAGAAAGGGTCACTTATAAGGCTGGGGGGAAGGGCCCTGTGTGCCCAGCCACACCAGCAAGAGGCCAAGGCGTGGGAAAGGACGGCAGCCCCATGCTCACAAGCACAGCGAGGTTTCCTCACCTTCACGCCCGCAAGCTCTACAGGTAACAGAATTTCTCTTCAAGAATGAATTCTGCTTAAAGATAGGTTTGAAAACCAAAAAATATTAGAGCTAATTGGACTTGCAATGATCTCCTCACTTCAGAGGTGAGGAAATTATGGAGGTGGGGGGGGCGGTATGTGACTTCCCCGAAGTCCTACAGCAAGAGAGTAACAGAGATGGGACTACACCTGTGTTTCCTGGTGGACTCTGACTCTTCTCCCTGCCCACATAACCTCTCTAGAAGATGCTCCAATGTCACAGCTTCACCTCTTACCCTCACTAGAAAATCAGGTGTGAACCACTACTATAAGAAAGGAGAATTTAAAATTATTAATGACTCCTTAGATTGAAAGATACTAATTTTTAAACACTGGCTGAAAGGAAGAAAAACTTCACTGAAAGAGTTAAAGATGTCTAACCTTCTCTACCTGCATCCTAACTTCTGACTTAAGACATCTTTTAAATAAATAAATACTTTTAAAAAATGCATTGGCTCACGTACAGTTATGCTCTATCCTAAAACTTGAATTTATATAACAACATATTCTTAGGTTACTTCTTACAGTATAGTCAGACAGGAAACTATATGAAATTCTTATACGAATACAGATCAATGACAGAACAGGAATGAAGGCAGACAAAATGAAACTGGTACAGGTGGAAGGTCTTGGAAGTTACTTGGATAAAATAAAGCAAGCATTGTTACATAAAGTACTTTTATAAAACTAAAATAAAAAAGACTTCTGTCTACATTTTGCCAGCATGGAAGGTTCTCTTTAATCTAAATCATTAAGTTTTTCTGGTCTGGTCTTAAGATTCAAAACTCCCACTACTCTTCCAGGCAGTGGTTCCACAAACAAAATTTCTCCCAACCAGAGTTTCTGTCAATATATATTTTCCCCCTTTCCTGGAAATTCTAAATTATGAAAACAATCTCCCTAATAAATGGAACTGTGGAACTTAAAGTCAGAAGTTACTCTCGCATTTCACTATAGCTTTTTCTAAACTATCTGGCAACTAAATTTCAATATGTATGTTCAAGTACTTCTTCTAAGGCTCATCAATAAAAATGTTACTTTGCACCTGCTTGAGTATGAAAAGCAGACGTTCCAAATAAAGAAAGTAACATCTCAGAATATAGACACATAAAAGGACTCATGTGATCCCACCACATACTTAACTGTGACGTGCCTGCACATTACTGACTACTCTGTGTCTTGGCAGTGCCAGTATATAATCTGTATATATTGTATGTAGAAACAGACATACATATGTATCATCTAAAATACCTAAGATACATTAGAATTTTAGGTTCTGCTCATATTTAAAATATCCTTGACATTAAAAAAAGAATTCTAAAGTTGTTGTTTTGGCCAAAATATCTGCAAATAAGTTAAATGTATTCCTACTCAGTATTTGGCAGCAATCATGACTGAATTTCCTCAAAACAAAAACACCAGAAAACAAAATGACAAAAATGAACACAAATGAACTTGTGTTTACAAACACACACACTAATACAATAGCAAAATTCTTGGCTACAAGAATGAAAATGGTTTAGATATAAAATATCAACAGCATAGTATTTTAAAATATTTTTACAAATATCCCAAAAAGACTATTGTCAAATAAAACTTTAAAGTATCACACGTGGCCAGGCATGGTGGGTCACGACAGTAATCCCAGCACTTTGGGAGGCCAAGGTAGGTGGATCACAAGGTGGGGAGTTCGAGACCAGCCTGGCTGACATAGTGAAACCCCATCTCTATTAAAAATACAAAAAAATTAGCTAGGCATGGTGGCACGTGCCTGTAATCCCAGCTACTTGGGAGGCTGAGGCAGGAGAATCACTTGAACCCAGGAGGCAGAGGTTGCAGTGAGCCCACATCATGCCACTGACTCCAGTCTGGGCTACAAAGAGGGACTCAAAACAAACATGCATCACATGCAAAGATCTATGTTTTGTCTACAAAAATCCTTTACATTGTCTATAAACCTGAGAAGAGCAAGCAAACATAAGAATTATGTTTCAATGCTTATGCATCATTTTAAAACAGTAATTATAACAATAACTGATTAAAAAAATAAAGTTCCATCTTGGGAAGTCAAGGCAAATATATTAAATCAGACTGTACAGAAAGACCTGATTTGAATCATCAAGAGAGTTTCCTGAAGCGTGTTAGCTTTAACCAGGACCCTAGACAAAGAGATAGGGACCACAAGCAAATGCTGTGGGCAGAAGCACGTGACAGAGAGAGACAGCAAAGCAGCAAGACAGGGCTGTGTTAAGAAAAGCAAGGAGTGACAAAGTCAAGCAAAAAAGACTATCAAAATTACAGGAGCACATTTCCTTGAGCCTAGCACTTTCTCTCTTAGATACCTGCACGTGTATGTAAAAGACTACTCACTGTAGCACTGTTTAGAACAGCAAAGACTAGAAACAGTCCATAGAGCCACTGGGAGGGACTTGGACACAAATGATGATAGAACTAGAAAATGGTCTGAGGAAGCTGTTTGTATACTAGTATGAATCATCTCAAAGGAGGGAAAAACATGATACATCACCAATTACGTTAAAAATTCCATAAACACACACACACACACACACACACACACACACACACTTGCTTGGATATGTACACACAATATCTGAAAGGATACAGAAAACTCTAGTAACTATGGTTGCTTCCAGAAAACAGAATGAATGGCTAGAGAACAGAATAAAACATTCACTGCATATTCTTTTGTTACCTTTTGAATTCTGAACCACATGTTTTTGCCTATTTAAAAAAATACACTTTAAAGTATTTTTATGAAAAGCAAAACGATAGAAAGAGCTGAATATACTGAGAAATCAAAAGAAGTGTGGTAAGTACACATGTATGTTGGAAAAGGTCAAAACTTTAAGAAAATTTTCCCTGCTAGGTAACTGGCTTTTAGTTTCAGTGGGGAAAAAAGAATAGGCTTAATGATTTCTCTTTCCAAAGCTGCTGATTACATTGAGGGTGTGTGTTTTGGGGGTGTGTGTATGTATATATATTTGTGTATTTAATAGATGAAAGTTGTTTCTACTTCTACATGCATGTTTGTATTTCAGAGTCCTCATATTTCATCCCAAAGGATCAAGTTCGCTAGACACTGTCATGTGTTAACCAAGGAAAATGGGCTTTTTAAACCTAAAAAACATTCCTTTGGGATTATAAATAAACATAAATCAAGAATCATGCACTTATACACAGGCATGCTATAAGAATCTGACCTGCATACCTCGTAGAGTAAGAGCTGTAAAAAGCAAGCCCCACCTCCCTGCCTCACACCTGGGCATTGTGCAGTGACCCTGCACTAAAGCTTTATCCATGTTATAATCTCAAGATCCAGATCTGACCAAGAGAAAAATTGTTCTTTGATTATATAAAAATGGGGAACAATCTCAATTATTGCAGAACTAAGAGCAAGCCCAGCTAAGAGTACAAAAGCACCCTATTCTCATCAGCCATTAAAGAAATTTAAGAGTTCATGATATCTGATATCTTCCCCAGACACTCCACATGCTAAATTCCTCAGCCTGGTTCCTTATTCCTTCATCAGTAGGAATATTCCAATATGAAAATTAAACAGCTAAAAACTAAATCATGCTCACAGTTGGGCTACAGAAGCTAGAAAGGACAGAGATGTGGAAAGATGTACAGGAAAAGCAGATTTCTACTGTATAAAATATGATAATGTTTCTAAGCTTTCAAGAATGAAGGACCTTGGTCACCATGGGGATCAAGAAAACAGTATCAAATTTGTTAATGGGCCTTGTTCAAGGTATGTGGGCAAATCATTGTCAATACGTCTATTATTTGCCAACTCCACAAACACCTGGACTCTAATTTTGGTCATTACCCTACTAGACGCATAAGCTTAAACAAGTTGCTTCTCCTTTCTGTCTCAGTTTTGTCTCCTCTAAAATGGGGGCAATATTTCCTACCTTGACTGGAATTGTGTTCTTGCTTGTTTTTTAATGAAGACCAGATATAAAATACCAGTGGGTGGCACACAGCAGGAATTCAATAAATGGAAACTATTATTATGTAATAATAAAACACAAAGACTAAACCTCTATCAAGAGTCTACCAGGTGATTATGTTCGAATTTTTTTTTATTAGGTCCAGACCTGACTAGTGGTAACTTAACTGTCATTCCTACCTTTCATACTTAGAGTCAAGACATTCTCAAATTCTTATGTCTTTCCTGAGAGGAGATCTAAATGGTATGATACATAAAAGGAGTTTCTTTCAAAACAAAGACTATGGTTAACTCTAGTTACTCACGTCAGACCCTTAAGGCTAGACTCTTTAGCAAGGCAACAATTTAAAGTCCTTTGAAGTTAATTACCTTTTAAATATATCTCTATATTAACAATACATCTTTTTAGGCAATAGGGCAAGAAAGATCGCTAAGTTTACTACAGCATGGTGTTTTTTTGTTTTGTTTTGTTTTTTAAAAAGGAGAAGGGATGTACATTAGGTGCCAAAATTGTAACTAGTAAGAACCATGACTTGCTTCAGAAGGGTAAAACGGGCAGAAGGTGGCCAAGGCTGCTGTCAAACACCTGCAGTGCCTCAAAGCTGCCATCACCCGAATCCCTACAGGGATGACAGGCCTACGAGAAGAGGCAGGAGACTCCTCTAATAGCTAGGTGTACAGCAGAGGTGTATTTTGCTCAAGCGAGGCGAGACAGAAAGCATGGGCACCACAGCAGCTCTCTGGCCACACCGGGATGTGGCACAGCCGCCTTCTAGAGAGTGCGTCCCAGGCCCTTGACAACAGCCTTCCCAGAGCTTCCAAACTCAGTTCCAAACAGTTCATATAATACCATGCACTTCTACTGATCATACTAATTTTTTTAGCTGGAATAACAAGACAGTGTGTGATTGTAATTATTCTACGTTGTGAAAGGATTAAGGAAATTTTGTCCAGTATCTTTTCCTAGTGCACATAAGTTATTTATAAGGGCTTTATGTTTATAGCAACAAAATACCCCACCTCTTGTTAAAGACATTTCTACAGTCTATTATTTAAATAAACACATGTGTTTAGTCAGATGTATTCGATTTCTACTCTTCTTCTTAAAAAGAAAAAACACCAAACTAGTGTTAAGTATTTAGAATACAACCACTTCATTAGGAATTATTTCAGGAACAGTACAGACACTAATATTAACGTTTTAAAATACCTTTCTTTAAATAATACTTACCTAAAGTTTGGCATAATCTTCCAAACAACATAAAATAAGGACTCTGGGCTAAATGCAGTCTGGCTGCCTTGCCATAAAGCACAGAGTGTCTTTCTAAACTCTTCTACCAAAGACCTGCAAAAGAGGAAAGGACAGTGCCCTCAGCTTAGTGAGAGGCTACAATTCCAACACAGCGTCCACTCGTCTAAAACGCATCATACATACAAAATGAACACTTAAAAAGGATTTGGTCTTTTCTGAAGAAAGTCTGAAAGATAAATAAGAGCATCTCAAAAACCCATATGAGTAGCAGTAATTCTGACAAAGCTAATTTGTAACCATATGGTTAACTCTGAGTGTGCCAATGCACCGCCATATTTCTACACTCTGAGTTAAACCATGCAAGCAAACAATACAGCACTGGGTGAGTTATAGGCCAAATTACTTAAGAATGTACGTTTTCAAAATGCAAAACAAGCATTCAGCTCTCTTTCTCCCCCTCCTGCCTTGTCCTTCTTGCCACTCACTAGCACCCTCAGACCCCAGCCTGTGTCACAAACCTTCACCACTCGGCTCTCCACCAGTGACCCTCAACTCCAAAAGTCAGATTTTCTCATGACTATTTTTATGTAAACTTCTCCAGTTTCCAGCAGGAATTTTCTGCTGGAGATCCTGTCACTTTCACCTCTGTGTGCACTGACCTGCTCCAGCATCTACTGCTCTCTGTACACCCTCCTATCACCCAGTATCCACACTCTTCTTCTCGCATAGGAATAGAACTCTCAATTTTTCCTGGGCATATAAACTCTCAAAATAAAAAACTGTGTCCAAATTCTGGGAAATGTCTTAAAAAGAAGAGTAGTCCTATATTAATCCTTTCCTTCTTCCTGCTAGGAATGGGGACGGAGTTGGGGAGCCCCGGCACCATGGTGGACTATGTGGATGGTTAGGGCCTCTGGAGGCTGGTGGAACAGAAAGCCAGGAGGAGCCAGATGGCTTTGTCAAACTACCCTGGACAGACAGCCTCTGACTTTTATGTGAGGAAACAAACCATGGATGTTTAAGTCACTTAACTCTGGTTTTCTACACCTGTGGCTAAACTGATCCAACTCAACTTCAACTTCCATAGCTGTCAATATAAGCACCATATTTTTGGATACTTGATTGACATCCCAGAGAATCTCAGTATCTTCTTTCTCAACCCTCATGATCACGTGGGACCCTGGAATACAAATCATATTTTTGACTTCCTAATACTTGAACCCTCTTCCTATGTTTGAGAATCCCCACTTTAAGAGTTTGCCTCCCACTTCTAAAGCTAAACAGCCAGACACTTGCCTTCTCAGGCTCCCTTGCAGTCAGAACACAGGTACATAGCCTGTGACACAAAGAAGTGACACATAGTAACACAAAGAAGAAGGGACGGCACCAAATCCTCTCTGGTAGCAGTGGGGACAAAGAGCACCATCCGGAGTGCAGGGCAGCAGCAGGGCCGCGTCCACCAGCACCCATCTCCAGCAGTGCTGGCAACAGGAACTCTGCTGCTGCGCTGGGCACCAGAGGCAGTGGCAGCCTTACAGGACAGTTCTGTGGGGTGACTGTGACTGCAGTGCTGCTGCCTCGGACTCCAGACCTGATTTTTCACTCACCCATTATGATTAGCTCACCAATATCCCTGCAGTAAATTCCTTTTCTGCCTAAATCAGCCAAAGGCAATTTCTGCAGTCTGAAACTCAACCCTGCATGACACGAATACATCAAGTACTACTAATTCTTCTCTTAACTCATACACATGTATTTTTTCTGCTGTTTCACTGCTGTCCCCTCTGACCTGATTACTGTAGAGTGCAAAGCCTCCTTGAAAGTAGGCACTTTCAACTCATCCTAGATGCTGCTCAACTCATCCCACATGTTGCTGTGAGGGAAACTCCCTTCAAACACCACTTGTAGTGATGTCATTCCAGCCCTGCTCCATGCCTGGCTTTCCAGTTTCCCTGCACTGTGACTCTGGCCCTGCTGCCCATCATTCTGACCTCAGCCACCAAGGCAGGACAGTGTCAAATCACAGGATGGTCCTTCAGAATGAGTGAGAATGGGAGTGTGTGGAAGTGGAGGAGCAGACAGAGAAAACATTAAATACATAAGGAGTATGAGCCACAGTCCTTCTGAAAAAAGAGCTGTAAAATTAAGACACGAAAAATGTACCCCCTACAATTGTCATAATGATAGATCTTCTGAACCACAAATAACGGAGGTCTACACCAAATGAGGATACAGGATTGGTTCTTAATGAGCACTTGTCTGTTTTTTCCCCCTCTCTATATCAACCAAAAATTGACTTTATTCCCCCACAACTAATTTGTTGACTACAAATTAATTTCAGTATCCAAGACAGGATTACCTAATACCATGAGACAAATCAGTTCACAGGGACTAATAAGATTCATCGTTGCCTACACGTAGAACTGCATTTCACATCTAGATGCCAATTCTCCAATGCCCAAATCTGCAGTCAATAAGCAGAATGCTAAATTTATCCCTCCTGTTACGGTAAATAAAAGAATCCCAACAAGGTTTCGTGTTTTTTTTTTTTTTTTTTTTTTGAGATGGCGTCTCGCTCTGTCACCCAGGCTGGAGTGCAGTGGCGTGATCTCGGCTTACTGCAAGCTCCGCCTCTTGGGTTAAAGCAATTCTCCCGCCTCAGCCTCCTGAGTAGCTGGGACTACAGGCACCCGCCACCACGCCCAGCTAATTTTTGTATATTTAGTAGAGATGGGGTTTCACCATGTTGACCAGGCTGGTCTTGACTGACCTCAAGTGATCCACCCACCTCAGCCTCCCAAAGTGCTGGGATTACAGGTGTGAGCCACCATGCCCAGCCAGAATTCCAACAATTATTAAGATTGCCAGCTACTTAAACACAATTTTCAGAAGATTTTTTTTTAAGGCATGTGCCTGTTAGCTCACATAATATAATGGAAACCACCAGTGAGAGTAATTTGTTTTGTAACTCAAAGCCAAAAGGACATATTCTTGCAACTCACACATTGTTATCCCCTTGGCTCCTGGTGTGGTATGTCCGCCTTCCTGCTGTTTTCCCATTCCTTAACTCCACAGCGGGCAGTTCTTTGAAATAACAGCAAAACTGCTCAATGTTACTATTTTAAAAGGAAGGGAAAAATATTGTAAAAAGAAAAGAATAGGATTGTAAAGAAAGTTGATGAAGCCTACATATACATTTTGAAACTGCAATTTTTCAATTGTCTCATTTAAATTGTATTCAATGCAATCTCTTGCATTCAGTTTCTTCATTATGATTCTTCCTTCTAAGAAAATAGTATAGACAGATGACTTTGTAAAAAACAAAAACAAAAAAGAACTGAAAACAAAATCCCTTTTCAAAAAAATCCCCAATTTTCCCTCCAGTTATAGGTAGTCACCATTTCTTTCTTTACAGTTGCTTGTTTCCAGGTATTCAGTAATTTCCTCAAATAAAAACAAACCATGAAACTGACCATATTATTTTGATACACTGTACAGAATCATAAGGAGAATTCGGTAGTAACTATAATTTCCTCTTTGAGCAAGAAGAGGTAAGCTGAGAGGCAGTGCCTTCCAGGAGAGATCAAACATGCCTTCTGCTTCTTATCAGCAGTGTCACCTTGGGAAGGTCATTTATTCTGGCCTTTGATGTCTCATTAAAATCTAAAAGTATGCAACTTTCAAAATAATTTATTTTACAAAACTTAGATCAGCCTTGTTGACTATTTTATTTTTACTACTTGTTTCATATTTTGAAGACATCTCATCTTATGACCTTGATTAACCCATTTATGCCTAGTGTTCCATTATTGGAATGCTAAGTTTCTGGGAGTTATTTATATCTTACTGCTCAAGGTCATCGCCAAGGTCTGGTTTTTCATACAAAAAAAATTGCAACCTCTGGCATAAATGGGTTAAGACTCAACTAATGACTGAAATAAGCTCTTTGAACAAGGTTCTCTGTAATCCAGGTCTGCAAACTGTGGCCCACAGGCCAAATCTAGCCCTCCACCACGCAGCTCTTAAAGCGAGTTTTACATTTTTAAAGTGTTGTTTTATTTAATTAATTAATTTATTTATTTATTTTGGAGGCAGAGTCTCACTTTGTCACCCAGGCTAGAGTGTAGTGGCACCATCTTGGCTCACTGCAACCTCCACCTCCTGGGTTCAATCGATTCTCCTGCCTCAGCCTCCCAAGTAGCTGGGCCTAGAGGCACACGCCACCACGCCCAGCTAATTTTTGTATTTTCAGTAGAGACGGGGTTTCACTATGTAGGCCAGGCTGGTCTAGAACTCCTGACTTCAGGTGATCTGCCCGCCTCAGCCTCCAAAAGTGCTGGGATTACAGGCATGAGCCACTGCATCCGGCCCTAAAGTGTTGTTTTAATAAAGGGCAGGGTGGTGGGGGAATATGTGAGAGAGACTGTAGCCTGAAATACTAAAATGTTTATTATCAGGCCTTTCACAGAAAAAGTTTGCTGACCTCAGTTCCAGCCTATTCAAGAAGCAACCGGAAATAACCGCAAACAACTATTCACTGCCGGACACTGCTGTAAGTACGTTAGACAAATTACATTATTTAATCTTCCCAACTACTCCATGAGGTAAGAACTACTGTCCCCACTTTTACTGATGAGGAAACGAAGGCACAGGAAATTAAGGTATCTTGCTCCAAACCATATGACTAGAGTTAGTGGTAGACAAGATAGGAAGCCAGAGCCGTTGCTCTTAACCTTTAATGTCAGACGCTTAAGCTCTGACTGCAGCGTTACCTGAGTGACTGAAGGATGGCGTTCATGAAACACGTGTTCCCCAAATTCCGAAGGCCTGTGGCACAAATGGCAGTGGTGCTTCCCTGTAAGTGGTGCAAGAAGAGGCCATCAGTAATGCCAAGGAAAGGCCAACTGTTTCAAACATCAAAGCTAAGTCAAGGCCTCTGAAACTCTAGCACCAAGCCAATTTGGAATTGGTCCTCTTCTGTCCAATGAATATTTGAAACAAACTAGTCTCTGTATAAATGTCTGGATATTTTTAGAAGGCTGTTTCTGATCCTGGGGTTGCTCTAAATGGAAGTATTTTATTGAAAGCTTATGAGGAAATCACCATTAATGAGTACCATGGAGCACACAATGCAAAAAACAGGAAATCCTTAAAATAACACTTAAGACTTAGTGCCTTTTTAAGATTCTATAAAAACTAAGAAAAATGGAAAAATATAAATACATATGCCCCAAGTATTTTTGTCGCCAAACTTTTAACTCTAAGCCATATATAAATGACCAATATGCATTTTCCTAACAATGGGATATTAATCTTAAAAAGCTGCCTAAGGCCAGGCACCTCACCCCTGTGATCCCATCACTTTGGGAGGCTGAGGTGGGCGGATCACCTGAGGTCAGAAGTTCAAGACCGGCCTGGCCAACATGGGGAAACTCTGTCTCTACTAAAAATACAAAAAGGCCGGGTGTGGTGGCTCATGCCTGTAATCCTAGCACTGTGGGAGGCTGAGGTGGGTGGTCTGCCTGAGCTCAGGAGTTCAAGACCAGCCTGGGCAACACGGTGAAACTCTGTCTCTACTAAAACAGAAAAAATTAGACGGGCGTGGCATGCACCCATAATCCCAGCTACTCGGATGGTTGAGGCAGGAGAATTGCTTGAACCCAGGAGGCTGAGGTTGCAATGAGCCAAGATCATGCCACTGCACTCCAGCCTGGGTGACAAGAGTGAGACTCTGTCTCAAAAAAGAATATATAAAAATAAAAATACAAAAATTAGCCAGGCGCGGTGGTGTGCACCTGTATTCCCACCTACTTGGGAGGCGGAGGCTGTGGCAGGAGAATCACTTGAACCTGGGAGGCGGAGGTTCCGGTGAGCCCAGAATGCGCCACTGTACTCCAGCCTGGGCTAAAGAGCAGGATTCCATCTCAAAAAAAGGAAAAGCTGCCTGAACCTAAAGACTTAGTCTTAAAAATGAAGGCTGGGTTTCCTGATGAGTAAGGAGTGTGAGCAGATATTAAGAATGAACTGTTTTCTAGGGCAGAGGAGCACAGCAGTAATGCTGATGGGAAGAAGGTGCTGACAGATGGACTCACTGGGGTCACAGCAATAATCGACAGTACAAGTGGCAAACATTGTGTAAAATACTCCAAATCCAAGACACACATTTATAAGAAAGTCTGTAACAGGTAACTTTACATGTTAGAGTTGTAACAAAACAGTGATTAAATCTCAACTAACTCTTATATTTAAATAAATTTTAATTACTTACATTTACTTTTAATAACTTGCTGTTTAGTGTTGAGTTTTCCAAAAGTTTTCTTTTCCTATGCCTATCAGCTGTGAAAGCTGAGCTATTAAAACACAAACAGATAGTGAAAAAGTTATTAATATATGCATGCTACACCACAGGTCAAAGAATAAACTCCAGCTGCCCTCAAGACCTAGGGCAGGGAGACCTCCTTGACTGCTTCGTCAGGCCCACTGGGGCCCACACGTACTTGAAGTTAACTGAGGAACTCTACTTCCTTGGAAATCCCCACTGCTCCTCCAGCAGAGGTGGGCCAGACACCGCTCCTCCAGCAGAGGTGGGCCAGACACCGCTCCTCCAGCAGAGGTGGGTTGGACGCTGCTCCTGGCAAAGCTGGCCAGAAGATGCAGCCCGTGGGACACTCCCCACCACCACTCTCACTGTCTGACCCACTGCGAAGCTTCACAGAGCAGAAGGCTCATTCCTCACAACAAAAGGAAAACCCTGGTCTGACACGACTGTTCTGAAATTTAACAGTAAGTCTCCACATGCTATTTCTTTCTTAATTTCGATATAAAGATGTCATGTTTTGCTCATTTGTCTTAATAGATGAGGATATGATCTGAGTTTGAGGAATGATAAATAAGTTACAGGAATATAGGCACATGTACATTCATTAGATGCAGCTACGCGCCAAAGGACATTCCAAAACACATCCTTATCAGTGCAGAAATTCTGAATTAAAATCACTCAAAATTTTTCTTGATGTAAGAAATATTTTGCTTAAAATTTATCAGAAAGTTATTTCTATTTTCAAAAGGTCACTTTAAAATTTTTGTATCTCAGGCAAATTAATCTAAAGGAAGTAAAAATTATGGTTAAACAACAGACTTTTAAGGCCGCCAATTCTTTCCCACCTTCTAAAAGTACCAAGTTAATCCAAAGTAAATACATAATTATTTTTTCTTACAGAACTTCCACATGAATTATGTCTTTGAAACATGAGAACTAGTGACAGTTGCTTCAAACCTCAAAATATTCTTCAGAACTGTATGTCTCTCTCTCACAGTACTGATAACTGCAAGATGAAGAGACCAATTCCATATGCTATAGTGTTCAATTATTCCTTCACAAATTCTGTGAAGTGGGGAAGGTAAACCACAAGCATAGTATATATGCTCTTTATGACAATGCCTAAGAGTTCATTTTCAGTTGTAACCTATATCAATAAGGCATTTCACCTTTTAAAAATGTAAGTTACTATATTTTATCCTCAATGACTCTCAAAATGCAGAATCTTCTAGATCCATGCTATCTAATATAGCAGCCACTCACTCCAGGTGGCTATTTAAATTAATTAAACTTGAAGTTTAAAATTCAGTGTCTGAGTTGCACTAGCCACTTTCCACGTATGGCTAGTATTACCATATTAGAGTGGATAGAGAACACTTCTGTGGCTGCAGAAAGTTCTGCTGGACAGTGCTGCTCCATGGGGCATGTGGAATAGTCAAAAGTTAAGTAAAACACAAATATGATCGTAGTTTCTAAATTCCACTACAGATTAAACCAATGTTTGCAAAACACTAAAATGAATCTAGGTAATGTTTTTCAACATAGGAAATGGACTGTAAGGTAGACTTTTCACTGGGGCCAAGCAGACGTGTAGACAGGTGGTCTGTGCCACCTTTCATCTGATGAAGTGGTCAATGGAAATAAAAGATTTCCTAACTATATAAATGCATGCAGGTTCCCAAATGCCCTCTTTTCCCTTTGATTTAGTTCTGATTAATTTATTTCAGACTGAGAGGGTAGTCTTTACCTAGAGAAAACCGTAAAAAATATTCTGGTAGCCACCCACTTCTATAACAAATAATCAAGTTACTAAGACCTTTACAATGACATCACCACACCAAAGAGTGATACTATACATACATTCCTTCAGGAATCTCAGACTTCATGTTTATTGTGAACAATTTCAGAGAAAATTAAATATTTTGGATCTGTGTGTATCTGTCTCTAATCCTAGATAGGGCTCATCAAATTAGAAGAGAAGCACTCTGAAAAAGAGCCAAAAGACGACAAACCAAAAAGTACTTAAACCTGAAGTACTTTAATTGGTTTAAAGAAATCATTATTCTTCCAGTATCGGCTTTATAATCTAGTTAGTCAATGAGACATACATGTCTGGTTTTAACAAACACTACGAAGTATTGCCCTCAAAGAAGTTAGGTTATTTCCTTTCAGTATGCAATTTTGAAACATTCTATGGGCTTTACACTTAAGTTTGCTAAGGCATTCCTGCTTTGTGCATGTTTTCACAATAACTTCTACACACCAACTGCCAAAATAAATTAGATGGCACTTAATGATTTGGTGTGATGTACACAGATTTCACTTGAGTCAGCAGTCATTCCACAGCCATGCTTCTATGCACTGTAGCTTCAAAGGCATGGCTAGCTGGGTTTCTGTTTATTGCTTCAATCTTGGGTCCAGTGAGTTTTCCCTAACTAAGCTATTTGACTATACCAAGAAAAGTCTGTTCACACATAAATAGTTTCATTTCTTTATGATGACAAAGTATTCATAGCTCCTTGTTAATGTCAAGTGATATTTAACTGCCCCTAACAAGCAAAGAAAAGAAACTAGGATCCTGTGCTATTGCATAGATGCAAAGTGGACAATATGTTCATTAAACCTAATTTCCCTTAAAAATGACGCATAAATCATAGTGCTTCCTAGTAGACCTCACAATATATTTGACAAGGGTTTTCTATTATCAAAAGTAACTCTATGATGATTTCACACCTTTTTCTGCCCTTTCCTTGTACCCTCAAAATTCCCCTTGCAAATAAATTGAGTAGCTTATAAATTGTTGGGTAATAATTTTAAAACCAGTTCTTAGGACCTTAGATGTTTTATGACAAATATTAAATAAAATAAATGCAGAGCTATGACCACTAACTATGGGCCAAGTTTTAGATATCCAAAGCCAAGGTTTATTTTATCAACATTTCAATCATATTATAAACATGAAGTTATAAAACTCATTGACAAAAACCCCACTCAAAAATTCTAAAAAATACTTCAACCCCATTCTTAGACCCTTCTTTTTCCAAAGGCCTATTACTTACTTTTCCAAGTTCTGTAAGTGTTCTCTGACTTTCTGTACCAGTCCCAGCTTGGTGTCATTGACCACAAAATCATCACAGCGATAACTGCAAGGAAAATATTAATCAATGTGTGTAAAGAGCTTGAGGAAACCACAGTAATGAAATCACTAAAAGGCCTGGCTGCTGCCAAGATGATCACATGGCTCTGCAGGCAGTTACTGCTGGTGGTAAGTTTAAAGAGGACCTGGAATTCACAATGGAATGTTTTTCAAGAGTCTTTTTAAAAGCCACGTAGGCAATGAACATGAGCTTCTTTTCACGTTTTTTACTCAAAAGCTCTTCAATTCCTCCTTTGAAAATGAAATAAGCTGCTACACGTGTTACATTCTTTTTAGTGGTGCCTAATACATGGAAAATGAAATAAAAAGGACCGAGTCTTTTCATGTAGCATTAAGGCTAAAGCTTTAAGGTAACACTTCCCAACCCAAATTAATGGGGAATTGGGGGAGGAGAGATTTAAGTGAAAAGCAGGGAAAAGGTAATTAGCCTGTAGGGATATCTGAATAGAAAAACTAAAGTTAAAGCTGCACATTTTAAACAGAATTTAATTAAAAGAGATTGAATTCAGATGAGTTGAGAAGAATGATCTTTCATTCTGAGGCACTACAAAAGTATAAAACAGTGGCTATATCATTCAGGCAATTGATAAGTGCTTTGAAGAAAAATATTTAAGCTATTTTTAAAAACCAACACTCTGTGTGTTTTACAAGACAATAAGCAAATAATGTAACAAATCACACATAATATAAACTTTAACTTGTACACATTAGCATTTAATTTTTTCCTGGGATAAGGCCAATTTTAACAAAAACAACTGACAAGCTGGCACTAAGATATTCTTTTGAATATGCAGCTTTGTATGAAACCACTTGTTATTACTACCAAAGAATAATAAAAATAACCCTGCCATTCTCAGCAAACAAAACTTTGAAAGCACAGCAATTAGTAAAAATTAGGTCATCTCTAGCAGAATCCCAAAAACATCTTATATCTGAAAACCATTTTATTAAAAAGAGACAGAAAGAAACAGAGAGAAAGAGGTGGGAAAAAGTAATTTTAAAAGATTACACAAAAAAGCAGGCTTGTGTCTTTTACTCAGAGAAATGAAAATTTTAAGTGGATGCTTTGAAAACTGTCACTACAATGTTATATATGTAATTATTTAACACATACTCTCATTAACTGACCACCCAGGCAGTCAATCAAGATTTCTCTAACATATTCTGAGTGTGTAAAGTCAGTTCCCAACAATTCCACAAACAGCAAAAGCAGTCTTTTATATCCTGGACCATTTTCTATTATCAAAGTACTACCAGCAGGAGAAAAAATTCTTCACTGGTCTTATAACCACCACATAAAGAAATTAAATTAGTGCAAAGTTTTAATTTTTTGCTCCCTCTCAGCACAAATATTAAGAGGATAAGATCTACTTTGTCTGTAAATTTGGGCTTAAGGCATTTGGTACCTCTATAAACCTTTAAGCATTCACTGAAGAATGAAATTGTATCGTTACTCTACTCGAATTTCTGCTTACATTTTCATTTTATGTTTGTATAAATTTATGCATGTAGTTTGAATAAAACAATACTCAGTGTTCAAAACTCGAAATGCTAGCATTTATCTGGAAAGTGAAGTCTAAGAGCAAACTCAGATCGCTTTTTATGTATTTATAGGATGCCATTAATATCTAATTGAAAACTGAACCTCTAACTGCCACAAATAAGTGGTTGTTTAAACAAATAAATTATTTCAAAGTAAATTAAATAACTGATTTATTTCTTTAAATTAAAGTAATCCTTTTTGGTATAACATGAAGTCAGCCTTGGATATAAAATTACATTTGTTAAAGTACAGACTCATTTACGGACTTGCTCTGTTCCTCCAGGACAACTGGGTCCAGTTGCTTTGCCTCTCTACCCTTTCATCACCAAAGTAAGCTGATCTATACTCTAGAGCTGTGCAAATGTGGCTATGGCAACTGAGGAATACAATTTTAAGTTTTAAAACTTTTAATTAATATAAAGTCTTAACTGAAGCAGTGTAAAATCTTTTACAATTAAGCACAATGTTATAGTTTGGTAGAACTGTATTCTGCTTTTATTATTAAATTGTGCAAGATACATGGCAGTGCACAATTGGGTAAATGTGTCATTTCTAGCATTACACAAAAGCATATCACCAATCCAGAACTGATAGAATGAGTCAGTTCAAATGATTTTTCTATGCAACAATGTAGCACTGTAATGGGTTTATTTGAACATTTTATGCAGATACCATAAGTTACAGTGACACTTATGTAAATCATAATTGGCAATTAAATTAAAATACTTATTTTAATTATTTTATAATTAAATTATTTTTCTAGCTTAAAAATAGAAAAATTTTTACTTTCAAGTGAAGGTATACTACTGAGGTAGAATCAAATGAAAAGAAAACAGACTCAACAAGGTATGTCACAAATTTTACAAAGAATGGCAATTGCAATTTGCTGCAGCAGAGCAAAATTAAAAAGCTGCTGTGTAAAAAAAAGTTTTAAGATAACAGAACAGTTAAGAGACATTTTCAGCAAATGCATTTCAATTTGATACAAAATGGCTTCAGTTAAAAAATAATCAACAAAATTAGTCACAATCAGTGAAATCAGAATTAAATGTAAAACAAAAAAATTCCTGAAGATTTTACAGAACTTGAGCTTGTAAGCGGCTAGCTATAAAACAGCTTGGGTTCTTTTTTCTTTATTTTTTAAAAATACAGCTGGGGTATCCTGTTTCCCAGGCTGGTCTCAAACTCCTGGCCTCAAGTGATCCTCCCACCTCAGCCTCCCACAGTGTTGGGATTACAGGTGTGAGCCACCGCGCCTGACTAGTTCAGATTCTTGTTCAATGTAGAAAACAATTTTAAGATGGTGAGATGAAAAATTAAATTATTTCAGTTAAGGAAATTGTATTTTTAAATTATGAGGAAAAAAACTAAAAAGATATTTTACAGAAAGTGAAAAATCTTTGAGACATCAAGCAACTATCAGTGAATAAAAAGGCCCTTCTAACAATACTAAAGATCAATTAAGTCAGCATTTGAAAAGTTACAAGTATTTTTAGCTTTAGATGAATTTTAGAAGAGATAATGCCCAATTAATACTATAGGTATATCTGTCTCAAATGACCTACAAATTTACAGAGAAATGTCTTCATCTATTTGCAATCTTAAATTTAAAAACTGATCTTATGTTGTAAATATTTTTGAATTCTCTACATGTGTAACTTTCAGCTAGATATTAAAAAGTCAGTTTCCAGCAACACAATGTTCAAACATCTGTATTTGCTGGATTTATTTCTCTGATTACTTTGTTCTGCTGTGTGAAACACAATGCAAATATTTGTGCCCTGAGGCAGACTGTATCATGGAGGCAGCTATTAAAATTGTTCAGACTGGGCATGGTGGCTTATGCCTGTAATCCCAACACTTTGGGAGGCCGAGCCGGGTGGATCACAAGGTCAAGAGATCAAGACCATTCTGGCCAATATGGTGAAACCCCATCTCTTCTAAAAATACAAAAATTAGCTAGGCATGGTGGCACATGCCTGTAGTTCCAGCTACTCAGGAGTCTGAGGCAGGAGAATGGCTTGAACCCGGGAGGCGGAGGTTGCAGTGAGCTGAGATCGCGCCACTGCACTCCAGTGCACTCCAGTCTGGCGAAAGGGCTAGACTCTGCCTCAAAAAGACCCCAAAATTGTTCAGTACATATGCACAAATGCTCTAAATCATCACCAGTTTATAGAACTGTTAAAATAAATAGAAGACAATGAATTTAATGACCACATTATTAGCTACTGTTGGTTGCTTGAGTCAAGGAAGAGTTTTGCAAAGATTTACAATTCTGGTAACTCTAATTCAGATTTTCTTGAAACAAAAGAAATGCTTGCCAATATTCAACAATCAAAGAGTAAACCAGAAATAGATTTTTAGAAATCTCAGCGTGATTTACACTGTTACCCCTATATCACAATGCGTATCAATTAGCTAGATTTGAAGACCCGAGGAGAGAAAAAGCTTATTTATGACCTAGCTAGACAAGTACAAGAATTTATGTTAAAACTGAAGCTTTTTATAATACAAATCAATGATTGTACACATTTTTCAACATGAATTAACATGCAGCAGCACAGCACTGTGTAAAGTGGCTGCAAAACCTATGAAAAAAAAATACAACAAATGCTTTGTTGATATGGATAAACTTAGTTGATTTTCAATTTATATGATGCCCCTTTGAATTTCATGTTGATAATAATAAGTTTTTACAAGTGTTAGTGGACTTACTTAACCTGCATGGGTATTTTGACAGTGCTGAACTTCTGAGTCAAATCAATTATTCTGAAGAGTAATTTTTGTCAATACAGATACAAATATTGGAGAAAAATGATTTGTTTGGTACTCGATTTATTGGAAAACAATGTTTGAAACAGTGTGAATCTACTTTTTTAACTGCAATTTTTATGAATCTAAATACAGATCAAATTTTTTAATGAAAATTTCACGAGTTGAGATGTACTTAAAATGTAAAATACACAATGGATTTCAAGGATTTCATATAAAAAAGTGCAAACTATCTCTAATAATTTTATATTGATTACATGTTGACACAGTATTTCTGATATACTAGGTTAAAAAACATACAATCAAAAATAATTTCACCTGTTTCTTTTTGCTTTTTTAATATGGTTACTAAAAAATTCAAAATTACATATGTGACTTGCATTAGTTCTCTTTTATATAGCACTGCTAATGTAGGGAATCTAAGATACTACCTGCCCCAAAATTCTACAATACTAGCATAAAGATAAGAAATTAACTTTATTGAACTATAAGAACTCAATTTTATAGTCGGGCATGGTGGCATGTGCCTGTAATCCCAGCTACTCAGGAGGTTGAGGCATGAGAATTGCCTGAACCCGGGAGACAGAGGTTGCAGTGAGCAGAGATCATGCTACCACACTGGACAACAGAGTCAGACGTCAGACTCGTCTCAAAAAAGGAAAGGAAGAAAAAAGAACTAAATTTTAGGCCAGTCGGGGCAACAAAGCAAGACTCCATCCCTGTGAAAATTAAAAAATAAAAAATTCACTGGGCAAGGTGGCTCACACCTGTAATCCCAGCACTTTGGGAGGCCAAGGTGGGTGGATCACCTGAGGTCAGGAGTTCAAGACCAGCCTGGCCAACATGGTGAAACCCTGTTTCTACTAAAAAATACAAAAATTAGCCAGGAGTTGTAGTGTGTGCCTGTAATCCCACCTACTCAGGAAGCTGAGGCAGGAGAATTGCTTGAACCCAGGAGGCAGAGGTTGCGGTGAGTCGAGATTGTGCCACTGCACTCCAGCCTGGGCAACAGAGTGAGACTCTGTTCCAAAAAAGCAAAACAAAGCCAAAATAAAATAATAAATAAATAAATAGCCAAGCATGATGGTGTGCACCTGTAGTCCCTCCCAGCTACTCGGGAGGCTGAGGTGGGAAGATCACTTGAACTCAGGAGTTGGAGGCTGCAGTGAGCTATGATCACGTCACTACGCTCCAGCTGGGTGACTCTCTAAATTTTTTTTTTTTTTTTAGTTTTTTGTAACTCTTTATTTTTTTGAGGCAGGGTCTCATTCTGTCACCCAGGCTGGATTGCAATGGCCCCATCTCAGCTCACTGCAACCTCCATCGCCAGGGCTCAAGTGATCCTTCCACCTCAGCCTGCCAAGTAGTTGGGACTGCAGGCACCCTACCATGCCTGGCCAATTGTTTAATTCTGCTTCCCAAAGTGCTGGGCCTACAGGCATGAGCCACTACATGCCTGGCTCTCTCGCTCACGCACTCTCTCTCTATTGAGACAGGGTCTTGCTTTGCAGCAATGCTATCACAGCTCACAGCAGCCTTGACCTCCTGGACTCAAGCGATCTTCCTGCTTCAGCCCACCGAGTAGCTGTGACTACAGGCATGAGTAACCATGCCTGGCTAATTCTTTCACTTTTGTAGTGGCAGGGTCTCACTGTGTTGCCCTGGCTGGTCTCAAATTCCTGAGCTCAAGCAATCCTCCCACCTCAGCCTTCCAAAATGCTGGGATTACAAGACTAAGCCACTATGCCCGGCCGTAACTCAACTTTATTTTGGCTGGATTTGTTTTTCACTGGTTAAAAATTTTTTTTTTTAGGTTTTTACAACTATCTCTATTTCTTAAGACCCAATTCTAGGTGTTCCTATAGTAAGTCACTAAGAGGGACATTTATTTTAAGAATATAACTTTTCTACTGTTTGAATTTCATATTATACAAGTTGTATATATTACTATGATTGTTGTTACCGCTATTCTTTAAGGAAAACAGCTGCTTCCACAGGTCCAAACTTGTAAGGTGAGAGTGCCTGTCACGTGGTAGAGGATTAGTAAATGTTAGTTTCCTTCCTCTGTGTAACTGCTAGCCTCACAGCACATTCCTCTCTAGCTGCCTACATTCCCCTGGTTTGATTTCTTTTTCCTCTGTGGTCAGAGGTCAAAAGAAAATAAGTAGCAAAGGTGGGAAATAAATGAAAATGTAAATGTTGCCGGGTTGCTTTAGTCTTCAGATGAGAAATTGTCCCACTAATAGTGGTGTTTAAAAAGGCAAACAGACGGATTTGAAAGTTCTAAAAATCTTTTCCTGATTCACTACAATTGTACCGAAGCTTTTTGGTCAGAATTATGCATACCTCTGACACCAGGAAAAAAATTTAGCCACTCTTCTTAATTTTCCCTTCAAGAAGATTATGTCAGAATAAGTGGTACAAAAAAGTACGTAACTCATAGGTTGTGTTTCAAAAACGTGTAGATTGGTCCTCTGAAGCCTGGAATGCATATCCCACTTTGAAATAAATGCTATGAAATGCGGTTAAACGTTCTAGGTGGAAATAAATGTGTCCCAAAATGTAGCTGAAATCCATAGTATTTGAAAAAACTCGATTTCTCCTTTCTTCTTTATATACTACTGGTGCTGAGAAACTGACAGGAGAGGCCTAGGCAGGATTCAGATAACCTGACTGGCCTCTAGGAGAGGAGGCCGGGCTCAGCATCTTCATATACATGGGACTTCATGTGATAAACAGAAGTCAGGAACTGCCTACATTATATGACCAACTTTTAGGCTATAAAATTTATACCTAAGCAAGTTTTGACTTACTGATTTTAAATTACTCTTCAAGAAAAGATGAGTTCTACTTTTTTTTTTTTGAGACAAGGTCTGGCTCTGTCACCCAGGCTAGAATGCAATCGGTGTGATCTCGGCTCACTGCAACCTCCACCTCCTGGGCTCAAGCCATCCTCCTACCTCAGCCTCTCGAGTAGCTGAGACTACAGACAATTGCCACCATGCCCAGCTAGTTTTTTTACTTTTAGTAGAGATGGGTTTTTGCCATGTTGTCCAGGCTGGTCTCGAACTCCTGGGCTCAAAGCCATCCACCCGCCTTAGTTTCCCAATGTGCTGGGAGCTACCGTGCCTGGCCTAAAGATAAGCTCTACTTCTGATGGACTTTTTGTCAGATAAGGACTGTATTTAATAGAAAGAAAGAAGTATTTAAGAAAAAGTGAGTACACTGAACATTAAAAAAAAAATACTTGAAAATTGTAGTCGGGTATATATTACAGATGTTAGATAAGGAAATAGGATATAAAAAAGGAAGGTAAGAAGGAGATTGGTATCTTTCTTTCCTTCTAAGACTGAGACAAGTAACATTATCATCTTGGCTATGTAAAGATTAGTCTCAAATCCAAATTCATTGAGCCAAATATGATCATAAAGTAGTTTTAAACTTATTTAAGCCAACAGCTAATAAACTCCTAATTAAATGTACAGTATAGTATAATATGCATACTGCTGTTAGACAGGATATATACAACTGATTTTACTACTGTGCACTGAAAAAAGATACATCAAGTAGCAGGTAAATTTTCATAACAAACACAAGCTATTTATTATATTACATAATTAGGGAGGTAAACAATGAATAAAATCAGAGCTTGAAAGTTATTTCAAATACCGTTGACACTAATAAACAACAAAAATGACACTGTTCAATTTTCTCATCACACTTATACTTTATATGTGCCTTTTTAGATTTTGATTTATTTCTAATGTATAGTATTTAACCTTGCCTAAACCTTGCTACTTTTCTTTCTATAAACTCTCAAAAACTCATCTTTTTTCTCTTCATTTCAAACAACATTCTTTTCTCTACTTTGGTTATTTCCTTTGGTACATATTTTTCCCTTTTCCCTCAGAAACATTCAAATCCATAGCTATCTGTAACTGAACTAAGTATAGTATTTGATGGTCTCCATAATGTCAGCCTTGCTTAGATATTCTTATCTCCCACCCCTTCCCTCCCAATCTTCCCTTTCACTTCAGTGTTACCTGCTCTAGTTTTAGAGTTAAACTTTCATCCCATATACCACAAACTCTCTTACCCCTCAATATTTTCCATTTCGCACCATTCACTTATTTAATGGCAAAACAATATTCTTCATTCGGTCGTCTCCCATCTTCACATTCTTCTCCCCTTCTCCAAAAATGAAAACACGCAGCATGGCTCAATCGTTTTCTCGGCCTAACATTTAATGTAGGTTTACTTCCTTTAAAAAATTCTAACTTTAGAAACACTCGTTTCCTTCCTGTTTTTGCCCTGCACTATATGCCCCCTCTAATTCTAAAAGAAAAAAACACTAGTCTACTAAAGTCAAAACAATAACTTTGGATAGAAATCCGGCTACTTCCCCTTTTACTAGTTTTGGTTAATAAAGGTACTTTCTTTCTACCAGACCTCACTTGTATTAACTGGACTTTACAAGCAGTGAGCATCCAGACCTGCATTCAGTTACAAAAGAAGCCTTCAAGCTATTTTCATCAGCTTTCTAATCAAGTTAAAAAAGAAACCACAAAACTGAGTATCCACTATATTCTATATATATGTATATACATATGCATTTGTATTAATAAATTATATAAGTAAATCTAAATTATATATTACAAAAAAGTAATTTTTAAAGTGAGCTAGAAATGAAACTATTTTAAATGTCTTGCTATTCACAATATCTTCATACTATTATTAAACTAATTTCCTTTTTTTTTTTTTTTTTTAAAGACAGTGTCTCCCTATGTTGCCCGGGCTAGTCTCGAACTCCTGGGCTCAAGGGATCCTCCTGTCTCAGTCTCCCAAAGTGCTAGGATTATAGGTGTGAGCCATCATGCCTGGCCATAATTTCTCAAAGTGTAATATACTATAAGGTAAAGGTTTGACATTAATGAGAATGAATATAGATTCATACTTCCTATCATCTTCATGTTAATTTTTAAACATTTTGTCCAACTTATTAGGTCTTATTAGTCTGTGTTTTTATTAGATAGCCAATTTTATCCTGTAATGTGTCTGATGAGCACGGAGTAGTAAAATGTGTCCATTTGCCCTTTTCTTGTGTTTACATCATCGTCATTACCTTGCAGAATTTAAGACCTTTTAAAACATGTGTCCATTTGGCTAAACATGTTATATGGAAGGAATAAATCCATATAACTAAGCAGATATATAATGTAAAATGCTCAAAGGAAACAGAGGACATCACAGGTGAAACTGATTTAGGAGACTGTGTGTAACCCATGGCACACAATCATCAAATCTACAGACCTCTGGCAGCAGGTGTCAAATATTTGACAAAGGTTTTTCTCTCCTTCCAAATAAAACAGTGCAGTAGTTCTAAATGCTCTTCCCATACTGCCAGTGCATTATTTTGGAGACCACTGCACTAGAAACTAGGTCCCTAGCACATAGCAGCTTCTCAACAAATGTTATTTATTGAGTAAAAAGGTGTGTTTTGTTTTGTTTTTTAATGTTCACAATATGTTTAAGGACCATCATGTAAACCAGGATCTGTCCCAAGTAAACATTTGGAAGACAAAAACTGAGGGAGAAAAGGACTACTTATTATAATATCAAGTTTTCTTCATAAGGGGCATTACCTTCACTTTGTACCTTTCTTTAACACATTTATTCCTAGGTGTAACTGATAGTTTTGTCATTCTGTTGAATACTTTTGCTTGGTCATTTCCATTTTCAACTGATGACTACTAATAAGGAGAAAGCCATTAGTTTGTTTATATTTCTCATACATCAGCTTTCCAAAGTGTCTTATATTTAATCCTCATTGCTGTTTTCTACTAGAGTCCCCCTGGGCTTTCCAGCTATTCTATCATATCATTTGAAAGTAGAAACAATTTTTTGCTTCCAATATTTATGCAAATTATTTGACTTAGTCTACTGTCTTACTGCAATGGTTAAAACTACCAAAACAATGCTCAATAATAGTGACAATCATGTGAATGATTTCAGGAAGTATTAGTCTTGCTTCTGATATAATGGAAATGGCTTCAGCATTTCATCATTTAGTATACGATATTTGCTTTCTGGTTTTTGGCAAACTATAAGGGCTTAAGTTTCCTTTTATTTCAATGTTATCAGTTGTTTAAAACAAGAAATGGCTCTTGGATATAAAGTATATTTTGCTTCCAATGGGACAATAATCTGAGGTTTCTTTTAATAATGAATATGTTCATAGAACTCAGGTGAAATTAACTCTACTTGGTAATTATATATTTTTCTTTCTGATAGCTTACTGGGTTAGATTTGCTTTAAGTCATAGTTATTTGCAACTACAGTATTTTATTTAGTAAAACTGGTTTATTTTCTTTTTGGAGTTTCTGTTAGATTTCTATCTTAAGCTTTTCAAAGTTTATAACATTAATATACTTAATGTTACATTTTAACAGTTTGAGGCTGCACTGTCCAATAGTAGCTAGTAGCTACATGGGGCTATTTAAATATTAAAATAAAAAACACTTAATTCTTCACACTAGCCACATTTAATTGCTCAATTGCTACCATCCTGAATAACATATATGTCATACCCAAGACAGAGAAAAATCTCTACCTCTTTCTCAGCTTTAAAATTCTAAGTTTTTTTCAATTCCTGTTGTTAGTGCTATTGAAGTTACCCAAGTCAAGATTTCCACATTGGCCAGGCGCGGTGGCTCACGCCTGTAATCCCAGCACTTTGGGAGGCCAAGGAGGGCGGATCACGAGGTCAGGAGATCAAGACCATCCTGGCTAACATGGTGAAACCCCGTCTCTACTAAAAATACAAAAAATTAGCCAGGCGAGGTGGCGGGCGCCTGTAGTCCCAGCTACTCGGGAGGCTGAGGCAGGAGAATGGCGTGAACCCGGGAGGTGGAGCTTGTAGTGAGCCAAGATGGCACGACTGTACTCCAGCCTGAGCGACAGGGCCAGACTCAAGATTTCCACATCCTGTCCTTGAAGAACTAAGAAAATATTCCCAAAGCAAACCATTCTTCACTCATCTGAAACAAGAAGGAATAATCATACAAATAAAACCTTCTTTATGCAATAGTAAAGAAACAAGTCTTTTAATTTACTGGCTACAAAGCTATCTTTATACAGTAAGCCATGCATAATACTAATAACAATAAATAAATAAATAAATAAAACCTCTTATGCAACAAAAACCCCTGAAACATGACAGATCCTTAAGTTTCAGGCTCCTTTTCATTCACTTCTATGACATTTTGATATTTACAGGCAAATTTGACCTCTGGTTTTATTATAAATGACAGTAATACTGGGAAAAAAAAAAAAAAGGAAGCTGATATTCTAGTGATTTCATCTATTTCAAACTGAGAAAGGTTAAAATCTAAAATAATTTGTTTAGGAAGCAAGAGTATTTTTAAATTCTCTTACTAAACTCTGATGTATTGCCACCAAAGAAGCCAGTTATGGAAAATTAGAAGAATACCTGCAGAGCAAACCCATATCCTTTGTTAAAAGCGAACAAGTACCAGCATATCTTAAGGAAGAGCCTTTTATGTTTTTAGATTACCTCTATTAGAAAGTTTCTTCTTAAACTTCAAAATATTGTTTTTAAATAAACAAAACTCTCCCTGTTGTCTAACTTTTTACATTGAAAATTTGCATCCAAATAGTTTATCAGAACGGTCAACAAAATATTTTCCTTTTTAAAAATTTTTAATCACAACTGCTGTAGGAAATGATTCATTATCTATTTAAACTCACAAATAAAGCTTTATGTTCATTTTAATTAAAATTGTTATTACAAGTGTTTAAAATCTGAAATTCAAGCCTCTTTTCTAGACAAATGATTCACATTTCACAATATTTCTTCATTTGAAAGGATGCTTTAAAACATTACCTGCCCTAAAGGAATATACTTTTAATATTCCTTTCATAATTCTTCATTCTCAAAAATTCAGCTATTACTGATAAGGGTATTAAAGTTGACAAGCCTATGTCAGATGTCAAAACTTACTGGTTCAGTATTTTAAATCTATTAACTCCAAAAGTCTACCTCCACAAAAAAAATCAAAGTTCCTAATTTTAATCTTTGTTTCTTCTCAGTCACAATAATGTACACCACATAAAATTCCATATGTATTGGTTAGGGGAGGGAAATCGGGATGGGAGCAAATGAAATACTACCTAACAAACAGTAAACTAAACACTAGCTCTTGTGTGAAATCTTAGGAAGATTTTTATTTTCATCGAAATCTTAATTTACCTTTCAAGTTAATCTGCTTATCTCCTTAAGAAGTGGGTTTGTGTCAAATCAGAATCGTTCCTTTTGGCACTGCTTTCTCTCTTATGAAACAGTAACCCGATTTATATGGTTCTGCCTGGTTAATGCATGCTTCCTCTCTGGGCCCCTGTTTACATCAAGGTGGAGGGGCACTGCTCTACAAGGGTGTCCATCTTGGGAGGGAAATGAAGTAGTTCACCTACATCATGATTTAAGTCTTCTGCAGGAAAAATGTTATATGGCTCTTTAGTCCCTCAAGCTGATCAGGGGACATAGTATTACAGCTCTGATATAACCTTCCCCGTTTCTGAAAGACAGTTAACAAAATTCAGTCTTTCAAACATATGTTGCCTACTCTGCACCAGACACTGCATACTTGGGAAGAATACAAAGATCTGAGATACGGTGTCTGCAGTCTCCAAGGATATTTACAACTAACTAACGTGCAGCAGGAAATTATAAGGATTCCAAGAGCTGTGAGTTCAGGAAAGATTACATTCAGCTACAACTGGAACTAGGGGAAGAGAAGAGTTCAGTGATAACTTCATAAAGGATTGCAAACATACGACAGGGCAGGGAGTCTTGGCAAGGGGAAAGTGGGGAAAGTAGGGAAAGAAGGACTGAAAGCCTCAGAATATGTTGTAACTTCTCTAGGGACAGAGCATACTGCAAAAAAGGCTTTGACTTAAGATATTTATAATCAAACACCTTAAACCTAATGCACCAATATTTTACCTCTGATATCAATTGTTCAGTCTAACCACAAGAAATTAGTGTACAAGGAAAATTAATAAATTGAAGTAAAATTACTAACGGGCACTAGAAAACAACACATGTACACACTCCACACAGAATTAGGAAATCTGTTTGTTTCTTCATCACAGTGAGGTGTGGGAGGAATGTTAAACTACATCTTCATCAATTTACAACTATCACGGATTCCTTTTAGGCCTTCAGTATAATGCTACAGGGTGATTCCCTGGCATTTTGTTCTAAAACCCACAAATGAGCCGATAATGCGACCAGCTGCAGCTCCCTTCCTGAATTCAGCAGCTCTGGGTGTCCACACACTTGCAGCTCTGTACAACTTCACACAAAAGCCTGGCAGTCGGCCAAGAAGACTCCATCACAGTATACGCTCCCCAAGGTTCAAGATTTTCCATTTAATTCCAATTCCACCATGAAACAACGTATACTTTAGCAGACTATAGCGATATAAAACCAATTCAATTCCCATTTCTAGTTAATAAAATATGCCCCTAAAATGCAATGGATAAAGATACTAAAATATATGATCTACATTTTTAAAGGGCCTTGAATATAATTTCACTCCATCAAGATAATTTTCTTAAAGAGTTAGTTTCCTCAGAATCTTACCAACAGCAAGAAAACGACGACAAACTTGTTATAGCACACAGCAATTTAATTGTACTTCCAAAGTCCCCTATGAAGCAATTCATTCACATTGCTAACTGAAAATCAAGAATGAATGTTCTCAGTATCTGGTATTATAGGATGATGTGGCCCATGACAATGTAAGACAGACACTTCAAGAATGATATTAATTTCTGTTGTCTAAAGCAGAAATACAAGTACACAGAAACACACAGTTCTGCGAATTAGGTAGCCACATCACTCTAGTACGGAAGTTTCCTAAGGGAAAGGGGAATGCAAATGTTTGCTTTAACTGCCTGGCTAATGCTTAACTTTGGTAGGAGTGTTTCACAACAGCAAATAACAATAAACTGAGCACTAACTTTTGTGTGAAAATCTTGGGAGGATTTTCATTTTTACTGAAATCTTCACCTACCTCTAGCTTCTCTCTCTCCAGATCTGGACATCTTCCACACAAATGATCACTAAAAACAGTAGTGATCTGAATGAATAACCCTTAAGATGTCTATTTGAATAGCCAAAATTTAATGGTGTTGAACTTCTAAAAATGTAAAAGACCCTTTGGGAGGCCGAGGCAGGCGGGTCACGAGGTCAAGAGATTGAGACCATCCCGGCTAACATGGTGAAACCCTGTCTCTACTAAAAATACAAAAAAATTAACTGGGTGTGGTGGTGGGCGCCTGTAGTCCCAGCTACTCAAGAGGCTGAGGCAGGAGAATGGCGTGAACCCGGGAGGTGGAGCGTGCAGTGAGCCGAGATCATGTCACTGCACTCCAGCCTGGGCAACAGAGCAAGACTCTGTCTCAAAAAAAAAAAAAAGAAAAGAAAAGAAAAGGAAAAAAAAAAGTAAAAGATCTGGCAAACCACTGACCCTTTCTTCTTCCTTTTGATGGGTACCTTCCTATGATACAATTATCGACTAAGGACAATGTGGAAAGGATTCTCACATCATTTCAGTAGAAAGTGAATTAAAAGTGTTATCTGGACTTATCTGAAATCCCCATCTCTACCCAATAATGCCTTCATGTAACATTCAAGGGCTGTCTGGCAATAAAAAATATATCTAAAGCGAACCTTTAAATGGCTTATTTCCCCCCCCCCCCTTTAATGTCAACAACCTTTTGAATCCAGGGAAAACTGATTAAAACAAGAATTGTTCATCATAATTTACCAGTCACAGAAAGAAATTTGCTTCACACCAAAGTTAAAACTGCAAAATATACTTTCTGAGCATAACCAAATTGATATGGATCATTAAGCATCACTCACAACCTAAATAACCTAGTTCTAAGTAGTCACAAAAATAGATACCTACTTCCTAATTTATATGAAATAAACATGAATATTACATTACAAAGAGAGAACAGAACCTGTTGCCAACCTCTTTTTAAAGGATACTAAAAAAAAAAAAAAAAAAAAAATAGCGCCAGGTGTGGTGGCTCATGCCTGTAATCCCAGCACTTTGGGAGGCCAAGGCAGGCAGATCACCTGAATTCAGGAGTTCGAGACCAGTCTGACCAACATGGTGAAACCCTGTCTTTACTAAAAATACAAAATTAGCTGGGCGTGGTGGCACATGCCTGTAATCCCAGCCACTCAGGAGGCTGAGGCAGGAGAATTGCTTGAACCTGGGAGGCAGAGATTGCGGTGAGCCGATATTGCGCCATGGCACTCCAGCCTGGGGAGCAAGAGCAAAACTCCGTCTCAAAAAAAAAGAAAAAATAGCCTGGAAAGCTACGTACCAAATTCTTGACATTCACCTTTGGGGGAGTAGAAGAGGAGCGTGGAACTGCACTGGGAAAAGGGAGACTGTCAGAACAATCTTTTTTTTTAAACAAAGCAGTTAAAATTTGTAAGATTATATGACAAAAATGTTGACGGGACAGGAGGAACATGGTTTGTTGAGTTCTTTTGAACATGGGTTATCACATTATCCTTCAATTTAAAATAACACAAGAAAAAGAAATTACAATAACAACAAAGAAGTAGATCTATTTCCCTGAAGCTAGGATGGATGAGGAACAGGAGGTGGGAGAGAAGAGGAGGCCTAGAAGTTGAAAGGAACAGTGCAAAGTAAAATCTGAATGAATAAAGACAGGCATTCTGGATGGCTCCAGTCCTTTGTGAATCCTAATAGTTCTAAAAGGAGGTAACGGCAGTAATAGCTGGCTTAAAGACTGAGGGAAGGGAGGGGAGGGGAGCACACTTGCACACACATAGTAAGAAATACCATTTCCAGAAAATGTTAACTTACCAGTATGTACTGTAGCTACTGCAATCCATGCATACTGTGTGCTGAGCTTTATCTTGCTTTTCTGATTTCTTATGGTTGGTTAAGGGTACTTGTGCATCTTCATAATGTTTTTTTGCATGGCCATTCACATACCTTACAAAGACCAAATGAAAATTTACTTTAAATATTGCTTTGGAAATTAAAGGAGTAAGAAATGATAAAATTAAACATTAATCACATCAAAATAAGAAAGAAATCCTGTAACAGTAGTCAATTATGTAGTGATTTATTATATTGAATACTTAAAATATGCTCTTTTTTTTTTTTTTTTTGAGACGGAGTCTCACTCTGTCCCCCAAGCTGGAGGAGTGCAGCGGCACAATCTTGGCTTACTGCAAGCTCTGCCTCCCAGGTTCATGCCATTCTCCTGCCTCAGCCTCCCAAGTAGCTGGGACTACAGGCGCCCGCCACCACGCCCAGCTGATTTTTTTTTTTTTTTTGTATTTTTAGTAGAGATGGGATTTCACCACGTTAGCCAGGATTGTCTCGATCTCCTGACCTTGTGATCCACCTGCCTATGCTCCTTTTTTTGCAACCAAATACTGTAGTCAACTTTTAATTATATATAAGAGTAGGCACAGGCAAGGAAAGGCATAATCTATGCAAATCGGTTTCAACACCATAGATATTATTTATAAACTCCTTTGCTGCTGCTTTCACTATAGCTTTTTTTTCCTCTCAGACCACTAACCCCCAACTTGCGCTATTATCAAAGACAAGCTCTGTTAAGTAAATTACTCAGCCACTTCCCACAGGGCCACAGACTCTGCTCAAGTTGCTGCTTAACATAAAGTGTGAGAGTCAGAGAAACAGGACAATGTTCCAACTCTTACCAATATAGCTTCCAGTCTTTTATTTAAATGCCTGAATAATCAGCTCCTCTCATATGGAAACATGTTTGTTTAGAAATAACCCAAACAAAACACAAATCACCTTAAGCTTACAAAAACTGCTATTTCTCTACATGGACAAACATAATCAAAAGTTGATTATGTTCATAAAAATTGTGTAACACATTCCAACTCAGATTTAATATTATAGCAAGCATAATGAAACTGAAATAAGGCTCCCTCTGCACATGGTGTACATCCAAATTCATCTATGCCTTCATCTAGAGACTGCACAATTCTGTCACTGACTACCAGCATGAAGACCCTTAAGAGGCAACGTTTCCCAGCTCCTAGAAAGCAGCCAATGTGTGGAAGGCCCACTCGAAAACTCAGTCCAAACAAATGTTGGTTAAATGGTACCAAAATAAACAGATGCAGAGACTTAGATGACATTTTCATCATGAGGCATCTTAACTGCACCAGGAACACTTACCTTGAGGAAAGTAGGAGAGTTATGGTAACTGGGAAGGATCAACTTCAAATCTAGCCCCTCTACCCAGGAAAACTGGGCACATTCAAGGCACTATTAACCCCAACTCAGAATGTGATCATGTTCTTTCTCCATTTTTTCCCTGTACTTTACACTTTTGCATATACCTGAGTCCTCTGTTTATAAAACTGTACTAAAGTGAATTTCAGAGTCAAATAATGATTAGGAGGATAAGCTCGAAAACTAGACTGCCTGGGTCCAAAAGTAGGCTTTATCACATCCTGGGCATGAGAGCTTGGATGAATTATTTAACTTCTCTGTACTTGTTTTCTCATTTGTAAAATCAACGTAATAGTAGTTTGTGTGTCATGAGTTTTTAGGTGATTAGATGATCCATAGTTCATAACAAATGAATGTTAGCAATTATTTTATTAGCATTCTTCTTTCTATGCTTAACTACTACGTATTCAGAATCCAAACAACAATTGCTTAGAAGGCAGGCTCATTTACAACATATATCAAGATAACATGTAACTGTATAGGTCAAGAAACACTATTTAATAAAAGGTAAGGCTGGGCACAGTGGCTCACGCCTGTAATCTCAGCACTTTGAGAGGCTAAGGCAGGCAGATCACTTGAGGTCAGGAGTTTGAAACTTGCCTGGCCAACACGGTGAAACCCCATCTCTACTAAAAATACAAAAATTAGCCACGGTTGGTGGCACATGCCTGTAATCCCACTACTCGGGAGGCTGAGGCATGAGACTCACTTGAACCCAGGAGGCAGAGGTTGCAGTGAGCCGAGATCATCCCACTCCACTCCAGCCTGGGTGACAGAGTGAGACTCTGTCCAATAAATAAATAAATAAAAATAAACGATAAACTCTAAGGTATCACATGGGTTCAATACTTAATCATCTTAATTGCCTATTCTTATCATATATTTATAGTACTCAACCATGAAAAACAACAGTAATTCATTGCCACAGTAATAATACTGAATAAGCACATTACCACTTGCAAATTTTTGAGAACTCATCATCTTTACATAGTCCATATAGTTCGTTTAACTACAACACTGTAGTTTCTAAATGTACTAGATATATAAATAGTTCTGGTACATATCAGAGATAAAGTAAGAAGTATGATTACTGATATTAAGATTAGCAATGTTTTGCCTAATACCTAAATACATTAGTCAAAGAGGTTAACAGTTTTGTATAAACTAGCTAACAGGAAATTAAATATTTCCCTCATCTAGTTTTGAATTTTAACTAGACATTTTGGTCTACAGCACAAGAGGAAAAATTTCACTACATACGTCACAAATTTCCAATAACAATCACAAAAATTTGAAAAATAACTTAAACGGGATGGGGTCATGAAGACCAGCAGAATTTATAACCCATGTATGCTATTGATAAACTATGTTTCCTAATGGGAAGAATATTCACTTTATGATTTCCCTAAAGACAAGCGGTCTAAAATTACCAAAAAAATCAATAAATTTGGCAATGAATACCTGGGATTGCATGATAAAAGAATATTAACCAATCAGCTATGTAAAATAGAGATCCAAATTCAGGCTACTCTGAATTTTCTGTTTAATCTACTTCATCACATTTCTCCAAAACTATGTCAAATTTCTAAATTTAAGCTTGCTTGCAATTGGCAACAGTCCAACTGCAGAGTCTAGAAATTTTTCCATTTATTTTTCCAAAACCTATTTTAGTTTATTGTTTAGGAACATTAATCTCTAATTTTTGAGTTTGTCAGGTCTTTTGATTGGCACGCGACCATCAAGATTTAGGTTGTAGAGCACTATGAGACTTCTGGAGAACAGAACTACATAAATTTTATTGCATTATAATTCTCACCTCTCAAAATCTAGGAGAGGAATCTGTCTCTTCAAGTGCAGAATTTAAGTGCTTCTACTTTTCTTCTTTTTTTAAAAAAAGTTATCTGTACAAAGTATTTTCAGGTTCCCCAAATCCTAGAGATTTCAAAACCACAACAGCCACAATTAAGAAATGCAGTTAACATTCCAAAGGTACTCTTAAGTGCACATGGAAAAAATAATTCCAGGACTCAAAATGTGAAAAATCAAAACTTCACCGAACAAACAAAGATGCTCTCTTCATGCAATGAGGATTTAAAAATAACAAGGGGGAAATATTCCAGATAAATACAATATATATTTCAGCCTATGTAACTCAGTATGATTTCTCATTTCCTTACTGCTAAGCTATTAACTTCTACAGTAAATTCAAAGTAGATTTTCTAAGCTAGAAGAGCAGTGGAAATAAATGTGCTGCTACCAGGCGAAAAACCATAGACAATATTTACTTGAGTTTGTGCTAGAAGAGTTACTATTTAAATATTATTATTTTGAGGCCAAGAACTGGGAAGAAATGCTCAGGTTTAAACTGGGGTGGGGTGAGGTAGAAGATGTTGTCCATAGAAAGTAGTGTTTTAATGGAACAATGAAACATTTGACATATCTTAGGAATTAATAATGAACTCCACAATGAGATCATTTTCAAAAGGAATTCCTTTATCCGTAAATATTTTAAGTTTTTTTTTTCTTTCCCAGAAGAATGATATCATACCTGGGATTTGATTCAAAAGTCAGTAGAGGTGGGGATGGGGTAGGTAATAGGTGAAAAAAGATTGCCCCGTGTTGATCATTGCTGGGTGAACGGAACAGGGGGTTCAATTATACCATCTCTGTTTGTGTGTGCTTAAATTTTACCCTAATAAAAGGTTTAAAAAACAATCATTAGGTAAACTTGTACTTCAAGAATTCCCTTAGCTCAGCTTTCCACTCAAATATTACTAACAAATTGTCTTGGTCATCAAACTAATTCTTCTGAGTATCAATATCAATAATTCTTCTGAGTATCAATGAGAAAATCAATATTTTCTCTCCCAGATGTTTTCCCCGGTTGTATCACAGAACAAAGGGATTCAACTGGAGAAGGAAGCCCAACAGAGAATTATGCATTATGATTAACAATGGTACTAAACCCAAATCAATAAAACTCTGACATAAAGCTTAAAGACAAATTTTAAAAAACAAATAGGGCAGTGAAGTAATAAGTATTTCACCTACCTTCCACAGTGGACACTTGAACAAGTCAAACAGACCCAAGGGCTTTTGTTGGACCGGCACACTAATAAAAAGAAAAATACACAATATACCAATTGTATCATGTTACTTCCCAATTTCTCCCCATTTTCCTGTGATTAAGTTATAAATTCCATGGCTACATAGGAATGCTGAAGTTGCAAATCCGTGCTTTTTGAATGCATTTACACAAAATGGCTGCCTAATTAAGTTATATTGAAAAGAATTTAAATGCATGTCCACAACAGCGGCTCATTTTAATTGCTGACACAACTCAAATAGCTTAACCACGTTAAACACATATACACTTGTCTCCTTTATTACTTATTCCCTTTTGCCACAGTCTCTGACCAGTCAACGACAGTCTATTTTCCTATTAAAAAACATTTTTTTAAGTCTAGTCATTTAATCACATGTCTCTGCCATGTAGGTCATATACCACTATAAATGATAACTCTTTCGGTTATTTACTAAGAGGCACAATGTAAGGTTACAATTAGGAAATCTAAGCCTAGTTTTCCTAAAGTAATTCTTAGTTGCATAAAATATATGACAACTGCACATAATTCTTGCTGATGGTATAATCAAGGCATTAATTATTTTAGTTGATGTATTATAGCGGTGGGGAAGGCAAGAAGGTATGGAAACGAAATATTGATTAAAATTTTGCTTGCTGTTTACTCATTCATTTTTTAATAAGTCCTATGTAAGTAACAATGATATTCAAAAGGGAGGGATAGCAAAATCACCTGGAAAGCTTTTTGAAAACACCTATGTTCTACTCAAGTATATCTACATTGGGGTGGGGAAAGAAGTACAAAGAATATTTTGTGCAAAGTAGCTTCCCAGGCGACTTCCTAATACAACCCCTTGGGAACCACTAGTCAGCCTCCTAGAGGCACAGGAGGAGCACTGCAGCACAACCACACAGGATCACAGTAACCAACTAGCACGTTGTAGACGCTCAATAAATATTTGTGGAAGAGAAAGTTTAAATTTCTTAGTTTAGGATACCCATCTCTTCCAAGATCTGGTCTCTACCTACATTTCTCTTGCCCAATTCTATATCACAACAGGCCTTTCTCACTGTTAAAAAAAAAAAAATTAACCAAAACTGGAAATAAGGTGAATGGAGAACTGTAAGCCCCTTCAATGTATACTGAAACACTGTTTAATAGCTCCTCCCAAAGATAGTTAATTATAGTACCACTGACCTGTTTACTTGACTAGGACCCAAATTCCACAAAGTTACAGGTAATGTAGTTTTTAAATAATTTCTGTCCAGCAGACTCCAAAGGTTATAGTTATACTACCCTGTAGGATATTAACCGATTTTGTATCTAACCTAGCAATTTTATTTCAACGCTTTTATCTTCACTGTCTATACACATTCAGTTCCCAAATACTCGTGGAGCCAGCTTTACCATCTTACTACTGGTGCCCTCATTAATGAGTTAAATAAACCTTTGACTATGTTCATCCCATATTTGTATGAGAGGACGGGACAGGAGGTGAGAACAGAAGAGCACAGTGATTACTGCCTGAGGGACTCCACAGTTTGGCCAGCGCAGAACTTTAGTTTTGAACATGAAATCTTTGAGTGGTGAAATCCCCTTCTACTTGCCAAAGGCCTTCCCTTTTCTTAGTGCATTCATACATTTATATTCACTATCAGGGCCATCCTTGAAGGCACTGAAGGCATTTTTTACTCAACTGGGTCTAATTTTGTTACATGTGCATGTAAACCACATGACAGAAAGGTGTGGAAGAATACCTACCAAACTGCTAAAACAACTCTGTTAGGCAGGTACTTGGGAAGACTACTGTGAGGGAGACTGCTGGCTTTTTATTTGTACTCCCCCCATGATGTTTGCCTTATAGCAATGAGAATATGATGTTTTTACAGTTTGAAGAGAAAGCCCAATAAAATGTATTTTACAAAATAAAAAGTAAACTAGTAAACAGCTCACTTGAACAGCTATTCATGGTTTAAGGTATGATTTGGAGGACTGAGATATTATGAACATTAATATTTTGTTTCTCCAGCAAAGCTTTTTTCTCTTAGTAAATATTAAGAACTTTGGGGCCAGGTGCACTGGTACATGCCTGTAGTCCCAACACTTAGGGAGGCTGGGGCAGGCAGATTGCTTGATTCCAGGAGTTCGAGACCAGCTTTGGTAAAATGGTGAAACCCCATCTCTACGAAAAATACAAAAATTAGCCGGTGTGGTGGCGCGTGCCTGCAGTCTCAGCCACATGGGAGGATCAATTGAGCCCAGGAAGGTGAGGCTGCAGTGAGCCATCACTGCACTACTGCACTCTAGTTTGGGTGAAAGAGCAAACCATGCCTCAAAAAAAAAAAAAAAAAAAAAAAAAAAAAATGGATGGAAGGAAGGAAAGAAGGGAGCAGGGAGGGAGGGAGGGAGGGAAGGAAGGACGACTGTAACTCAAATCTAGGAGAAAAAAACTCCTATAGGTTAATATCCTGAAATAATTACATTACAAGGTTGTGTTTTTGTTTTGTTTTGAGAAAGGGTCTCACTCTGTTGCAGAGGCTGGAGTGCAGTGGCATGATCACAGGTCACTACAAACTCTGCCTCCCAGGCTCAACTGATCCTCCCACCTCAGCCTCCGGAGTAGCAGGGATCTGCCACCACGCCTGGCTAATTTTCTGTTTTTCTTTTTGGGTAGAGACGGGGTCTCACTATGTTGCCTAGACTGGTTTTGAATCCCTTAGCTCAAGCAATCCTCCATGCCTTAGCCTCCCAAAGTGCCCAGATGATAGGTGTGAGCCTCTGTACCTGGCCTAGGCCCAAGTTTTTAACTACCCAGAGATATTTTTTTAATTATGGAGGATTTTGTCCCTCCTTTGTACAAGGAAAAAGAAATCTAGAGCAGAATCCCCGTGACTTTGTTTTGCATATGTTTCCTACCAAGTGTTCCTTTTTTCCTCACTCTAGGATTGTAAACCTACACACAGTACACACAATTTGATGATCTCCTTTTCCCCACTTAACGTGCATGAACACATTTCTTCATGTTACTGCATTTATAACAGGGTGTTATAAAGCTAGTCTTATAATATCAACTATCTCACAAGGCTTTATTTTTTTTTTTTAATTTCTCAATTCAATTACACATTTTAAAAAACCAAAAAACTCTAAGACTGAGGAGGTCAAGAGAATGGGAAGTAACTGTTAAATTGGTATATAGTTTATTCTGGGGTTGTGAAAATGTTTCGGAACTAGACAGAGATGGTAGTTGTAAAAACAATTGTGGATATACTAAATGCCACTGAATTGTTCACTTTAAGATGGTTAATTTTATGTTATGTGAATTGTGCGTCAATTAGACAGACAGATACTTAAGGAGAGAAAGTAAAAGGGAATAAAGTATTGACTTCCAAAATCATTGGAAACAAGTTATTGTGGACTGTGCCTTTTAATATATCTCAAAAACAAAACAAAACAAAACAAAAAAAACCACTTTACTACCTGCCAAGTGTGGTGGTGATTGCATCTGTAGTCCCAGCTACTTGGGAGGCTGAGGCAGAAGAATCACTTGAGCCTAGAGTTCGAGGACAGCCTGGGCAACATACAGTACTCTCTGAGGGCATAATACAGTCACACCAGATAAACATTTGAAGGCTAGAAAGATACAGAGGATAGGGTATTATGAGGGATTCTGAAGCCAATAGATGGCATTGCTTTGGGGAATATTCACTCTGTTTATACACACTTCATCCAAATCAAGAACCTTTAATGTACCCAGGGCAAATATAAAATAGAATGAAAAACATTGCTTTCAATTAAACTCTCAATTATTGTTAAGAATAGAACAGGTAATTGTACAAATCAAACAATACTACAGATAATCTTAAAACCATTTATTTTAATCACATTTAGGGGGACTATCTTATTATAAAAGGTAGTTTCAATTTACAGATAGATGAGATTCAAAAGTTTACCTGCAGGATAAACACATCTCCCATGGAAACAGTATTAAAGGTTTCCAGGGTCGTCTGTAAAGCCCTAAGTGAAACATAATATAGCTGAAATACTCATATACACGCACATACTTATACATATCCCCACGCAATAAAACCACACAGTAATAAAAATATTTTAGGCTCTGAATATAGTATCTATTCAGCAAAACACAAAAATATTAAACCAAAATGTTTATTTTTTTAATCTTAAATGCTAGTACTTGAGAGAAAGGGTGATAAGGACAGACACTTGTGAAGGCTCAAAAAGTGAAATCTGGGAATTTATAAGGGCTCTTTAATACACCCAATTACACTTCAAGGTGATGTCAGGGAAAAGGAAGCCATGCAATTTATTTCTCATACTGTTACACTTGGCCATAGCAGCGTGATTGGGAGTCTCATAAATGAAACTTATCTTTTACTCAGATTGTAAAATGTCCTCAAACCAAGATACCCTGTCCTCTAGCAAATTTCTTCGGTTTGCTTGGATTCTTCCAACCCTGACCGCAGTGTCTCACCTCTTGGCCCAGAGGCTGGCACTAACTAGGCTCCTTTCACTGCCTCCTTTTTTCAGCTACAGCTTCAGAATCTTCCTCCATCCCTGTTCTCACCTCAGCCTCAAGTTCTTCAAGTTGGCAGGAGGGCCCCTTTGTATGGAGGAGATGAAGAAGCTCTATCCTCTCCTGAGCTAGAGCCATTCTCCAGAAGGTAGGAGCTATCACATATGCTGGGCCATGGGGAGGGTGGGAAGAGCCCCAGCCTCTAAAACATGCCTCAGACTCAAGTCTTCCTCCTAAAACCACCTGAACATTTAACTCTCCTGAAAACCAGATAACTGAAGGTGCACAAAGGCATCTAAGTGACCTAGAGGCCAAAAGTGGTTTAGTCCATGCTATACTTCCAAATGGAAGGGCAGGATGGCCCTTTATCAAGAGAGACCGGAGCAGAAACCGGGGAGTTCTGAGCCTATAGAGGCCTAGTTACACATGAATCTTTTCAGGTTGTGTTCACAAGAAAAGTTCTTAGAACAAAAGCACATCCACACTGAATATGTTATTTTTACATAGCCACTGATCTTCAACATCCTCTTAGTATGCATATAGAGAATCTCATAATAGAGGATATTTGATATTTGAGGCCTACCAACAAGTCTGGAATTCTAAATTTTTGGACAAAAGGTCATACGTGACTGCTTATGACACAACTTCATCACTGTCTCTACACAGAATAGTTTAAGCACACAGCACGGACAGGTAAGCCATATATAGTGTATCCATTATTCACCAGCTATTTCAATTGGGAGAGATGGCTCTTTATCTTCTCGAGAATTCAGAAAGAAGAGGAGGATCAGATGACTGGGATTCTAGTACTGGCTCTACCATTACTAGCTACAGAAGAGAGAACATCACTACCATTCTGGGTCTATTTCCTTAGTGTAAAATGAAGAGTAGTTGATGATCATGTTCCCTCTAAATTACAAAATTATTCAAAGAACATGCTGGGCACAGTGGCTCACACCTGTAATCACAGCACTTTGGGAGGTCAAGGTGGGAGGACTGCTTGAGCCCAGGAGTTCGAGACCAGCCTGGGCAACACAGGGAAACCCCATATCTACTAAAAAAAAAAAAAAAAAAAGATTAGGCGGGCATGGTGGTGCACACCTGTGGTCTCAGCTACTCCAGAGGCTGAGGCGGGAGAATCCCGTGAGCCCAGGAAGTCAAGGCTCCAGTGAGCTGAGATCACACCACTGCACTCCAGCCTGGGTGACAAAGCAAGACCCTGTCTCAAAATAAAATAATTTAAAGAACATAAGGATTGGCAAAAGTTAGATGAAACAATCATATCATCCTCCTCCATAAATAAAATTCTTCCAACTCTACTTTCTACCTAAGTCTCTTAAAAGGCTTAACAAAAATATTAACTGCTAATGTAGTATAATTTCCTAAACCAATGGTTTTCAAGTTTTTCTTGCCTGCCATCATCCCTGAGACACAAACACATTCCTACCACATTGCCCATCAGTAATAGCAACTCACTGCAACAAGGGCGTGGGAAGTGCGTGGAATTACCGTTCAGGATCATTACAGACAAGCATGCTGCTACAACAGTGAAACTCAGAAACCACCCCCCTACACAATTTTTAAAGTGCAACACTCTAAAAATATTAGCAACCCATAAGGAAACATCTAGGGTATGTTTTTTAAGCAGGTTCATTTTCATTTAGTTAACATTTATATAGTACATCCTGTGTGCTATAAACAGGTGCTATTTAATCCTCTACAATCCAATGAGGTACAGACCATTATTTGGCCTGTTTTACAGATGAGGAAACTGAGGCACAGAGAAGTAATGTAATTTGCTAAATTACTAAGTGATAGGGCTGGAAATTAAACTCATAGAGTGTTTCAACGAACTGACTGTTACAAAGCAGTCGTCCAGGAGACTAAAACTTTTGTTTTAAAAAGATAACATGCTATGTGTTTCTGAGTCTATGTATGTATTACATACCTGCATATAAATTTTTTAAAGACTGGAAATAGCTGTTATCAGTTATGTAAAAGGAATGAGATGGGGATAGAAGCCACTATACTGTTTAAAGTTTTTCAAACAGCATCATTTCTTTTATAATAATAATTAAATTTAAAGTGTTTTTAATTTAAATATACTGGTATTATAAAGTCGTCCTAATAAAATGAACTTATTCTGAATTTTCAAGAGTGAGTGGAAAGTTAAATCAAAATCCAAGATTATAACTCTATGGATCTATAAAACTACAATCAACAAAAATTTTGAAATTTTGCAGCAGTTATTAAAACACACAAACACACCGTGAAAGTATCAATAGTAAAAGTGTTATTCCTCTTAAAACTGGAGGATAGGCCAGCATCATCATAAAAATTCTATAAATATTCCAGTACATGTAAGTAAAAATATATTCCAGACAGACCTAACTTACCTTCCAAATGAAACACTTTTAGATACTTAAGAGCAAGACAAAATCTTCTGTACACTGTAAATTCTCTCTGAACTGCATGTTCACAAGTCTATTCTATGCTAAAAGTTGAGAAGTCTCTTCTATCTATAACTTGAATCCCTTGAAATTATTAGGGGGAGGAGTTGGTGAAGTCACAAAAAGAGAGCAAGAACTGAGCCGTAATGTAATCCAGAAAAGAAGGAATCAAGCTACATGAAGCAACTGCCAAGGTGCCCAGGCAGCCCGAGTGCAGCCAAAATCAGTGTCTGATGTCTCCCCAGCCCCGACAACGCTGCTCATTCTGAGAGAGGATGGTTAGGGTTCCCAGGGAACAGGGCAACAGGAGAGTTCTCATAAAGGGCAACGGGAGGTACTCAGGGCCAAAGCGGTGACCAATGCAGAGCTCAGGAAGCCAACCAGAGGTCCCAATACTGGGGAGGAGACAAGGCATGACCACCAAATCCAAAGTGGTCAGAAGTGGCAGCCTGGGACTCAAGGCCAAGATCACAGTACCAAGACTTCAGGTCCAAGGCAGGAAGGATAAAATTATGAGGCAAAGCTTATCTTGGTTGCCTTTCTACTTTCCCACAAAAAATTTTCCCACTTTCCTCTTTTGCCTCTATCCCTGTCTTATTTCTGACAACCAGTCTCTTCTGAATCATTAGATAAGCAGACTTACATTTGCTGGTAAAGTCAGTTCAGCATTTGTCATAACAATCCTCTCCTTTTTGCTTAATGGCTAATGGTAGATTAAAGATGGCCACAAATTCTTTGACATTCTTCCCATGGAGAGACAGGTTTATGTCCTCATTCTCTGAATCTGGGCAGGCTCTGTGACTGCCCCGACACACTGATTATGGCAGAAGTGGTTCTATGTCAACCTGCAACTCCGGGCCTTATGAAATGCACAGCTCCCTGTTGCTATCGCTTGAAATGCTTGCTCTTGGGAAAGCCAGTAGCCATGTAAGAAGTCTAATTACCCAGAGACCAACATGCTGAGAGAAGACCAAACCATGTGCAGGGAGACTGGGGAGATTATGACACCACTGGGGGACAGAGAGACACCACAGAGCATAGAGGTACCAGACAGGTGAGTTAAGAAGACTCTGGAACATCCTCTTCCAAAGTGTCTTCTTAACGCACAGAGTCTGTTAACTCTGTGAGCCCATGTTCTCCACCTGATGCAATCCCAGCCAAGTTCTTCCTGAATTCTTGGCCCACAAAATTATAAGCAAAATAAAATGGTTGCTTTAGGTTTCTAGGATGTATGGCTATTCGTTATGCAGCAACACATAACCAGACCACCACTTACAGAGGGAGCAGTATCAGTGACGCAGCACCATCCACAACCACCAAACAACTCACTGGAATGACTGATCTGTTGTTTAGGAAAAGTGAGGATGGAAAAGAAACTTCAAAAGGTTTTGTCCAGTAGGATTCAAAGCTATCCAACGACTATACTATTCTCTCTACAACAGAAGTAGTGACAGTAAAGACTCGATATTTATCTTCAACTAAGCTGTAATTGTCCTTTGGACTAAATCTTTCTGTATCACATCAATATTTTAATAACTCAAATCTAGGTGTGCCACCTCTACCTCAGGACAACCTAATTCTCGAGCACAAACATCATTCCTAACAATAACTCAGTAACAAGTTTAAAACCTTCAAATTGTCAGAGGCACTATTTCCAAAGAAATCCCAAACTCTAGGTAAAGATCCTTAAGAAAGTGCCATAAACAGTGTCAGAAATCCCTTTTCTCTTCATTAAAAGGCACAAAGCCTTATCTTTCATTCCTTTTGCTTCTTTGGATTATGTTACTTAATGAGCATTCTAGGAAACCCCAGGTTTTACTGAAGGTTGAACTTGAAAAAATGCTTCTAAACAATTATAAGAGCTGAGAACATTACTAATTCTGTTTATATTTCTCTTTACTACAAGAGTTCTGACATATTCCTCAGCCAGCATGACTTGATCCCCATTATGCCCAGCAATGCCTGATCCCAGGCCTTTGTAGCTGGAACCACTAACAATTTTCTCACAAAATTCCTAACAAATTGTTCCACAACTGACCTAAAAAGGAAGGGGCACAGTGACCAGGAAACTCTGCTCCACATTGTTTTGGTTGAACCAGGCAAATTCCTTTATCACCTGCCCTTGAACCCTTCCAGAGGAATTCCTTCCCTCTTTTACACAAAAATGTACCAAACAGAATGAGTTGCCTTTGTAGGAATTTGTTCCTCCGTAGACTCAAAATAAATATGATACAGGTCATGTGACATAATGAACCAAGCACGGGCTTCAGAACCAACTGTCTTAAAGTTGTAGCTCTACCATTTTAGTCTATGACCTTACGCTAAGTTCGTTTCAGAGCCTGCGTCCTCTTTGTAAAATGGGTCAAATCCCACCTTCTACCTCACATGGCTATGGTAAGGATTTCATGAGACAAACTACATAAAGTGCACACAGCACAGGGCCTAATCAATGCAAAGCACTCAGTAAATGTCAGTTCCACTCCCTCAAACTCCTCCTATACCAGACCTAAAATTAAATTGTATTCAAAACATCAAATACTCAATTTTAATAAGCTTATTTCAAAATTGATATAACTGTTATAACCACCTTAAATGTCAGAATCACTGAATTTTATGTATCCAGTGTAAAATACTTCAGGAAAAATGCATTTGAGAAGCATATTTTAAGAGATAAGGTTTAGATAACAGAATGGCATTTAAGTACAGAAGCAACTCAAGTGTCAAAACTTTATTAGAATACATCAAACTCAGAAGTATTCAGAAGAGACATTAAATCCTGGTTCACTAATCTAATCAACCAAAATATACCCTGGGTATCTACTTCATTTAGTTCACTGCCAGTACATTATCAGCATAGCAATGAATAAAATGTCAAAATTCAAATGAACAAAGATGCTAAGTTCATTAATGTGAACTGTTCCATATTCCAATATCCAATAAAATGGGGTTACAAGCCAGGTCACTTAAAAATATATTTTAATTTCTAACTTTTGTTTTAGCAAAGAGGTGAGTAAGAATTTCATATCACACCAGATTAAATATATGGTTATCAGTTTATTTTTATGGACAAGTAGGTTTTAACCTCTACCCTAAATAATTCAATTCCTCTTCACTCTATTACCTGGTTCTATTTAAGGAGCAAGATCTTTGGTTCTTAGAGGCTAATTTTGGGACTGTGCTCTACCCTACCTTCCCAACCTTTCCCATGTCAGGGCACACACAGAAAATAATATCTGTATGACATATGCACATTAACTGAAGAGGCTTCTCACAGCCAGAAATGATTTGTCTGGGAGCACAGCCACCTCTAGGCTGAGGGGATCATTTATTTCAACACATATGTAATCCATTTGTGGCCCCTCTGATGGGAAGCTATGCTAGCCAACCTTTTACATGGTTATCTAGCAATGCAGGAGGACGTCTCCCGTCTACTCCAATGTTCACTAGCTGGAACAAAAGACTAGACGCCATTAATCGCTGAGAGGGCTGGGCACAGTGGCTCATGCCTGTAATCCCAACACTTTGGAGGCCAAGGCAGGAGGATTGCTTGAGACCAGGAGTTCTAGATCGGCCTGGGTAACATAGTGAGACCTCGTCTCTACAACGGGAAAATAACTTGAGCATGGAAGGTAAGGGTTGCTGTGAGCTGAGATAGTGCCAATGCACTCCAGTCTGGGCAACAAAACAAGATCCTGTCTCAAACAAACAAATCACCGAAGGGGACTAGCAGCATCATCTGGGAATCCAAGATGCCATTCCTCTGACGATCTACAGTTCATAACCATCAATCCTCTGAGGCCTATTAGAGAAAACAGATGCTGAAATCCTTATTTCTACCCCATGTAGAACTGTCTTGTCCTACTGCCATTCTATAACTCCAGGGAGTGACCAGTCAACAGTTCAGCATGAAGGAACTTATTGTGAATTAAATTAAATGTAAGCGAGAAGTATCCGAAACAGCTGGTCTGAGCTGAGGTGGCAGAAGAGCACTGATGAGTGTGTACAAGGAACAGTTAACTGCTTAAAACGAATCCTGACCCAGGGTCTATGATCAGCTACTACTTGACGAAAAACGTCCCCAAGGCTACTTCCAGCTCTCTAATTTCAAGGTTTCCCAACAGAAAAATAATTACGATAGATAAGTATTTCACTTCAACAGCCTTGGATACATTTGTAAGACCGCAGAGGAAGGGAAGTTTGGAGTAGGCAGACAAATAGCTTGAAGTATTATCTTACATATTACTGCTCACACAATTAAAAAGTTAATTTTTTTGTATGTTCTTCCCTGAAGATACCTGATAATACAAAAATATCTTTGTACAAGGGTATTAACTGCTGCATTATTTGTAACTACAAATATTGGAAACAACCTAAATGCCCACACACAGGAGATGGGTTGAATTCACTGTGGCACATCCGCAAATGAAGTACTAGAAGCTGTTTTAAAAAAGAGAATAAGGAAAATTCCTACAAACATGGAGTGACATCCAGGATATACAGCCAAATGAAAAAAACGAAGTCCAAAAGAATGTATTTAGTTTGCTATCTTTTGTGGGAGGAAAAAAAGAAAATACCCATCTGCTTTTCTTTACAAAAAGAAACACAGGAAAGATCAATCAGAAATTAATGAAATTGGTTATCTACAGGGGGTGGATAGGAATAAGTGGCAGGCATTAGTAGTGACACTGTTTAGTACAGCTTTTTGTATAGTTTTAACTTTTGGAACCATGATAATGTTTTATATACTCAAAAAGCAAAATAAAATCAGTAAGGATGAGATTTTAAAAATCTAAAATGGGGCCGGGCACAGTGGCTCACACCTGTAATCCTAGCACTTTGGGAGGCCAAAGTGAGCAGATCACTTGAGGTCAGGAGTTCTAGACCAGCCTGGCAACATGGTGAAACCCCATCTCTACTAAAAACACAAAAATTAGCCAGGCATGGTGGCCCACGCTTGTAATCCCAGCCACTCAGGAGGCTGAGGCAGGAGAATCGATTGAACCCGGGAGGCGGAGTAGTGAGTCGCGACTGTGCCACTGCACTCCAGCCTGGGTACAAGAGCAAAACTCCATCTCAAAAAAAAAAATCTAAAATAGAAATCAAACACAAACAAATGAACAAATTTTATGTCAAATAAGTGTATTAAAAGGGAGACTAAAACTAAACCAAGTAACTTTTTAACATAGTACTTTTTATGTTGTCTGTATACAGACAAAAAGAACTGTAAACAAGTTTGAACTCTAGTTATAAGGGGTTTTCTTTACAATGGTATGGTTCTTACAATTCTGGAACTATATTCTCTGATTATAGAATTGAGCAAATGAGTACATACTCATAGATAATGGGAACCAGGTTCTTACTGTTGGAGAAAGGTGTTACAAATATGGAAGGGGGCAAGACTAGGCCTGTGGTGTTGAATGAAATTTTTGGTATCAATATAAAATCATGGTGATAAACACACAAATACACACAGACATAAACAGATGTAGATATGTTTGTTTGTTTATTTACTTATATTTCTTAGCTCTACTGTGCTGAGAGATTTTAGTTTATAAATGTTATTCCCAGCCAAAAAGAATAAGGGCTACTTGGAGAAATGGCTAATTCCAAGGCTGGAACAGGCTAAGTACAAGATGAGCCTGGAACATCTTATGCCAGAAAGTAAGAAAGGACTCAAAGAATGATAGCGTGTGTACAAATTACAGCTTAAGTGTGCTCCCACCAGCCAAATATAAGCTAATTTGAGCCTCAAAATAAATAATAAGAGTACCTTAGAATAAAAAAAAAAAAACAATGAGTCCTTATTAAGTAAGCAAATTAATAGTGAGTAGAGAAAGTTCTTTCTTATAGTAGAATGCAAACTAACTAACTGTAGAAGAATTATGAGTCAGAAAATCATCACCTTGCAATCATCCTACTAATAATTGATTCAGGCAAGAACCATCAATGGATGTGAAACTATTGGATAAAACTTTGGTAAGAAACAGTGTATATACATAATCTAAAAACATTTCCCACAAATTACTTCTTAATAACAAAGGAGAAAACAGTAACTTTATAGCCAATTAACCTACCAAATATTACCTTAATAAAGTAATCAAAGTTAGTATCACCAAAAACAAGACAGACCAATTCTTGATATGATGTCTGAGAAGACACAATATTACTTCTGTGGTATTCCTACCAAAAATGCATTAACAGAATCTAATCATGAAGAAACCTCTGAAAACTCAAACTGAAGAACATGATTTATGAAATAACTGAAATGAACTCTTCAAAAATACCAAGACATTATGATGTTGGCTGTGGGTTTAGACTAAGGAAAAAAAAAAAAAAAAAGCCAAAAGCCAAGACATGAAAAACTAAGGCTGAGGAACTATTGGAGATGAAAGAAAACTAAAGAGTTATGACAACTAAATATAACACATGATCCTTGATTAGATCGAATGTGCATTAGGTAACAGCACTCTATCAGTATCAAATGTCCGGATTTGACCAATATTCTGTGCTGATTGAAAAGAAAAACCTGGCCAGGCTCGGTGGCTCACGCCTGTAATCCCAACACTTTGGGAGGCTGAGGTGGGCAGATCACGAGGTCAGGAGATCGAGACCATCCTGGTTAACAGGTGAAACCCCATCTCCACCAAAAATACAAAAAATCAGCGGGGCGTGGTGGTGGGCGCCTGTAGTGTCAGCTACTCGAGAGGCTGAGGCAGGAGAATGGCATGAACCTGGGAGGTGGAGCTTGCAGTGGGCTGAAGTCGCGCCACTGCAGTCCAGCCTGGGCGACAGAGTGAGACACCCTCTCAAAAAAAAAAAAGAAAAGAAAAGAAAAGAAAGACCTGTTCTTGAGAAAAAACAAAACTATGGATAAAGGAGTGTTATATCTGTAAATTAATTAGGGGAAATATATAAACAGAGAGTACACATATACATGATAAAACAAATGAGGCAAAATGTGAACGACTGGCAAATCTAAGTATACGGAAGTTCTTTTTACGTACTATTCTTAGCAGTGCTTCTCTGAGTGTAAAGTTATATCAAAATCAAAAGTCTTTTTAAATTTTGAGATTAAAAATCTGTGTTCTTCCAATTAACAGTTTTTAAAAACTAAAACACAAGGGAGAAGGTTAAATTACCAATGTACAGAGCCAAAAATCTTACAAACCTGGCACTAACTTCCCTTCATTAACGAACGATGAACTAGTCCAATAAAAGTATTACAACGCATTAACTACAGTAGTCCCAATGACCTTACAACTTTCTTTCACAGGCATACATCTATCCAAAGTCTGGCCTGTGATCTGGCTTTCCAAGCAAGGTCGAACCCCCTGGCTTGCCTATTTTCTCTGCTAACTCTGATAATAGCAACAATATTTTGTTCTGTTTATCAGAGAAGGTAAATCTGAATATAACTTTTTATTCAAATAATGTAAAATTTCAGTTCCATGATTTAACTCTGAGTAACTAATAAGATCCATTTCTGACAGGGCAAAACATTTTGCCCTAAAAACTGGATTACAAATGACATACATTTAAAAATGGACACCAAACTAAACGTGGCAGACAAATTCTCACTTAGCTCCTCTCCCACCTAAGACTCACTTAAATGACAATAAAGGAAAAAAACAGATACAAACCCACAAAGATAAAAAGAACATGTGAGGTAACCAAAGCAGACAAAAGATTTCAACAAGTTTTTGGAAGTGAGAAAGAAGTTAGGGGAGCAGTAACAATCTTAGTAGTGCAGAGGAAGCTACAGCCTGTGTCAGCCAGGAAGAATGCAGATGGGAGGAGCTCTAGGTACAGGGACACAGCAGGCAGCAGGTAAGGACAGGACTGAACATGAGATTAGGGGCTCTAAGGACAACTGAGTCATGGAACTTCTGCAATCTGATCTCAGAACATGAGTGGCCAGGTGCACACCTCCCAGAGAGAAGACCAAAAAACTCATGGTACCAGAAAAAATTCTCAGCACAGATATGAGTGTCTTCCTCCAAAGAAGAAAGTGACTTGCTCCCCACCTCACAGTGAAGCCGACTGTGGACAAGCTCCACCCAGTTACAAAGCTTTTTATATGAAAAAGTTCACTGTTATATGAAAAGACAAAGACAAAACAGATCTTTACAGAAAATCTCCAATCTGAAACAATCACTTTAAAAAGAAAAAGATGAACTCAGGAGAAATAGAAACCACACAGGGAGCACATCAAAACTTCAAAACCAACCCACTCTGAACTGCTGGAGTGGTGAGAAGATAATACAAAACAATAGCAAGAGGATATGTGAAATGACCGGGAAACAAGAAAGAGCTCTTAAAAATTTTAATTACAATGATCAAAATTCAACAGAAGGGAGGTAAGAAAAAGTATCAAGGAAATATACCAGAAACTAGAAACAAAAGGCAAAGAAATAAGAAAATCAGAGACTCCACCCAGGATACCCAACATCCAACTAATAAGAGTTCCAGAAAGAAAAAAAGAACAAATTGGGGGATATAAATGCATGTGGGGAGGAGCACACTATCAAATTTATAATGCAAAAAAATGTCTTTTAACTCAAGGATGTGAACCTCTACATAAAAAGTCCCTTCAGTTCCCATTAAAAATAAAAGAAAATAAAAGAAAAACTACCCATGCCCAGACATATTTTGAAATTTCAGAATACTGAGGATAAAAAGAATACCCTAAAGAATTCTAGGAAAAAGAATAAAAGGACGTATATGAAGGAGGAAATCAGGAAGGCACCAGGTTTCTCAACAGTAACACTGGAAGCCTAGAAACAAACCAACAATGCCTTTAAAACTCTAAAGGAAAATCATTTTCTTACTAATATTCTCTATTCAGCCAAGCAATCAAGTATAAAAGTAAAATAAAAATGTCAGACTTGCAAGGGGTCAAAAATTTACCTCCCTTAATGTGCCATGGAATTAGAGAAAAAAAAATTTACCTCCTGTGAGAAGGGAGCTTGATGTACTCCAGCAAAACAATGAAACAAACCAAGAAAAAGACGACATGGGATCCAAGAAATAAGCGATCTAATATTATAAGAGAACGACAGAGGGAAAAACAGGATAAAAACCATCCAGTAGTAGGCCTGGAGAACAACTATTTCAAATGAGAGCAGAGGTCAGAGGGCTCTGGAAAGATGTTTAGAAAAGAGTTAGTGCTTGGAGATTATCTAATCCGTTGTACGGGTTGGAAATTATATTCATAGACCTCTGACAGGTTTAAAGGAACATTTAAGAGAAAATGTGTATAAGGTAAACTAAGCAATTTTTAAAAGACGCAATTATTAACTCATGAAAAAATGAAATGTTGGACAAGAAATAATTAATCACTATAGTAACCAAAATGTGTAATCTAATTGTATTGGGCAGTGGAGAGACAGAAGGGCAAGCGGTGCAAACACTGAAGTCTTCATTTACCACAGCAAGATATCAAGGAATAATACCTAAAAATGGCAAATTAAGAAATAACAGAGCATTGGTTAGAATTATGCAGGTAAATATGAGACAGAAAGCTAAATAGAGCTTACAGAGATTGTCTGTGGACAGCAGGACTGAGAGTGGAGGCGAGGAAGACTACAATTCTATTTTAAGCCCTTTGATACTATTACCTGTCTCTTTATATTTCAGAAATGTGTATTACTGTTCTGAAAACATGAATTAATCTTCAAATAGTAAATTGATGTAACACTCATATCAATTCATGAAATTGCTCAATTTTTATCTTTTTTATAAAATAGTCTAAAATATATTACACAGCATAAAAATTAGAATAGCAGTTTATCATTGGGGGTCAGGCACCTACTGAATTCCTTATTGCCACTGCAGAGTTAATGATATGTGTCCTCCACTAGCAAATGTAATTTCAAAGCTGGCCAAAATTTGTCATCTATATGTTAAGAGATTCAGACACCTACAGAGCCAAAGAAGAGAGGGGCATCTGGTCCTGCTGACTTCCCACACAGAGGCAAATTCTGTCCAAGGGGCTGCCCCCAACCCCCAACTGGCTCTAGCATTTTACTCTATTTTTAAATGGATTCCTTATGCTTTCACCATGAATGGAAACAACATATAGAAACAATGTGTGTGAAACATATTCTCAAAAACTGTAATGCAGCAAACAAATTTGTTATGATTCCTTCTACCACAAATTCAGACTTATTCAGACCTATTTTGGTGAAAAACACCTAATGAAGCTATTATGCTACTCTTGATCTTCATTTTAAATACTGGAACTGTGCTCCTCCTACTTCTAAATGAGGGGAAAGGACAGTGGGAGGAAGGATTGAAAACCACTAAAGTCAAAGCAGATTACTAAATCAGAGTCAAAATGGGCCATTTTTGCCTTTGGAAGACTAGACACAAATATCTATAAAAAATTATTAGGAGCTCAAATTGTTTCAAAAATAACTTTCCCTATGAAGCTGATCATAAAGAAAATAAAAACAAAAGCCATGAACTATTTAAAAATTTTGACATCTAATATCTTCATTTATTTAATACAGCAAGATCTGATGCAATTCCATGCTGTTGCCAACAACCTGAGTAAGCACGTCCATGGTGAAACAGTAGTGGCACTTCAAAAGACATGAATCAGGTCATAAATGTAAACACCACTCAACTATTATTTCAAAATAATAGTTGCAAGTGTAAGCAATATAAGAAAAGACTCATATATATTTAAGGAAGCACCCCCTCTCACAAGTAAATAAAATAATTGAGAGGTTTAGGGACCTCTTAACATCAAATACTTTCCTTGGAGAACAGTAGCCTTAATACCTGCATTGTACAATTCTCTTCCTCATTCTCTGTGGTTATGTAATAAAGGTTAACACTAAAGTGCAAAGTGGAGGGGGAAAAAGTACGGCACTTGTACTCACTGGGAAACTCTTTATTCTTTTAAAATCAATGGGACTTATTTTGAAGAAATAGAAAAAAGAAATACAAACTTGGCAAACACTTATACTCTGCCCGAGGGTTAGATAATCAATATTTCAGAAAACAGGCACTTGCAAACTCCAAAACCATTCACTATTTCAGTTTTTTTAAATAGCTGTTCTAATTATTTAACCAAAACCAAGAGTCAGAATTTTTTTTACAATCAATAGATAGAATTTTCAAACATGACCCACATTTTCCCAAAAATCTGTATTATATATTCAAAGGAAAAAACTAGAAATACATATATTTTTAAATGAGGCTCTAAAAAAACTATATATAAACAAAACATTCAAAGTGAATAAAATGAAACTAATGCATTTAAGCTCTCAGAATTAAATTCTCAGAGCACCAATGTTGAGGTCTAGCAGCTACTTCATACACTTAAGGTGAAGTTTGATCCTTCAGTTGTTAGAAAGCAACTTCTCCAATGCTAAAGTATCTCACTGTTAATATCCAAAATAATTCCTATGGAAATAAGAGTTAATCTCAATTAAACCAAAGAACATTTTATTGTGTGCAACTAAAATTAAAATGTGCTCAATCAGCAATTTTTACAATTGTTGGTCTCACAGTCTCTATATTGCACAGTTATTTTTTAAATGCCTAATATCATAGTAGAACATTTTTCTAACATGTTGTCTATCAATTATCTCAGGGAAACATTCCAAGTCAGAAATTTGTTTTCTAGAAATTTCAACTTCATCTTCAAAAACTTTAATCAAAATAGTACCCCAGCATTGTGCAACAAATGTTCAAAACAAAGTAATGAACAATTTAAAATCTATTATTTAAAAAAGAAAACCCACCCGGCCTGGTGGCTTACATCTGTAATCCCAGCACTTTGGGAGGCTGAGGTGGAAAGATCACTCAGAGTCAGAAGTTCAAGACCTGGGCAACATCGAGACTCCATCTCTACAAAAAATTTAGAAATTAACTGGGCATGATGGCACGTGCCTGTAGTCCCAGCTACTTGGGAGGCTGAAGTGGAAGGATCACTGAAGCCCAGGAGTTCCAGGCTGTAATGAGCTATGACTGTACCACTGCACTCCAGCCTGGGTGACAGAGTGAGACTCCATTTCCAAAAAATAAATAAGTAAGCAAAAATAAAAACCTGAGCTTGGTCATCAAGGACAAAGATTTAAAGAAGCTAAAACAATAACTGTACTTTCTTATAATCAGTTAAATTAAACCTGCAGGAATATGACGGTTAATTTCCACCCTGCTTTTTCTGGTGATGAGGCAGTACAAGAACAGTTTATAAAATTAAGAGTCTTCAGGGTGGGTGAAGGATAAACAGGCAAGCAATTTCTACAAAGGCTGTCTTAAACCCAGCTAGAACAAAGAAAAAATAACAGGAGAAAACTTCTACTCAAAAATGGAAACAGCTCACACCGATAGAGCTACTGGATTCTAAAGCAGAGTACAAAGTCTCCAAATAAAATCTAGTTGGTTACAATATCTTTGATATAACCTGGCTTATCTTAAAAATAAACTCTCAATTCCCTCTTCAAAATGTCTTATAAAATTATATTAGCTAGCATTTATTAATTTTTAAGCATCTAGCTAACACAAACACTTAAGACAACTGCAAATTTGATTTTTCAATGTCCAAGTTTAATTTAAACAGTTTTTCAAAATCTGAAATTGCCTTCCTAAATTCATCTGCGTTGTATATAGCATAAAGAGCACATTGAAAAGATACACTTTTCCTTGTATCTTAAGAAAGGGGGAGGCCAGGTGCGGTGGCTCACACTTGGGATCCCAGTACTTTGGGAGGCCGAGGTGGGTGGATCACGAGGTCAGGAGTTCAAGACCAGCCTGGCCAACATAGTAAAACCCCATCTCTACTAAAAACACAAAAATTAGCCAGGCATGATGGTGGGCACCTGTAATTCCAACTAATCAGGAAGCTGAAGCAGGAGAATCGCTAGAACCTCGGAGGTAGAGGTTTCAGTGAGCTGATACTATGCCACTGTACTCCAGCCTGGTGACAGAGTGAGATGCCATCTCAAAAGAAGAAGAAAAAATAAGAAAGAAGAAAGAAGAAGAAGAAGGGAAATCTATTTTAAGATCTGCAGTTATTGGCCAGGAGCAGTGGCTCACACCTGTAATCCCAGCACTCTGGGAGGCCAAGGCAGGAGGATCACGAAGTCAGGAGTTCAACTGAAACCCCATCTCTACTAAAGATACAAAAAAATTAGCCGGGCATGGTGGTGTGTGCCTGTAATCCCAGCCACTCAGGAGGCTGAGGTAGAGAATTGCTTGAACCCGAGAGGCAGAGATTACAGTGAGCTGAGATGGTGCCACTGCACTACAGCCTGGGCAACAGGGCGAGACTCCAACTCAAAAAAAAAAAAAAAAAAAAAGATCTGCAGTTATTAGTTTTTATGGTCTAAATACTATAACTAACTTTTACAGGAAATACAATTGGAAAATCTTAGAATAACTAAATGGAATCAACAAAGTACACTGATTAAAGCAAAGATTTCAAATAACCTCTGAGCTACTGGAAGCAAATGCAAAATCCTATACCTTAAGAATTCTCTCCTTCCTCCACCCTACAACAAACCATCTCCAAGAAGAATCTTCTCTAACAGAAACAAAATGAAAAAACAAGGGGGGTGGAGAGACTTCAATAACTGAAACCCATTTTTAAAATAACCAAAAACTAATTGCATTTTATCCATAGCTATAGTGAGGAAGCTGATTTCTTATGTCTGAACTAATGCAATATGAATTTCGGCTTACAAAAATATTACATCTGAGTATAACAAGGTTGACATTTAAAATAGTTGTTTCTTCCCAACTATATCACCAATTCCTTGCTCTAACTTGCCAGTACTTTCAATATTAAATTGGGTGAGGGTGGTAATAAAATACCTAATTTTAAAATAAGTAATTTTTGAGATGTGGAATTTAAAATATATTTTCATATCAAAAATCTTCAAAGGAATTAAAGTATGTGCTCCAAACATTTTATATTCATTAAATTGTCAAGCATTAAGATATTGAATGACAAAATGAAGACTCCTTTTTTTAAAAAAAAAAAAAAAAAAAAAGCAAGCTAAAAGTCTGAACAATATTAGAGTTTAAGCTTTGGGCTATCTTTAACACCCCCAAGCATCTTAAGCAACTCGTAAGCTTTGTCTCAGTTTCATAATCAATAAAACAAAAAAAACTATAAGAATGCATAATTAATTAAATTAGTCAGCATTAAATGCCAGCAAACTGCTTTGAAGTTACTTTATGTTGTTCTCAGTTCTCCTACTCAGTAAAACCAATAGATGGGAAAACATCTGGAATTACTACAGGTAATCACATCTGCAGACTCACAGCAGTTAAAAAGATGATCTCTACACATTTCTAAGCCAAAGTTCATTCAACAACCCCAAAGATTTTAAGATACAACTGCAATGAATAATTTTAGGTGAATTTCTTTTCAGTCTCAAGGATACCTATTCTTACCTACATTCTCAAAACAAACCACTACACAGGAATCTCAGAGCATCTTGAGGGGTCTTGGCACAAGACAATTCTAGGTAAGATGAACAAGCTGTTACTGTTGTTAATGCTATTCTCAGCATTCTAAACTGTCAATCAAGGTAAGCTTAATCACAAATACACCCTCCAAAAAGTACTAGCCCCTACTGAGAACCCATCAAAGTACTTCCTTCCAAGCCATCTGTCCAGGAAAGCTCTATTAACACACCTAGAATGCAATTGCTCTCCTGTCTAAAGAGGCAATGCATAAACATAAAATATAAAAACATGTTAAACAGCATATCTTTTCCACTTCAAACACTGATAATCTACCAACTAAATCTATTTATTTTAATGCCTTGGTTGAACACAAACCTCTATGTATATAGGTCAGAGACTGCAGCTTAATCAAAGGAGACTAACGTTTTGTTTTCAAAGAAGGAAAAATATTAAAAACAAACAAGCTCAAGAAGCAGAAAAAGCTCAAAAGGGAAAAAAAAGAGCAGGTTAGGTTAGGGGAAATGTACAAGTTAATTAGTCCCTGATGGAAGAGGGACTCAAATTTTAAAACAGGAATTTAAATTACTCACTAAGCTACACACTAAATTACTCATTGGTCTATTCACTGAGCTGCAAACACTATAAAAACATAAGTATTTCTAAATCTAGCTTGAAGGATCCAAAATCAATCTTTTATATTCCAGTGGAGAAGGAAATTACATAAATTTCAATGAGGACAAAGTAGGCTGTTACACGAGTCTAAGGCTAACGGTGTACAAGCAAAGAATGAGGAGAAGAAATTATTCTGAGGATAAATAACAGGAAACCACACCAAAGAGTTTGAATTCTTCCCCCAACTCCATCATTTCTTCTGCTTAGACCATGAAGGATGTTCTTTATACACTATTAAGCATATTACTAGGGAAATAACTTCTGATCAATGTGTCAAAACTTTTTCACAACAAGGAAATGTTAAGCTCAATCTCTATACTGCAGCCTCTTTAAACAAAACACATACATGGAGCACATTCTAAATTTCACACATTTCACATCCATGACCAATCATTTAGAGATTCTGGAAATAAGCTGAGACTGCTTTAAGATTCTGGCGGATGGGGTGGGGGAGGAATACTGCAGAAAGACTAGAAAGACATTTGACTTAAGCTTTATAAATATTACCAAAAAAGCTTAAATTCTTCAGAAGGATACATAAAACTCAAATACTAGTTTTTAGAATTAATGTTAAAAAAAAATTATCACCTGTCCACTGATTTTTAACTACCCCATCCACATTTACAACTAAATTGTCCACCTGCCCATCTATAAATACAGACTACCAAAAGAACACAAATTCATTGTGATAACAACACTGCAGATGGTCACTTGCTCACAATCCAGCCAAAATTTATTGACTAAAATACTGGGAGTGCGGGCTAGTGAAAGCATTCTGGGGGAAAGCTCACTCTGCATTTATTTTCAACATAAAGACCCTGCCAGACACATCTAAGTTAAAGTTCCTTTACTTATTAGGCAAATATTTACTAATTGCTCTATTAAGTGTTAGGCACTTAATAAATTCATCACAGAATGTTACTAAAAAGCAGTAAATGCATTTGACCTAATGACCAGCAATGACTGTATTTAGAAAATTTAGTCCACTGGGCAAACAAGAGTGTTAAATGTAGGTTGTGGAGAAATACGATACAAAATAACCCATCACTCCATCAAGGTTGATGTCTTACCTTTATCACAACCTGATCCGTCCATTACAAATTTATTACCACTGACAACCAATAATCAACACCTCATCCTACTGAATGGATCTCTTAAAAAAGGGTTTATCTCCAGTATTTTGGGTGGAATTATCTGCAATTTTGGGTGCAAAACTGCAGAACATTTACTTGATCTACACTTACTTTTCTTGGGCAGAGTACTATGAGGGCAAGTGTGTACTGAAAACTTAAAGAGGGACTCTCAACCCGTTGAAGAATTAATCAGGGAAAAATTAGCATGCCTATCCTACTAAATATCTCTAATTTAACTGGCTGTTTAACCCAAACCCTCAAGTTCAAATGCTTGGTCTTTGGCTTTCCTTAGTTATGAAAACACTTGTATTCAGGGCATCTTTTTAAACAATTTGTGTTTTTTCCCACTGGTTAAACTCTTTCCACAAAAATAAGGAATGCCCAAGCCTCCAGCTTCTGAAAATAACTAATCTGGTATGTGCACATAACAAAAAGCTTGAGAGAATGCCCTAGCTTTTATTTAAAACTTTTTCATTTAAAACTAGAATCCTTTAAGCAACAATTAGACAAAAATCAGCCTTTACGTTATTAGGAGATTGCTATTTTCAACATTTACCTTAAACCACATGGACCTATCTTCTAACTAGTTAGCTTCCTGTCTCTCCCCTAGCTACATTAGACTGTTACCTTTTTTGAGAGCAAAGGACTACTAGATCCCATGGTTTATTTCCCAGCTAATACATTTCAAAAACCTCAGGTCTCTACAGAAACATACATGTTACTAGCCTTAAGGATTTCGCTAACTTTTTAAAGTTATTGTGATATGAGCAGGTGTCTAACTGTTAACTATAGCTTACACAAGTGGGTTCTCAAAGTGTGGTCCTGGACCTTTGAAAGTTTCCAGGACCCATTCAAGGGGTCCAGAAGGTCAAAACAATTTTCATACATAATATTTAAGATGTTACTTTTGTCTACAGTCATTCTCTCACAAGCATGCAGTGGAGGTGCTCCTGAGGCTACCTGATGTGACATCTCAAGAGACTGAACGCAGAAGCAATATAAGAATCCAGCTGTCTTCTATAAAGCTGAACAAAGAGTTACAAAAATGTAAAATGATGCCACTCTTCCCACTAAATTTTTGTTTTGAAAAACATTTATATAAACTCTCAATTTATGTTACGGGTAGTGGGTCTACTATTATTTGTGAGCATATTAATAAATACATATTTTAAGTTTTTCTCAGTTTTAATTTCTAATAAATATCATCAACAGATATAAGCTACACAAAGGCTCTTTGGGTGCTCAATGATTTTTAAGAGTGTAAAGGGGTCCTTAGCACAAAAAGTGTAAGAACTGCTGTAATACACAATTATATAACCTAACACACAGTGCCTTCCATGGATAAGAAGCTCATGTTAATTCTGATTTTTAATTACTTCTTACTTCTTGTAATCTTGTTGAGTTCTGTATCTCCCTGTAAAGCATCATTCAGCATAAAGCCAGTCTGTTCTAGTCCCCATTTAATGGACTTTGGATATTTAATTATTCAGAGTCCTGTTTATAAAGATGTTCTGACCTCTTGAACAGTGTATACAAGTTTCTCAGCGTTTTCACACACAAAAATTACCTTGTTCATCCTAATAGCAACCTGTGAAGTAAATACAAAGTATTACCCCCTTTTGTTTTTTACAGATTATATAAGGAAACTGATACTCAAAGAAAATAGAACTATTTGTCCAATTAGGTACTGTAGAACCTAATGTTGTAGCATTTTGCAATTTGCTTGGCTGTCTTGCTGTGGTATAATTGCAAACTCGCAAAGAAAATAAGGCAAGGGCATTACTTTTATTGTCCCAGTGCCAAAACAGGGATTTTCCCCTCCTGAATAAGAACGTAATCAGACTCAATACCCAGTCACAGTATTATTCAACACATTGGCTACCCTTTTGGTCCCCTACCAAAAAACCAAAAATAAAATAAAATCAAGAGTGTGGGAGAAAAAAAATACGACTATATAACACTCCAAGATAATGAGTTAGTTAAGGACTCACAGATTAATCATTTAATCACTGAAACAACAGGCACGCAGGAACAAGATCAAGCTTAATACAATAACGCTAGATTATATCAACAAATGGATGCCAACAGGTTAAGACGGGAGGCCTACATAAAATGGGTTCAATTCAGAATGTGGACTCACACAAAGTTGCGAAACTCGCTTTATTGGTTCTATAAATTCAAGCAAGTGACTAGAACCAGGCTTGCAAAGCTATATGTCAGACACACTTTGTTGCAAGATGCAAAGACGCCATTCTAACCGTTGGAGAGAAATCACCCCACACTAGTTTATTCTTGTTATCAGCACATCTCGTTATGCTCCATTTTAACTTATTAAGTTCCTCAAGAGATGCTCAATTTCCTGCATCTCTTTTTCACAGTCAAGTGGACTCCCTGACTGAGAGAGGCAAGACTGACTCACAAGAGGGTATCTGCCACTTGCACAGTTCTTTTCCTTTTTTTAGATGTATGTGCTCAGTGAAGCCATTTTTAAGTTTGATGAGATTTTACCTAGAAAATGCCGAAGTGTGCTAATTGTCCATTTTGTCTTCCTGTAGTTTACTACAGATGAGCGAGAGTAATCCCACCTTTCCCTGTGAGGTAGGCTTTTCCTAGTGTTTACTTTGGTCTTTTTTTTTTTCTTCTTCAAATTTCTTTTGGGAAAAAAAATAAGTTATAATTATAGCACCACAGCAATAGCTACAGTTATAGCTAATGTACCACCACAACCAATCTGTAAAGCAGTGCCATACATCTTATTTGTTGTTCCATACTCAACATTCCGACAGATTTACAAGTAAAAGCTAATTTGCATAAGTTTCTGCATCCTCACAAAAGAACTGTAATATTGCTCTGTGAAACCAATTAACCGTTAATTTTTAAAGGCTTCATACAGAAAAATAAATCTGACTTTACATAAGGCAAGCAAAGCATCAGACGTCTGAGCACGCCAGGAAACCGCAGTTATTTCTATTCCTTATCCCAGAGTATATACTTCTCTGTGGACCTACCGATGTTTTTTCCAAGGACATAATCACTATTTAAGTAGTAAGCTGTCAAAAGTGCTAAGGCATTCTCTAAACTATCTTCCCAGCTCCGGCCCACAATGGAACATGTCACAGCTAAATCATACCATTGCCGTTTTTCTGTATTTCTTCAAATGAACTTAAGATTTTTGAAGTGCACAGTTCGAATTGTACACTATTAATATAACCCCAGATAGCAGTAATCATCTCAAAGCTAATAAACAAAGACTAGCGGTGGCACCAGGGCCCTACCAGGAAGTAATCAAAGCCGTGTGGCCGGTGCGATCCTAAGAAGTCGCTTACAGCAGACAATGAGAGGGCACTGGGGCTTCCAAGGGGGCCAGCAGGAGGAGTTAAAACGCTTAAGTACTCAAAAGCCTTATATAAACCTAATAACTGTTTCACAACACAGGAACTCGGGAATCCCAACGCAATTTCGGACAATCCAAAAGGTCTGAAAAACAAACTCGAGCCGTCCCCTCCAAAGCAGCTGTTGGCTCAGCCTCCGAGCTTCTCAGCCCGCAGCCTGTTTTCAAACTTCACCCTTCCTGACAGATGAAAGACCCCGACCTCCGCCGCCCGAGCTCCGAGCGCCTCTCGGGGTTTCGAGGTGCCCGAGCCTGCGGAGAAGGGAAAGCAAACCCGGGCTAGGGTCGGCGGCAGAGAGGGGCCCCGCGCGCCCCGCAGCCCAGACAAAGCTGCGCCCGGAGAGCGGCGCTCTTCCCGTCCTGTCCGCGGAGGAGCGCGGTGCGGGCCCCGCCACACGTGCGGCCGCCCCTCGGGGGCCGGACACCCGCCCCACAGGCGACCCCGCGACACGGACGGGCACAGCCCCCGGCCACGGCAGGGCGGGGCAAGGGCGCGCGCAGCGGGCCAGGGTCCCCGCCCGCCGCTGCCCCCACGCGCTCGAGGCCTCCGCGGACTCCCGCCCCTCGCGGCCCTCTCCTTCACTGGCCCGGCCGTCGGGCCTCGGGAAACAAAGGAGCCGCCGCCGCTCCCGCCCGCGCCCGCCTCATCGCATACCCTCCCCAGCCCGCCGGGCCCGGCTCGCCCTCGCCCCTCTCCAGGTCTGCGCGCCGGCCGCCTGCGGCCCCTAGACGGCAGGCCCGGCAGAGCCGGGGCCTCGGGTGCGCGGCGGGGCCGGCCCGTGGCCGCACTCACCGCTGCAGCACCAGGACGACGGGGAGCCGTTGGGGAACTTGGCTGCGTCCGGAGCGATGCAGACGCTGGAGCTCAGGTGTGGACACTCCATGGCCACGAGGAGGGCGGCTGGGAGGACCGCGGCTCCAGGACCCGGCGAGGTGGGGGCGGAGGAACTCCGGAGGCTCCGTCTGGGGTCGCTCCTAGCCGGGCGTTCGGCCGACGGCGGCTGCGTCTCGAGCCCTTGCGTCAAAGAAAGCACGGGCTTCCGGGCGCCGTGTTTTCTCGCCTGCCGTCTCCCGGCGCCCCGCTCCGTAGAACGTGTAACTCCGAGATCCGGGTTCTGCAGCCACCCCTAGACTGGAGGCTTCCGCCTTCCCAGGCCGGCCCCTCCCCGCCCCGCCCCCGGGCAAGCCCCGCCCCAGGGCCCGCCCCGTCCACCCTGCGGGGTGGGGTCCCGGGGCGTTCCAGCTGGTGGCGCAGAGTCCGGCTGTGACTTCCCTAGTCACGCCGCTTCCCCGGCCCCGGGAAGGGTGGGGCGCCGAGCAGGGCACCCCGGGCCGTCCGCGGCGTTTCCTGCGGTGGGCGGAGAAGACTGAACCTACGTGGTGCGGACCACTCCGTGGCTTCGTGGTAAAAATCCGGCCGCTCCAAGAACATTAAAACCTCTCGGGCAGACAGGCGCTACGGCCCTCATTTTGTACACGAAGAAACAAGCTGGGGAGGCCAAGGGCCTGGCCCCGGGGGAGGCGGGCAGCGGGTTTCATGGGTGCCAGGGCAGTCCAGACTTAGCGTTCGGCTCCTTGCGGCAGGTGCGATCCGTAGCCCTTTCTAGGTTCTGAACACGTGGTGTTAGCCAGCCACCTACATGCTGCGTGGCTGGGCCCACAGGGGCGCCCACAAACCCGCGTTCAAACCCTGTCACTGTGACTCACCATCTGCGTTACCTCCAGCACGTCGTAGGACTTACAAGCCTGGAAGTTCAAGTGAGATTAACGTAGCCTGGGATTGCTGGGCAAGCTAAACTCCCCATTACCAGACTAAGAAGGGAAGGGATCTAGCATTTGTTAGACACCTAAGGTCTCCCAGCCAGGCACTTCACATACCGCATTTAAGCCTCGTAACAGCCAACCAGCTGTTACCATTCCCTTTTTCCCGCGGGGGAAACCGAGTCTGTAACTTGTTAATCTGTATGGAGATTGGATCCCTGACCCTCTGACCTCTTTTTAGTAAGGGATTAGGGAAGAGGGCAAGCCTCAAGGGGCCGCTTGGGCTGGCATACCCTGGATGGAGCCTGCGATCTCACTGGGGCACTTGAGGACGTCCGGGGCTATTACAAATATTGCTTCCAAGTTGGGGCTCCTTGTAAAACCCGGCGAAGGAGCCTCGGGGCCAGAAGGCGAGCAGGGGGAGGGGGAAGACTGATGTGGCAATCCTGCGGCCACGGCGAGAGGAGGAAGGAAGGTCAGGAAATGATTAACCGGGCAGGGCAGTGGTTAGAGCCGGGCACCTCCCCGCAGTGCAGTCCTAGAGCAGCCAGGGACGCCCCGTCAGTCACTTCTCACTCCTCCCTACCTCCCACGCCACAAGTCGGCCTTTTCCACATAGACCTCTGCCTAATGGTATCCACCCACGGGGGTGCGGCACCTCTGCTCATCCTTTCCCGAGAAGTATTTCTGATTCCTCAAAGATCTGCCCTTTTCCAGGTGGTATTTGATTGCTGTTAGAGCAAGCCTCGGCCTAGGATTTTTATGGCAGTGAGGCATTGTGGAAAGTGCGTCTGCCTAGGAAGGCAGGCCGGCACGGGTTCAAATCTTAGCTCTGCTGCCTACTTGACGGCCAGGCTTAGCAAGTGTCTCTAGCCGTTCCAAGCCTTTTCTAGATCTGTAAAACTGGAAGAAGAATACTTGTCTTGCAAGGAACATGGGAATTCATGACAATTGCCAACCCATACTAGGTGGCCAATAACTTATAACTTTGTAGTTGTTTTTACTGACACTAGATGAGAACTCCTTTCCTGGGAAGTGGGAGGAGGAGAAACAATAATATCTGCCCTTGGCTCAAGTTCTTCCACCCATCTCTCCATGTCAACCTATTTGTCTTTAAGACCTTGCTCCACCAACCTTCTGTTTCCTCTGGACACCCACCCCCACTTAGCATCCATAGCCCCTTGTTCAGCCCTGGAGCATGACCTCACTGAGGCCATGCTTCATACTGGTATGTAATATTTCTTCACCCTCTCAGAGACTCCATTTCCTAATCCCCTAGACTTCAGTTTAAACATCACTTTCCTGACCCTGTCCCACCCCCAGGGTACCTCCCAGTTCGTGATGCCCTTGTCTGCCCCAACACCGGCTTTTAAAAACACTTTAAAACACACACACACAAACAAACAAACAACAACAACAACAAAAACCAGAGACAGTGTCTCCTTTATTGCCCAGGCTGGTCTCAAAATCCTGGGCTCAAGTGATCCTCCCACCTAGGCCTCCCAAAGTGCTAGGATTACAGGCATGAGTCACCGTGCCCGGCCTAAAAACACTCTTAATGCATGTAATTATTTGTTTAATGTCTCTCTTCCCCTTGCAGGTCAATAAGGTAGCAAACAAGTCTGTCTGCTTTTCTGCTTTATTTCTAACATGCTATGTAGAACATGGAGGATGTCCAGTAAATAAGGGAATACATGAACGAGTGAGTGTGCGGTGTGTTAGCCATGTCTGCCATGGGCAGGAGCTTAGCAAGTGGCCCAATATTTGCCAATATTTGACCCCTAGAGATGATCTCTAAATTTCCTTTCAGTTCTAGCTTTATAATTTTAACGGGATCAGGAATGTGAAAGTGCTTTGTGTAAGGTGTAAACTATTTTAAGGAAAAAAAGTTTGTATTAGTGACTGGTCTCCCCAGCTAGAATTAAAAACCCTTGGGAGCAGGGGCTCTAATTTAGTCCCAATTGTGATAGTCCCCGGAGGGCAAGCTCTATCAGGCAGTCCAGAGAAGTTGGGCAGAATCAGAGAGGCCCTCCTGGGGCTTTTGCTAGATTTCCCTAAAATAGCGAACTTTCCTGCGTCTTTGAAAGTTTTCGTAATAAGAAAATAGTGGAGAAAAAGAAACCCGCAGTGAGTAAATGAGTCAAATGGGGGAAGACCATGATGCACACTGGGAAATCTGCCTTTTCAGTCCCTAGTTTCTTCAGCTGCATTTAATACAGCATTCGCGTTTTTATTCTTGGCCCGCATCCCTCTGGCACTGAGGAGCTCTGACTTACATCCCAGGGAGCCCTGATGGTGAAGAGCCAGCCTCCAGCCTCCAGCTCCCGTGCTCTTGAGTGCGCGGCTCCCGGGATTCCCCACCCAGCCCTCTGGACATCCGGGGGCGGGGAGGGAGGGTGGTTTCCGCGGCAAAACCTGCCCGAAGCGGCGGGCCTGTTTTAAAAGTTTGCATTTTTCAAAGGGGAGGAATGCAAAATTGCAACCGTACTATCAAATGTTTCTCTCTTAAAGGATAATTGTATATATACATGGAAGTGGCGTGGGTAATGAGGGGAGGGCGAGGTCATATGTTGCAGGGGAACCACTTCAGGAAAGCTCTCAAGGTTGCCGCGATTTTCCTAATACCTTAAACTTAGGACTTTTGGTGGAATTGATGGTCCTTAACCGACCATTACAAGGCAGACCAGGCCCTGGGGAAAACTAGCTCTGACTATCCCCACCCAGGGAAGGCTGATTGGAAACACTCCGAGAGGTGGCTTAATTATTAATATTTACCGTAGAGATTTTTCTAGGAGCAACGCCTCCTTGGGAAGCCAAAGTTATATCAAGAGGAGTCTTGGTAAGTGTTGGGGGCAGGGAATGGGCCGCTGCCACTCAGACTCTTTTGTTGCCTGGTTTAATTTTCCTAGTGGCACCTATCTGATATTTCCTTGCATGTTTACTTGCTTATCTATTGTCAGTCTCCATGAGAACAAAGATCTTGCTAGTCCTGTTGGTTGTCTGATTTCCAGCCCCTGGAATACAGCCTGGCAGGCCCTCAGTAACTATTTGTTGAATGACTAAATAAATGGAAAGGGGTGGGTGTGGCCTCCAACCACCCAGTTCTCCCTTCCCCACTCAGGAATACTGGTGGTGTCATTCTCCCCACTACCCATTCAGCCCTTTCCCATCGTCTCCCTGCTGGAATTCTTCAGTGGTTCCCCATCTTTTGGATAAAATCCAAAACCCACTGCTCTCACAGGTACTAGGCCCCTCCCTTTTATTATAGCTTCTTCTTTTTCACTGTTACAGAAGTGCTTCAAATAGTCCCCACATAGAAAATGTGCTTCCTCATACCTCCGTGTCCTCCCCTGTCTCGTCCCTTTCTTCTTGGTCTGCTCCTAGTCCTTCCCCATGAAGCACGTAGCCTCTTCCGGGAAGCCCTCCATCACTCACCCAAGCACACTTCTCACATGGTGCTGTTATTTTCTGTTCACATTTCAGTCTGTCTTGGGAATAGGTGTTTGTGTGTGTGTGTGTTTTTTTCCATCTGAGAATTCTCAGCACCTAGTTCAGCAAAAGCAGATCTTAAAAAAAAACGATTTGTCCACTGAATGTCGTTGGAAGTGCTCCTTTTTAAAGCGATTACAGCAATAATTGTACGATATGGTCACCTAAGTATTCAGAGAAATGATCTCAAGTGTTTGAGAAGAGAAACCTATATTTTATTGGGTCCCAACTAGGTGCCTGATACTGTGGCACCTAGTTGGGACCCAATAAATACTATGATTTTTATTTCTTTTTAAATCTTTCTGCCACCCCTACCCCCCCCAAAAAAACCTGGGAGGTAGATATTATCATCTCCATTTTACTGGTGAGAGAACTAAAGCTCAAAGAATGTTAAATAATTGCACAAATTTACACAATCAATAACTGGTCTTTTATCAAAAAAGGTAAAGTTTCACCCCTCATGCACATGGTCATGTATATGATTTTGCAGTGTTACACAGGAGAAGCCAAAGTTCGAATAATGGAGATGCTTCGTGACCACAGGACACAGACAAGCCTCTGAGTAACTGAAGAAAGATTTGTGTTCGGTGCCATTGTCATAATTATAAACGGCTTTTAATGCTTTCCTCTTTATCATTGAAGTCTCCTTTTATGAAGGAGATGAGGAGATTTTCTTGTTTAAAGACCCACTTTGCAGATAAAGCACTGACAGATTAAGCAAAACAGTGTGGCTCTAGCACCAAACAACTTATTTATTTATTTGTTTGTTTGTTTGTTTATTTATTTATTTGAGACAGGACCTCTTTTGCCCAGGCTGGAGTGCAATCACAGCTCACTGCAGCCTTGAACTCCTGGGCTCAAGCTATCCTCCTGCCTCAGCCTCCCAAGCAGCTGGAACCACAGACATGTGCCGCCACACCTGGCTAATTTTTAAAAAAAATTTTGTAGAGATAGGGTCTCACTATGTTGCCCAGTCTGGTCTCCAGCGGCGCCTGCCTCAGGCCCCTGAGTTGCTGGGATTACAAGCATGAGCCACCTTGCCCGGCCCCAAACAACTCTTTGATAGTGAATAAGTCACTTCTCTCTGGGCCCCAATCTTTCTTTCCATCTGTAAAATCAGGGGATTGAACTAAATGACCATTGAGGACCTTTCCAGAGAGAGAATCCAGCAATCCGGTGATAGTTCACAGTCGTCCAGTGACACCAGCAGAGGCAAGACAGCCTTTGTATGCTGTGGGAGAGACTGCTGTTTACACCAAATCTGCTTTCTTTTCCCCTTGGTTTCACAACTCGTAATTTCTCAGCTTCGCTTGTAGCTAGGTGTGGCCATTTTAGCCAACGATGTCTGAGCTGAAATCACAAGAAAGCCTTGGCTGGGGCTGGGTACGGTGGCTCACATTTGTAATCTCAGCACTTTGGGAGGCCGAGGCAGGCGGATCACAAAGTCAGGAGATCGAGACCATCCTTGCCAAAACATGGTGAAACCCTGTCTCTACTACAAATATAAAAATTATCTGAGTGTGGTAGTGTGTGCCTGTAATCCCAGCTACTCGGTAGGCTGAGGCAGGAGAATGACTTGAACCCAGGAGGTGGAGGTGGCAGTGAACTGAGATCACACTACTGCACTCCAGCCTGGGTGACAGAGTGAGACTCCATCTCAAAATAAATAAATAAATAAATAAAGCTTGGCTGGGGCTGTGAATAGCTGCCCATGACAAAAATACTTCCATGTCCAGTTTTGTTTATCAATAACACATGAAGGAAATGGGAGAAATACATTAGGCCAGGCCTAGAACGAAACATGGGCCTTCTAGGCTTGTAGTCTGCCCTTTTTGTGTTCCCTCTTCAAATATTCATTTATTTGGCACATCTTGTCTATGCTCCTACCACGTGCCAGGCACTTAAGATTCAGCAGCTCAGTGCTACATCAGTCTTTCATTCTGTCGACATCTCTTTGCCACTATCAGGATGGAAAAAGTTGTGGTATCACTTATTTCCCCTTGCTCGTTAGTTGCCTGATTAGACATCAGAACCTCTGAGTTTCAGTCAAAGGGCTGTCTAGATTCTGAGCTTTAAGCCTTTTAATTGTGAAAATGACATCACCGTAAAGGGCCTGGCCTGGTGCTTGGCACACAGTAGACCTTCCATAAATGTTTTCTTGAGACCTTGACAAAGAGGAGGATTGATGTGGGAGGTGGCACAGAAGGTTAGATTTTTGTCCTTTTAGAGAGATCTGAGCTAGATCATTCATTCAACAAATATCACTGTTGCACTAGGCTTTGAGATAGAAGAGTGTGAAACACACAGATTAAGCCTCAAAGGGATGAGGCAAAGTATAAGACAAACAGACTAGCAAATAGGCAATTGCAACACAGTGTGATAAGTGCTAGGAGGGGAAGTACAGGATGTTTCTTAGCCACAAACAAGGGGCAACTAACCCAGGCTGGTGAGTGGGGGTGGGGGAAGCATCAAGCAAGGCTTCCTGGAGGAAATAGCATATGACCTGAGACTTGACGGAGACCTAGACATTAGGAAGATGAAGTATGGGGAAGGAGTGGGGAAGGGTGCATAGTGTCCCAGGCATACGGAACAGTTTCTACAAAAGCTCAAAGGCTCAGAGAAGATTGAAACTGATAGTCTGGCTGAAGAGTCATGTACAAGGGGATGGAAGGCTGAGAGATGAGGCTGGCAAGGTAAGATGATGAAGGGCTGCTGAAGGGTTGTCACAGAACTGTGAGTAGAGGATTCTGGATCCCAGGACCCTGGCATCTTTCAGGGTGGCATTTTGCGAGGTCCTGGGAGAGGGGATAAGGGGACAAAGATAAAGAAAGGGGAGACAGAGTAAAGAAACAAACTAACAATTACTAAAAATCTATAAGATGTTCATAGCCTGGGCAACATGGCAAAACCCATCTCTACAAAGAATACAAAAAGTCATCAGGTGTGGTGGTGTACACCTGTAGTCCCAGCTACTTGGGTGGCTGAGATGGGGGGATCGCTTGAGCCCAGGAAGCCAAGGCTGCAGTGAGCTGTGATCGTACTCTTGCACTGCAGCCTGGGTGACAGCGTGAGACCCTGTCTTAAAAAAAAAAAAAAGTTTGATGGTATTAGTCATCTGAGAAATGCAGGTAAGAACCACAGTGCCTACCTAGCTAGAAACAAATAGGCAGGGGTTAGAATGGAGATGTGACTCTCAGTCTCACGCATACCTTATCATTCATTACCAGATCTCTCCCAGACTGCGTCCCTGAGGAGTTTACAGCCCACTGAGAAGGAGAGACTTATAGACTTTAAGAAGTGAATTGTGATGGGGAGAAGAATCCAAGGCTGAGGGAACCTCCACCTCTGTCTTCCCCTCTTCCTTCCTAACCCTAATCTGAAGTCTCCATTCTTCTATTCAGAATATTCAGCTGACCAGAAAATGAATTTCCCAAACATACAGAACATAGATTTTCATAGTCCCAGACCTTTCCATGAGGTGCTTGATGCATTGGAAAAAAGCGGGGCCAAAAGTCAAATATCAAGCAGGCTGGAGTCCTGCTTCTACTGATCTTGGACCAGGAGCCTGACCTCTCCTGAGCCTCCATCTCTGAAATGAGAATTAGCTGCTTCCAAAATGGTGCCATCCCTACTTTATCTCCCTCAGCCAGATATTTCATGTTTGGAAAGAGACAGCAAGGATTTCTATGTTATGATCAGCACCATTTTCTGAAGTTGCTTTTGTGCATTTGTGTAATCATACCACAGGTTATAAGCATATTTTATAATGAAGTCATTAAGAAAGCTCTGTGCTGACCCCGTTATAAATATTTTCTGGCAGCAATAGCAGGGGGAAAAATACATGTATAGTTAACATTACTACTGTCCAAAGAACAATGGTGAGAAAGTAAGGAAAGGGGCTTAGAGCTCTTTGGCCTTTCTCAGTTACCTGTGGGACAGCTGGGGTCTTCCGGCTAGAAATGGAGCCCAAAAGCAGCAAGGCTTCATGGAAAATTATGCTTCCTAAAAGCCCCTGGGGCAGAGCAATTAGAGAACTGGAAGGGTCAGGAGTTTCATAGAGGAGGAAGCTGATCCCAGATCCAGCATCACAGAGTCCTCTGGTCAGCTTCTGATACCACAATGCTCCTTGCTTGCCAGGTTCTGTGCAAAGCAAGCTACAGAAGAGGTTTTGGGGCTCTGAATTGGCCTTTTTCCAGTGTGCAAACGGTGCAAGCTGATTTTACTGGGGGAAAAGATGACTGCAGAGGGAAAAACACCAAATGCAGCAGTCAATATAGTAGTTCCCACCATCAACAACCTCCACACTCATGCCCAGGAGCCCTCTGAAGGCAGTGGTAGCACCAGGAATAGAGTGCCTGGCACAGATGAGGCACTCAGGGAATTACATTAATCTGGAAAATAAATGTGCATTAGCAGTGAAAAGCTTACTCTAAAGCTGGTTCTGCAAGGAACTGGGAACAGCTGTTGGCCTGGGGGTTGGGAAGCTGGGAGAAGAGAGGGAGGGGGAAATTACTTTTTCACTATATACCATATATGAATTTTGTACCATTGGTTATCAAAAAAGTAAGCAATATTTTTAAAATTTTAAGCCTAATGTTATTCCCCAATCAGGGAAATTTGCAGGACAATGGGAGGGAGAAAGTGGGTTTTTAGAGTCAAACTAACTTGGATTTTGACTCCCAGCTAATCCTACTACTTCCTAGCTGTGTGTCTGAAAACAAGTTACTTACCTTTTCAGAGCCTCATGCTACTTAACTATAATGGGGAGAATGAGCCTCCGCTGCATTGTGATGTAGGTGAAAGTGATAACAGCAACACTTACGAGATTCACTATGTGCCAGGCACTCTTCTGAATGCTTTCTGGCTGTGTGTGGATTCATTTCATCATTAGGACACTACAAGAGGGGTATTTTTCTTTTCTTCCTCCCCATTTTACATATGAGGAAACTGAGCCATAGGGAGACTAAAGAACTTGCTTTAGTCCTTTAGTTCTTTAGGCGGGCTGTTTACCTCCCAAGCCCAGCTCTTCCTACCTCTACACTGCTGCCTTGAACTGTTAGCATCCTCTTCCTTTCAATTAGGAATTCTTAAAAATGCAGACATTTTCAAGATCCAAAGAAATGTCTTTCTCATAATGGGCTGTTGGATATGGTCACAGGCTAGTGAGGGCAGTGCTGGTTGGGGAATTAGCAAAGCAGGTGAGAGAGAGAGAGTAGTTCAACTCTAATGAAGGTAAGAATTTTGCAATCAGAAAATGTAATTTAATTGTAGCATAGCACAATCATAGCTTGCTATAACCTTCAGCTTCTGGGCTCAAGCAGCCCTCTTGCCTCAGCCTCCCAAGTAGCTGGGACTACAGATATATGCTACTACACCCGCCTAATTTTTTAAACAATTTTTTTTTTTTTTTTTTTTTTTTGCTATTTTGCCCAGGATGGTCACAAACTCCTGGGCTCAAGTGATCCCCCTGTCTTGGCTTCCCAAAGTGCTAGGATTACAGGTGTGAGCCACTGCACCAGCCTATTTTTATTTTAAAATGTTTAATTATATATTAGAGGAGGATTCCATAAGGTCTTCAGGACTTAGGGCCTCCAAAAACATTAAAGGGTGGAGCAAACTTTTAGTCAGGGTTGCCTCCTTGACCCCCGTCAAATGGGTCCTGGGCTGAGTCACCTTCTGCTTATATTGCTGACTCTGTGGTCACCCATAGTAGGTCTTTTTGTAGTTGACATCCTGATACTAACTTGTCTGTGGTCATTTACCTACTCTACTTCTAAGATTGAATCAAAAAACAATCACAGGGCCAGGCGCTGTGGCTCACGCCTGTAACCCCAGCATTTTGGGAGATCAGGGCGGGAGGATTACTTGAGCCCAAGAATTTGAGATGAGCCTAGGCAATATAGTGAGTTCCTGTCTCTACAAAAAATGTCTAAAAATTAGCTGGGCATGGTGATGCATGTATGTAGCAGTCCCAGTTACTTGCGAGGCTGAAGCAGGAGAATCTCTGGAGCCCAGAAGTTTGAGGCACTCCAGCCTGGGCAACAGAGCAAGATGTTGTCTCAAAAAAAAAAAAAAAAAAAAATTCCCAGTGACTTGAATGTTCCAGGCAGTTGGTTTCTCAATTTCATTGACTTTTTACAACACTTGGAAAAAAAAGGGTTTTTTTTTTTCCTGCATTTCTTTAAAAGAGTTTCAAAGAAATGAGCCTGAATGGACAAGGGGTAAGGACACTTTTTTTCCTTAGGCTGAATTGAAGATTCTTCCTCCCCATGTCCCAGAATGGTTCATTTCCTTCCAATTTCCCTTGTGCATCCTCACTACCCCTCCTACTCTAGGACCTTCAGTGTTTCCTTTAGGTCTTTCCTTGCCCCTCAGAATTAGGCCACTCGCCCTTCTGAGCCCCTCCGCAGGCCTTGGAGGGGCTTTAGGCTCAGCCTATGCTCAGAGCACTCCCAACGCTGGACCATCCCTCCTCTTCCTGCCCCCTCAAGTGTCCAGCCTGGCAGTGGACCTTGGCCAAAGAAGAGATGAACCATGTGAAGACCTCATCCCTGCCTCCCACCACCAGTTTTCTTTGCAAGCTTGCATCATCTCTTCCTGCCTGTGATGCTTTATCGATAAGCAGCTTTCAGCAGCTCCTCACTCCCCCCAGAAGCAAGCCCAGACTTTTCCCCAGGCATCTGGACTCTCCTCCATTCGATTCTGACTGACCTGCCAGGCTTGCCTCTCTCCCCTCCCCGACACGGACCTGACTGCTTAGCAGATCCTGAATGCTGTCACCCTGGCTCCTGGCTCGAGCTGTTTCCTCTGCCTGTTTCTCTCCAGCCTGGGGAAGTTGACCCATCTACCAGGGCCTAGCACGAAGCCCATTTCTAGAAAACTTCAGCACTTATTCATGTTCTGTCTCCTTTCCTTCCCTCCTCTCTTCCTCCCTTCTTTCTGTCAAGCTCTCTCTCTCTCTGTTTCTCTCTCTCTCTCTCTCTGAGTGTGTATTGATCTCCCTCCTCAGCCACATTCCTATGGGACTCCCCTTCTACCTCTGAGACAGCACTTACTTCAGGCTGCTTTGGAGTAGAGTTCTTCATGTTCACACCACCTCCCAGGTTAGAAATTGTGCTCCTGGAATTCAAGAGCTACCCATTCTTCATTCATGTGCATATTGATCATCTGCTGGCCACATCCAGGGTTTTGCACCTGGAATAGGTTCCTAATAAATGTTTGGCACTTGGTACAGTGGCTCGAGGGACAGAGTGAGCCTTGGCTTTAGCAATGGACAGCACACCTCCTAATGTGTGACCTCGGACAAGTGACTTACCCGCTCCAAACCCCTTAGGTCCAAAACCTATAAAATGGGGCTTAAAATAGTGCCTACTCCATAGAGTGGTGAGGGATAAACGAGATAATGTGCAGAACATGTAATGCACACTTACCACTCATAAACTAGGCATGAGTCACCAGCTTCATCCTACACACACTTTCAGAGATTTACTTTTGCCCTGGATCCTCTGGAGTCGGTACTGGGGAGAAAGTTACTAGGATATTCATGTTGAAAGACAAAGATGACCTCGATGCAGCCTGGTCCTAGCTACAGAAAGGATGGTTAAGTCTGAATGGATTCTAAAGAAATCAAGGGCACAAAGCTGGCAGCCCCAGGCCCTTATAAAAGGTAGGGCTTCTCTCTTCCCAACTAAAGAAATCAGGCACTACCTAGAAAACCAGCTCCTTTAATCTCCTTACGCTAAAGATTAACACCTACCAGAGTCCCCCCCCCCCCCAAAGCCATCTTCATACTTTAATGTGAGCCTGAATAATTGGAGTACAGGAAAGGCAATCTGGAGCATGGAGAAAGGGAATTTTCAAAGGAACCTGGCCATTGTGTCTCTGGCACTGAGGTTGAGGGGAACAGAGGCCAGGAGGGTAGCACTCTAGAAAGCCAGGGAGCCCCTCCTGTCATTGAGACACACACTCCGGCCAAACGGACTTCTGCCTTTTCCTTGGATTCCAGGAGCAGCAGTCTTGGACAGGGGCAGTGGAGGGTGAGGTATGGTGGGGAGGGAAGGGTGGGTGGGAGCAGAGCAGTATCCTCCCTCTGGCCACTGTGGTTCTCAGCGTACATTCTTACATGGGTGTTTTGATGTATTTCAGCCTCTGAGAATGTTGGCAGACCACCAGCTTTTCTCAGGGTCAAGCTCCCTTGAATAAGTCGACATACTTCTCCACACCATCCCCACTGGCCTGTCCACCATCTAGGTTCCTGCGATGGAGTGGTGGTGTGGGATTGGAGGAGGGGTGGGGGATTGAGGCTGGGGACAGAGCAGTTGCTGTGGAAGATTTGAGTCCTGTGTGGCAGCCTTTCCCTTGGAGACAAGATCCTGGGCTAGGCTGTTGGCACATGAATGACTTTTGGACTACAATCTACCCTTTTACAGATGAGGAAACTGGGACCTAAAGAGCCCAAGCCAAGAGGAAAACCTAAATCTCACCCCAGTCCAGGGTTTTTGTCCTGTTTCTCTATGACAGTCCCATAAAGAAATTTTGCTGTGACATGATGCAGGTGTCACAAGGTTGAAAAGGACAAATCTGGATTTAACTAGAAAGTGTGAGTCCTGCTTGCTCAATCTCACATTGGAGCCACAACTTGCTCCTCGCCTAACTTGTAGCTTCTCATCCTGTGGTGTGGGGAGGGGTGGGCAGAGGGAGGACTGGTGCAAACAGTGTCTAGATTTCCTCTCTGATAGACTCCTGGGGTGGAGTTGGAAAGGTCCAAGGTGAGGTGTGAGGGTTTTGACTTGATGAGTCTGCTCTTTTGAGTGCTGGGCAGGTAAGCAGGCATTCCATTCCTCCTTCCCTAAAAGATCTGTAGCCTCTTTAGGATCAGAGGAGGCTGGTGTGCAATGGGAATGCCACTGAGAGGTGGCGCCCAGCACCCATCCAGGAAAAGGAACAGAGTGAAAAACTGATGATGGTAACTCACATGAGTTAAAAAAAAAAAAAAAAAAAAAAAGCAGAAGTAAGCAAAGCTGGCATGGGTATGACCAATGGAAAGGCTCAGAGAATGGGGATGTAGAAAGGATTGATGAAACTCTCAGGGGAAATTCATTCACTCAGTCAAGAGCTCTTTAACTGAAACTTACTCTGTACCAGGTTCAGTTGTCAGTACTGGAGAAATCACACCAAGAAGGCTGCAGAGACCCATTGCAAGTAACCCGGGAAGAGGAAAACTCAGTCATGGGCAGACTCCCATTTAAATGGAAATCAGAGTTAAAGGAGGACAGTGGGAAGAATGAGATCTGGAAAAATCCATCAGCAATTTCGGGATGATAACGTCTGCACAGATGATATTTTTTAAAAACCTGGGAGAACGGAGTCAGAGGGAGACACAATTTGAGAGCTACTGTGGCACTCTGAGGACTAAACTAAAGTGTTTGCACCACATGCTGGGGTAATTCAATCACTCAGCAAGCACTATCTGAGCACCTGTGTTTCTCTGGCCACACTAGTCTCCCTGCTGTTCCTTGTCCTCACCAGGCATGCTTCCCTACTTTGCCTTTAATCTACAGGGGCACTATCATAGCTCATTGTAACCTTGAACTCCTGGACTCAAGCGATTCTCCCACTTCAGCCCCCCCAGTAGCTGGGACTACAGGCCTGCACCACCATGCCAGGCTATTTTTTTTTTTCTTTTTTGGTATAGGTGGGGTCTCACTATGTGCCCAGGAGACCACTATCTCCTGGGCTCAAGCCATCCTCCCACCTTGGCCTCCCAAAATGCTAGGATTACAAATGTGAGCCACCACGCCCATCCAGAGTTCCCCTTTTTTTTTGAGGGCTTCCCCCTACTCAGTAGCACCATTGTCTTAGGTCATTTTCTGTTGCTGTAACATATACCACAGATTGGGTAATTTATAAAGAAAAGAAATTTATTTCTTACAGTTCTGGAGGCTGTAAAGTCCACATCTTGTGAGGGCCTTTTTGCTGGCGGGGACTATCTGAAGAGTCCGCAGGTGGTGCAAAGCACCGCAAGGCGAGGGGACTGAGTGGAAAAGGAGGGAGGAGGGACTCGGACACAGCCCTCTCAGCGGTGGAACGCCTGTGTTCCCACACTGTGCACTGCACCACAGCGAGGCATCCAGACTTCATGCTTACAGCCTTTGTGACCATCAGCAGCTACTCCGGGTCTCGATCTCCTCGTTTATAAAAATAAAGTGCTTGAGTGGCTCACACATGTAGTCCCAGCACTTTGGGAGGCCAAGGCGGGCAGATCACTTGAGGTCAGGAGTTCGAGACCAGCTTGGCCAACATGGCGAAACCCCCTCTCTACTAAAAATACAAAAATTGGCCAGGTGTGGTGGCGGGCACCTGTAATCCCAGCTACTTGGGAGGCCAAGGCAGGAGAATCGCTTGAACCCGGGAGGCAGAGGTGGCAGTGAGCGGAGATTGCACCACTGCACTTCAGCCTGGGCGACAGATCGAGACTCCATCTAAAAAAATAATAATAATAAAATAATAAAGTGCTTGAGAAAATACGTTTCCCAAGTGTCCCAGCGCTGGGTTCTTTGTCACAGTGTTTCCTCCTCTTGTCTTTTTCCCCACTGTGATCCCTTTTCGGTGATCCTCTTGCCTCTGTAAAAACTCTGCCAGACCAATTCTCTGCCGCCAGTGCAGAGCTCCCCTGGGGACTCAGGTTTCTCCCCAGCTCGCCCCCTAGGGGACACAGGTGGTGCTGCGGGAGCACGGGCTCCCAGTGAGAGTCCCTGCAATTGTCAGACCAAGTCAATATAATCACGGGTTTGAATTCAGCTTCGATTGCTGCTTTACCTTTAAAAAAAAACATGGATCTAGAAAATATCCAGCCCTTCCCACATTCACCAGGGCAATGCTGCTGAAACATTTAATGATGGGGAGTATTTGTAGCCTGAAGACCTACTGGTTCTATGAGTCATATTTAAAAACGGGATTATATGTTTACTTCCTACACCTCAGTTTCTTTTAGGTTCTGTGAGACTACTGATTGATCCAATGCAGATTTTTCAGGGATGCCAAAATGTGATTATAAAACAATATATTTGTCTCTATTTGGTTATTTTTATTAAAATAATGAATTTTTGTTAGGTAATATGTGCATGTGGCACAATATCCAAAAATCGCTAAGAGGTTTTCAGTAATTATCATATGACCCGGCAATTCCACTCCTGGGGATATACCCAAAAGAACTGAAAAACAGGTGTTCAAACAAAAACTTGTATACAAATGTTCACAGCAGCACTTTGCATGATACCCAAAAGGCAGAAACAACCCACATGTCATCGACTGATAAATAAACAAAATGTGGTTTCTCTATATAATGGAATATTACTCAGCCATAAAAGGGAAAGAAGTACTGATACGTTCTACAATATGGATGGACCTTGAAAGCATTTTGCTAACTGAAAAAAGACATAAAAGGCCACATATCATTTCATTTGTATGAAATATCTTGAATAGGCAAATCCGAAGAGACAGAAAGCACATGAGTAGTTGCTGGGGCCGGAGGTAGGAAGGAATAGGAAGTGCTAATGAGCACTGAGTCTTCTTTTGGGTGATGAAATGTTCTGAAACTGGATGCTGGTGGTGGTTGCATGACATTATTAATGTACTGAATCATACACCTTAAAATAGTTAAAATAATACATTTTATGTTATGTGTATATACCACAGTAAAACAACTAGTAATCTCTATCTTTCCAGAAATGATGATGATAATGATTGTTATTTTGAGACAGAGTTTCGCTCTTGTTGCCCAGGCTGGAGTGCAATGGTGTGATCTCGGCTCACTGCAACCTCCGCCTCCTGGGTCCAAGCGATTCTCCTGCCGCAGCCTCCCCAGTAGCTGGGATTACAGGCATGTGCCACCATGCCTGGCTAATTTTGTATATTTAGTAGAGACAGGGTTTCTCCATGTTGGTCAAACTGATCTCGAACTCCCGACCTCAGGTGATCCATCAGCCTTGGCCTCCCAAAGTGCTAGGATTATAGGCGTGAGCCACCACACCTGGACTGTAATAATTTTTATTAGTTTGTTTTTTGCCTTTGTTTATATGTTTATTCTTCAGAAAATTTTAAAGTTTTTTGTTGTTGTTGTTGTTTGAGACGGAGTTTTGCTCTTGTCGCCCAGGCTGGAGTGCAATGGCACAATCTCAGTTCACTGCAACCTGGTTAGGTTTGTTTGTTTGTTTGTTTTTTAGACAAAGTCTCACTCTTCTCACCCAGGCTGGAGTGCAATGGCACGATCTCGGCTCACTGCAACCTCCGCCTCCTGGGTTCAAGCAATTCTCCTGCCTCAGCCTTCCAAGTAGCTGGGATTACAAGTGCCTGCCATCACGCCCAGCTAATATTTTGTCTTTTTAGTAGAGATGGGATTTTGCCACGTTGCCCAGGCTGGTCTTGAACTCTTGGCCTCATGAGATCCGCTTGCCTTGACCTCCCAAAGTATTGGGATTACTGACATGAGCCACCGCACCTGGACTGTAATGATTTTTATTAGTTGTTTTTTTGCCTTTGTTTGTTTATAGGTTTATTCTTCAGAAAATTTTAAAGTTTTTTGTTGTTGTTGTTTTTTGAGATGGAGTTTTGCTCTTGTCACCCAGGCTGGAGTGCAATGGCACAATCTCAGTTCACTGCAACCTCCCTATCCTGGGTTCAAGCAATTCTGACTCAGCCTCCCAAGAGGCTAGGATTACAGGCACCCTCTACTACGTCCTGGCTAGGTTTTTGTATTTTTAGTAGAGATGGGGTTCTGCCATGTTGGCCAGGCTGGTCTCGAACTCCTGACCTCAGGTAATCCACCTGCCTCGGCCTCCCAAAGTGCTGGGATTATAGGCATGAGCCACCGTGCCTGACTAAAGTTTTATATACTCAAATTTGGTAATGTTTGCCTTTATGGTTTCTGTATTACATGGCATACTTAGACAGAGCTTCTTCATTCCAAGATTATAAATATATTCAACTATATTTTCTTCTTGTACCTTTTTTTGTTTTTGAGACAGGGTCTTTTTCTGTTGCATAGGCTGGAGTGCAGTTGTGTGACCATAGCTCGCTGCAGCCTCTCCTGGGCCAAGATTCTCCCACCTTAGCCTCCTAAGTAGCTGAGACTACAGGTACACAGCACCACACCCAGTTAATTAATTTATTTTTTTTTTAGTGGAGAAGAGGTCTCACTAAGTTGCCTGGGTTGGTCTTGAACTCCTGGGCCTGGGCTATTCTCCCGCCTTGGCCTCCCAAAGTATTGGGATTACAGGTGTGAGCCACTGTGCTGTCCCCTTTACTTTTATGGTTTCATGTTTGACATTTAGGTTTCTATTCATCTGGGGCTGATTTTGGAATAAGGAGTGAGGTAGCAGTATAATATAAATGGTTTTCCCAAATGGAAAATGATGTGTAGCCCGTTGTCTTGATACTATTTACTGAACAGCGCTTTTTTCTTCTTTGATTTGAAATGCCAACTTTAAAAGTATTGATTCACATATACTTGGGTCTATATCTGGATTTTTTTTTCTATTGGTTTATCTGTCTATTTCTCAGTCTACAATGCTTTGTTAACCAGAAGTCAGCATTCAATTTTATAGGGTCTTCAATATAAATACTACTAAATTTGACATAGGTAACTCTTGAAAGTTAGAACACAGGAAAGGGAGGGTAGAGTCCCTTCATGTCTGAGAAACTAGATGTTAATTCAGGAGGAAATATCAAAAAATTGATTTTTTAAACCAAGGCTTCCTGAATATTTTTTGTTTGTAAGGCAAATAAACATTAAATGTCTGATTTTAACCATTAGTTCTGTTGATTTTTGGCTGATGAAAACATCAAAGTTTGAAACTATGACTTTATGTTCAACTTGTTTATTTTCTTATATTTCTCACAGGTCATGTATTTACAAAACTATCAAGACCGGGAACTTGCAACCCTGAGGGACTCTCTCTAGGTATGCAGCGTCTTCCTCACACAAGGTTAGCAGCTGCTAGGATACTAATGCTCAGGGCTTTCAGTCTTATCAGTGATTATCTCAATAGAAACTTGAATATATTTTGCTTTCTTCTTTTTGTTTTTTTGGTTTTTTGGTTTTTTTTTGAGACGGAGTTTCGCGCTTATTGCCCGGGCTGGAGTGCGATGGCGCAGTCTTGGCTCATCGCAACCTCCTCCTCCCGGGTTCATGCAATTCTTCTACCTCAGCCTCCTGAGTAGCTGGGATTACAGGCGTGTGCCACCACGCCTGGCTAATTTGTATTTTTAGTAGAGATGGGGTTTCTCCATGTTGGTCAGGCTGGTCTCAAACTCCCGACCTCAGGTGATCTGCCTCGGCCTCCAGAAGTGCTGGGATTACAGGCATGGGCCACCATGCCCGGCCAAAGCTCTCCATTGTTCTTTCTAACCAGGGATCGGAAGTGTGGAATGCTTTTGCCTTGAAATGTTTTTATTCCAGCAAGAAGGCACAATTTTAAACACAAAATGTACTTGTTTTAGCTCTGTGCTCCCAAACTTCCAAAGGGAAGATCTTTTATAAATTTGCTGAATTCTCTGTGGGTTTGTGTTTATTAATTCCCACCATTTGCAAAGTATTTTGTGGTGGCATAAACATCATTTTAAAACAGGAAGTTAGCTTTTAGTCATTAGTCTGAAATCAAGTGTTTCAGAAGAAATGAAAAGGCTTCAGCCAGAGGAGAATTTAACATGACAAAAGTCACAACAGGAAATTAGGTGACTCTGGCGTGGCCTCTCCATTCACAGCTTTTGGGCATGTTCATTCATTTTGCCCGTCTCTTAAATACCTACTTTATGCTCAGCCTCATCTAACACTGTAGTGTACACCAGTCAAATGAGCTACTCAGTCAAACTGCAAGGACTCTGTTAATACACAGTCTCCTCATGTACAAAGGTGGGGAAAAGAGGCATTATTTTCACTGCTATACAAATATTCTGATGTGTGAATGAACCATAATTCATGTATTCATTCTCCTGATGATAGACAACATTTTGGGTTGTTTCCAGTTCTTTTCTATTGCAGACAATGCTGCAGTGAGCAATCTTGCACAACCACATGGTGCACATGTACAAGAGTTTCACTAAGGCAGCAGTCCTCAAAGTGTGATCCAGGGACCCTCAAGGGTCCCCAAGGCCCTTTCAGAGGGTCCACATGAGCAAAACTATTTTCTTTTTTCTTTTTCTTTTTTTTTTTTGAGACATAGTCTTACTATCGCCCAGGCTGGAGTGCAGTGGCACAATCTGGACTCACTGCAAGCTCCTGGGTTCAAGCGATTCTCCTGCCTCAGCCTCCCGAGTAGCTGGGATTACAGGCACATGCCACTATGCCCGGCTAATTTTTGTATTTTTAGTAGAGACTGTGTTTCACCATGTTTGCCAAGCAGGTCTCAAGCTCCTGACCTCAGGTGATCTACCTGCCGTGGCCTTCCAAAGTGCTAGGATCACAGGTGCGAGCTACCGCTCCCAGCCACAAAACTATTTTCATAATACTTTTCACTCTCATCCTGTCAGGGGTATGCTGTGGAGTTTTCTGGAGGCTGCATGACACATCCACAATTATCTGAAAAAGCTATTAAAATACTCCTACCTCTTCTAATTACATATCTGGGTGAGGCTGGAATTTTCTCATATACTTCAACCAAAACAACATATTGCAACACTTGAATACAAATAGAGATTCTAGCTATCTTCTAGTAAGCCAGACAACAAAGAGACTGTAAAATATGAAACAATGCCTCTCATCTCCCTAAATTTTAACATAGTTTTTTTTTCATAAAATGTGTTAACATCCATTGAATTTATTTTTATTTTAAAGGTGATTAATAATATTTTAACTTTTTTCAGTTTGAATTTCTAATACTGTAAATATAAATAAATATAGCCCACATGAACAAAAGCTTTTTGGGGTCCTTGATAATTATTATTAGTGCAGTGGCACGATCACAGCTCACTGCAGTCTCCACCTCCTGGAATCAAGCAATCCTCCCAAAGTGCTAGGATTGCAGGCATGAGCCACTGTGCCCATCCTGATAATTTTTAAGGGCATAAGAGTCCTAAAACCAAAAAATATGAGAAGTAGTGCCCTAGGGTATATACCCAGGAGTTGTGTGACGTAGGGGCATATTCATCTTTAAATGGTAACTCTGATAACCACTGATGATTAAGTTCAGTTTGATATCATTTATATAGAGCCCCCAAAACAGCACAACTAAACTTTATACAGCTCAGAAATGCATGCATATTTACTAAAACTGAAAAAAAAAAATAGAAGGCAAGGTTAAGCTCACAATGTAGGATAGTGGTTACCTTTCATGGAGAGGCAGGGGGATGGAGGGAGAAGGGGCAGATTGGACTGATTCTTAGGTACAGTGTTTAGTACTGTGTTTTATAACTTACAGATATGCTGCATTTTCTTTCATATGTGTTCAATACTACATACTTTTTTATTTACTAAAAATAAGAAAGAAACAGTTTCTGCCCACAAGAGGTTCCCTGTCTGGTGATTGTGAGTGGAAATCACATTCCTCTTCCCTCTGAGTTTCAGCTCATTGAGAAACTGACCAGGAATCAGATAAGCTGAAAGTCCAGGCTCTATTATCTGCAAAGCTGGATTAGATAATGTGGAGGCCAGTGGTTTTCTCCTCCTTGCCTACCTGATCCAGTTGGTCCTGTGCAAACCAGGGAGTCCCCTGCTGACCTCTCCCCAGGTGGCAGGATCTGTCTAGTGGAGGAGGAGACCCAAAGTTATGCAGGCATTAGGGGATGGCACCTGTGATATTAGAACCCAGATCTATCCTCCTCCAAGGGTGATGGCTTTGGCTCACCCTTCTGGGCCTCCGTTTCCCTTCTGTAAAAAGGGAATCACATATTACAGATGTGTCATGAGCACTAATTGCATATCTTAGCACAGGGGTTGGCTTTCCTCCTTCCCTTCAAACGCAAGCTCAGGCTACACCCCTAGGATGACTGTACCCACCTCTCTGGGTTTGACTGTTCTCAGTCACTTTCAGGGAAGAGATCTATCCAGAGAGGGCAATACTATGACTCATGTCACAAGCGACACAGCTCATTCCACATCATTCATTCTCCCATGTTTCCCAGTGCTTACATCTTATCTCCTCACTGGGAAACTGTAGGGGAACTCCCCTCCCTCCCTCTCCTTCCTTCCTCCATTTATGCTGGGTCACTCTCAGGCTCCCCGCAGAGACTCACACTCTGGGACTTGATTCAAAGCCAGTCATTTACCCCAGGCAGCAGCTATGAGAAACCAGGTGGACGCTCCAAGCAACGAGCTAAGAGAAACACTCCCAAACCAACAGAATGGGCCCTCGCACTGTGCCCTCCTCCTCTCAGACACCAGACAAAGGTAGGCTCAGCTGGGCTGCATTTAAGAGGCTGATGGCCCTGATCTGCAAGCCTGGTTTAGAACCTGCCCATTCAATTTGGTTTTGATTCTATTCAATTAGATTTAATTCCTTTCAACAATGAAGTGTCAGGTGCTGGGCAAGGCCAGTGTGTTTAAACCTCTGAGGCTCACCTCCCCAGAAAACAACTTTGTCAGTGACAATTCCAGAAGTGGAGTCTAATGCAAAGGTATTTTAACTGGGACAAGGAATGGAAGGAGAGGGAACTGCAGGCTACGTAGGTTTTGTCATGATTGACGAAGCGAGTTCTCTGCTCCTCCCACTGAGGCCTCCAAGCCTCACCAGGAAGATGGGGGATTCACATCAAACAGGCCAAGGCCACAGAGGGCTGGTCGCCCCTCGGTGTAGCTTGGAAACCTGTGTGTGCTGTGGAGCGGGAGCAGGAAAACCAAGGGAAAAAGAGCACATCATGAGGGAAGAGACAGTTAAAGCTGTCCCGTTTGGTATCCTCCCTATTGGAAGATTCCAATTCTGACATTCCAGTTCTTCTTCTTCTTCTTCTTCTTTTTTTTTTTTTTTTTTTTTTTTTTTTGAGACAGAGTTTCGCTCTTGTTGCCCAGGCTGGAGTGTGCAATGGCGCGATCTCGGCTCACTGCAACCACTGCCTCCCCAGTTCAAGTGATTTTCCTGCCTCAGCCTCCCAAGTAGCTGGGATTACTGGCATGTGCCACCACACCCAGCTAATTTTTGTATTTTTAGTAGAGACGAGGTCTCACCATGTTGGTCAGGCTGGTCTCGAACTCCTGAGATCAGGTGATCCACCCTCCTCGACCTCCCAAAGTACTGGGAGTACAGGCTTGAGTCACCTCTTGCCCGGCCTCCGGTACATTTCTAATACATTGAAAAAATTTCCATCTATTTTGAGGGAGCAAGTCTGATCACAAGACAGTAGGAAGAGGGATCAAAGTGAGTGGGTGAGAATGAAACAAGTTACACTAACTAGTAAATTGCAGGAGACACTGTACATGTCAGCCAGACCTCTAAAGAGACAAAACAAGATCAAGACAAAAAACCCAGCAGATCTGAAGGTTTACATTCTTGCAACCACAAATGGGAAGTGAGCTCAGAGCCCAGTGGGAGTTTAACAAAATAAAGTTCAAAGTGGAGGCTGCTCTGTGCATATTCCACCCCCTGGTTGCCCTGGCAATGAAACATCTGCCTTACAGTAATGAAATCATATTGAGAAGAAACCCACACGCCCAAGAGAGCGTCTTTGCCCGCAGACTTGCTGTTGGTGTTGCATCTGCCTACAGCCACCACTGCTTTACTCACTGACAAGGAACCTAGCGGGAAACCCCAGGAACCCAGGCCTGGGAGGTCTCAGGAGCTTCACCTCCTGGAGGCCTGCTCAAGGGGCTTGGCCTTAGAGACCTGCACTCAGGAGGGGTCAGAGACAGTAGAACCAGGACAGTAGACAGGGGTCCGCTTCTTGGCTAGCTAATTAATTCTTGAGCATGTCATGGAGAAGGTAAAATGAGTAAGATGAGATCCCTGTCCTTGAGGGGCAGAGAGAGTAGAGGTGCATGTATACAATTAGTTGTGATAGAAGGCCGAGTTGAGAGGGCAAACAGAGTCCTACAGAAACTCTTTTCCTCTTCATTGTTGTTGTTGTTGTTGTTGTTATTATTATTATTATAATATTGAGACGGAGTCTCACTCTGTCGCCCAGGCTGGAGTGCAGTGACGCGATCTCGGCTCACTACAACCTCCACCTCCTACATTCAAATGATTCTACTGCCTCAGCCTCCTGAGTAGCTGGGATTACAGGTGTGCACTACCACATCCGGCTGATTTTTGTATTTTTAGTAGAGACTTGGTTTCACCATGTTGGCCAGGCTGGTCTTGAACTCTTGACCTCAAGTGATCTGCCCGCCTCAGCCCCACAAAGTGCGGGGATTACAGACAACCATCGTGCCCGGCCTTCTTTTTCTTATATAGGTCATGTTTTTATGGAAAGAAACTTAGCAAGGATGAAAATAAGCAAACGGAAAAAATGAAAATCACTCCAAATCGCATCAGCCAGAGAGAACCACCATTAACATGTTAATATTACCATTAAATGTATATCTTTTCAAATGTTTTCTTATGCAAATAGATGCATATGTTCAAATATATATTTGTTCTATCTATATAAACATATTTTTTCTGAAACAAGATTATATTATATATGGCATTTTACCTTTTGGCATCTAAAAATATACCATAAGTATATTTTCAAGGAACACACATATACAACTGGCGCCGACATATTTAATATCTGCACTGCTTCCATTATTTGACCTTGAAATAACTTAGCCAACCAAGGTGGAGAGATGGGAGGTTGCTGTCCTTTCCCTCAAGTCGAGTGACGGGGTTCCGACAGCAACACACATTGTGGTGCGCAGAGCCCGCGCTGGTGTCGAATCCCGCTTAAGAAATCTCAAGGGCATGCAGTCTGGCTGGTAGCTGATGGACAGGATAAAGGGCAGAAGCTGTCCTGGGATCAGCCACTACTCCCAGGGTTGCCAGAGCCCAGGATTTGCAAGCATTTCCCAAGGACCACAGGCCCAGAGAAACAGGTTGCTTGGTGATCAACATAAAGGCTACAGCAGAACGGAGCTTGCACTTTATTTTGTTACTAATGAGCATCCATTGGGAGGCTGAGGAGGTTGATAGTTCTCTTAGAGCCTGGCGGTAGGAAATGAATGTCACTGTGTGTAAGACACCTGGAAGGATGAAGACAGGAGAGCAGGAAATCAGTTCAGAGGCTGTTATCAAAGTCTGAAGAGAGACATTTCCTCCTTCCACAGGAGTTACAGAATCTGGGCTCAAGTCCCACTTCTCCCACTGATGAACTTGAATCAGTCACTTCACCTTCCTGAGCCTTAATAGCTCACCTGTAACATGGGCATAAAAACAACCTCAATGAGGTATGAACATGTTTCACAACTTGATAGAAGTGGTGGTTGTACAATATTATGAATGTACTAAATGCCACTGGATTTTATACTTTAAAATGGTTAATTCTATGTTATGTGAATTTCTCCTCAGTTAAAAAACAGAATAGTCTGTAGGGTTGTTGTGAGGATTAAGTGAATCTGGTGGGTTTGTTTGAATAGTCACTCTTCTTCTTTTCTTTTTTTTTTTTGAGACAGAGTTTCACTCTTGCTGTCCAGGCTGGAGTGCAGTGGCGTAATCTTGGCTCACTGCAACCTCCACCTCCCTGGTTCAAGCGCTTCTCCTGCCTCAGCCTCCCAAGTAGCTGGGATTACAGGTGCCTGCCACCACACCTGGCTAATTTTGTATTTTTAGTAGAGACAGGGTTTCACCATGTTGGCCAGGCTGGTCTTGAACTCCTAACCTCAAGTGATCCACCAGCTGCAGCCTCCCAAAGTGCTGGGATCACAGGTGTGAGCCACCGCGACTGGCCTTTTTTTTTTTTTTTTTTTTTGAGATAGGGTCTGGCTGTGTTGCCCAGGCTGGAGTGCAGTGGTGTGATCTAGGCTCACAGCAACCTCCGCCTCCTGGGTTCTAGTGATTCTCCTGCCTCACCCTCCCAAATAACTAGGATTACAGATGCATGCCAATTTTGGTATTTTTAGTAGAAATGGGGTTTCACCTTGTTGGCGAGGTTGGCCTCTAATTCCTGACCTCAAGTGACCAGTCCACCTTGGCCTCCCAAAGTGCTGGGATTACAGGCATGAGTCACTGCAATTAGCCTGAATAATCACTCTTTTTTTTTTTTTTTTTTGACAGAGTCTCACTCTGTTGCCCGGGCTGCAGTGCAATGGCGCCTTCTTGGCTCACTGCAACCTTCACCTCTCAGGTTCAAGCAATTCTCCTGCTTCCGCCTCCCGAGTAGCTGGGATTACAGGTGCCTGCCACCACGCCCAGCTGATTTTTTGTATTTTTAGTACAGACAGGTTTTCACCATGTTGGCCAGGCTGGTCTCGAACTCCTGACCTCGTGATTCACTCACCTCAGCCTCCCAAAGTGCTGGGATTACAGGTGTGAGCCACCGTGCCTGGCCCCGAATAGTCACTCTTATGTGAGCAAATGTGAAACTGCCTTTCCATCTGGCTCCTGGCCACAGCCTCATCCCAGTGCTGGTGAGAAGAGGGAGGGTCTCCACCTGCTTCAGTCAGGAGTCCACTGAAGAGACAGTATCCCCATGGGTGCTGTACAATGTGTCCTAGAGCAGCATTCAACCTGGCTCCCACCATGGAGGACACCAGAGGGGGAAGCCACATCTGTGCTGGTGTCGGTGTGGGCGGGAGGACTAGAATCCCTCCTTCCAGAGCTCCTTCAGTGCTGGCTCAGCCGAGTGACCACCCAGGCTGCCTGAAGGTTCTTGCCTCCCCAGATCCCCAGTACCCAGCTAATGCTTTCTTTTGAGGCCCCCTCCCCATGTCCTCCCTGCTCCTGGTCTTCCAGCTCTTAGGGAGAAGACGTTCTGCTGAATTCCAATCCAGAACTTGCTTTCTCACTCACCACTAGTTAAGAGATGCATGCAAATCTCCTCCCCCCGACCTCATGCTCAATATGTCATTGATTCCAGGCTAACATTTTCTTTCACTGACTCAGTGAGGACAGATGACATCTGTCATTGATGGTTCCTCCCTCATCTATCCCTGGTCTGTCATGGTTATCACATATGAACTCTAGGAAAATAGTCATTGAGGAAAAATGGATGGCAGAGAACGAGGAAAAAGAGACCTTCTTAACATTTGTTCCCAAGCCAGACCATGTCAGCTAAAAGCACACCCAGTAGCCCTTTGCTTGCCAGCACTTTAGACATCTGGCTTTTCTGGAGGGAGCTATTGCAGGAAGACAGATGTAAAAAAGTTAGGGCTTTTCAGACTGCAGTGGAAAAGGAAAAGGCCAAGAGGCCAGTCTCAAGCCCCTGCCTTCCTCCTAAAGCTAAAAGTGCCCATCACGCTGAAATGGCACAGCAGAAGAAATGGCAGTGACCTTGCCTTCCTTGTTTCAGCATGAAGAGCTTCTACCCATACTTCTGGGAAGCTTTGCCCATCCCCCACAAGGAGATGTTAGGACTCCCTCCTTTGTGCTCCTCAAGGGGTTGTGCCAAGGCTCCATGCGACGTCAGGTGTGGAAGAGCAGAATGCTTCGCACAGGGCCCTCCGTCTCTCCCCTGTGGAAATGTTTCCCTGAGGGTCGCTGGACATCGTGTGGGTATGTGAATTGACAGTCTAAGCTATGAAACACCGTGTTAAAAATAATACTCATCTGGCTGTGTGTAGTCAGTTGCTTGTACCTATACCTGAGCTGTGAACTCTTTGAAAACAAGAATATTTGTTTATTTATTTTTTTTTTAAAAAGGAGGCTGGGCGCAGTGGCTCACACCTGTAATCCTAATACTTTGGGAGTCCGAGGCAGGCGGATCACAAGGACAGAAGATCGAGACCATCCTGGCCAACATGGTGAAACCTCATCTCTACTAAAAATACAAAAATTAGCCAGGCGTGGTGGTACTCGCTACCCGGGAGGCTGAGGCAGGAGAATCACTTAAACCCGGGAGGCAGAGGTTGCAGTGAGCCAAGATCGTGCCACTGCACTCCAGCCTGGGTGACGAGCAAAACTCTGTCTCAAAAAAATGAAAGGAGTGTCAACACCTAGCACAATGCTGGGCACAAAGCACACACTGACGGACGCAGAGGGCGGGGGGACTCTCTTCACGCAGACCCACACCTGGGCAGGAGGGCTGGCACCTGGCTCTTTAGAGCAGCCTTGGCTAGCTTTGCTGGAGTCAAGGCCCCTGGCTGGCTGCTCATCTTCCCTTGTAGATGACTGTCGTCCTGCTTGCTTTGACCTGCTCCCAGCAGCTCTTGCTACCAACTCTACAGACTCCTGGCACCTTCCACCTGTTCACCCAGCATTCAAGCATGACCTGTTTCCTCAGTTCCTCCTACCACCCCCTACCGGCTTCTCTGACTGTACTAGTCCTCGCTTCCCCAGCACTGATCGCTGTATGACTGACACACGATGTCTTAGCAAGCCAGGACAATCAATGGATATCACATTATGGAGACCATCAATGCTATGGACTGCTGGGCGAGCGGTAGAAGAGAGAATATGGGGATATCTGGGTTCAAATCCTGGTTCTGCCACTAGCTAGTTGTGTGACCCTTACCAGTGGCTGAACTTCGAATCTCAGTCTTCTCATCTGTATATGGGGATTAAAATGAAAAAACCCAAACCCTATCTCGTAAGGTTACTGTGAAGAGTAAATACTATGGCACATATTAAGTCTCTGGCCTTGTGCCCGACACTTGGCAGATTCTCAATAAGTGTTTGTTCTTTTCCCTTCCTTTTTTCCACCAAGATCTCTTCCAAGTCTAAAAGTCCACGAGCCTTTGAAACATATGTTCCCTTGTCAAACTATAACTTGGAAAGGTCAACAAGCTGCTAGAAAGTTTATCTTTCCCAGAGCAGCAAGGATCCCAGGTGACAGAAGCAGCCTGTGTGTCCCATATTACCCTGGAAAAGACCTCTCATTCCTTGTCCAAAGTCCGACTAATGAAGAGAGGGTGTTGTAGGCAATCAGAGTTCATAAACCACACTTGACTAAGCAGATGAAAGCAGGTTCAGTCTGCAGAGAAGCTGTGAGTGAACAGAAAGCCCAGAGAGGCCTGGGAATGCCCCCTGGGGTTCAGAGAGAGAGCAGTGACCTGAGAGTAGATGTGTCTGTAAACAACTGGGAGCAAATGGCTTAGCCAGGAATCCTCTGTGCTGGGTCAGGGAGGAGCCTGCAGCCTCCCACACAGACTCCCATGGAAACAGATAGGCAGAAGTGAGGGCAGCATTCGCCCCGGCCCTCTGCTTCAGGCAGGTGAAATGGGTCGATTTTGGAGATGTCAAAATGAACAGAAAGAGGAGGAGCAGGAGGCAGTAGTGTCATCTTCTGTTAAGAGCAGTGGTTCTCAGAGCAAGGTCCCAGGGCTAGCTGCAACACCAGCAAATCTGGGGTTGCCAGAAATGCAGATTAGCAGGCCCTGCCTTAGACCTAATGAATCAGAAACTCTGGGACTCAGACCCCGCAACCTGCATTCTATTAACACAGACTCTGATGCACAAAGTTTGAGATCCATTGGCCAGATGCTTTTATTCAAAAATGGGAAACTTCCTTCCTATTTTGAAGCGGTGGGAGATGGCACGACAATGGAATGGTCATAATCTTTAGAGACAAGATGTGAATTCAGATCCTGGCTCTGCTCCTACCTGGCAGTATGATCTTGGATAAATCCATCCACCTCCCTGCACCCTGATTTCCTCACGTGTAAGATGTCTACCTTGCAGGGTGTGGTTAGGTTTAGAGAGAATGTAAGGGAAGCACTTTTCAGAGTGCCTGGCACGAAGTGGGTGCTCTCCATCACCACCGTTATCATAACCACGATAGCTGTGGACAAGCCCCCGGGTGAGTAAGAGCTGCATGCATTTAGGGAAAATTGCCAGGCCACATGGGACCCATCTTGCTTTCTGAGTGTTTAACATGTTGCTCAGAATGGTATTTGATGCCATATATCACCTGGCTCCATTTTCATGAAGCTAGGAACCTAAAGACTTAAAGATAATATTTCCTTTTCAAACATGATGAGAAACACATCTCTATCTAATTTGGACCTACCAAGTGAAACCCCAGTGAGAAAAACCACTCTCATTATAATATGACCTCAGTGTTTTCTCACCCTACCCCTTTCCCTGTTCCTTTTGGGTAAATCTCTTAAGTACACAGTAGCAATGGGCAAATATTTGTTGAGTGTCGAATGAGTGGATTGGCTCAATTTGACTTTAAAATGCCCTGCTGTTGTGCAATACGAAGAACCAAATTCATGATCAGGCCTTTAGCCTCCTAAGCTGGACACATGATGGGACTGACCACAGCAGCCACGTGGGTAACACATAAAAATCTCGGGGAATCAGACACTGAGGGGGCTGTATGAGACCAAGTTGGCCAGCACAGGTCATGTAGGTGATGGTCTGAATTTACAATGAGATAGCTATGGCCCTTAGTCCCTGATAAAGGCCCACGCTCCAATAAAGTTCAAAAGAAGTGGACATTGGACACACGTCCACTTCCCCATCTTCTTTTTATTATTATTATCATTTGAGACGGAGTCTCGCTCTGTCACCCAGGTTGGAGTGCAGTGGTGTGACCTCGGCTCACTGCAAGCTCTGCCTCCTGGGTTCAAGCGATTCTCCTACCTCAGCCTCCCGAGTAGCTGGGACTACAGGCATGTGCCACCACGCCTGGCTAATTTTTGTATTTTTAGTAGAGACAGGGTTTCGCCATGCTGGCCAGGCTGGTCTCGAACTCCTGACCTCAGGTGATCCACCCGCCTTGGCCTCCCGAAGTGCTGGGATTATAGGCGTGAGCCACTGCGCCCAGCCCACTTCCCCACCTTCCACACCAGCTGGGGGTTTGCCGTTGCTGACCAGTCACTTGGTCCCATGGCCTCTGCAATGCAGAGCAAACTGGAACCAGAGCACCAAAAATGTCCTGTCAGTTTGCCTTCTAGGGGTGTGAATGTACATACTGCCCTTCCAGTTCTGGCCCGATGGGCTTAATTAATTCAAGCCCTCAGCATCTTCTTTTACCTCCAGATATCTCGATGGTCTCCTGGGCCTCCCCGACTCCTATCCTGCTCATCTCTACTCATCCTCCTCACTTTCCACAACATCTAGCCCATCATGCCCATCCCTGCTCACAGGATGAAGCCCCAATGCCTTGGCAGGGCATTCAAGGTCCTTTGCAATTTTGCCACAGCCTACATATCCATCTTTACTGCCCATATGCAGTGCCTCAGCCACACCTGCCTCCTGCCTGTTAGCGCCCTACTCACTCATACTTACTGGCCACTGACTGAAAGGCCCTTCCTCCTGTTGTCTGCCTGGAGGATTGTGGCACCCTTCCAGAACCTGCCCAAATGCAGCTTTCTGCGAAATGGGCCACCATCCCCTGGTGGCTTAGAGACAGGGCCTTAGTGTGTTGGTTAGGCTGGAATACAGTGGCTATTCACAGGTGTGATCATAGCTCACTGCAAGCCTAGAATTTCTAATTGCAAGTAATCCTCCTGCCTCAGCCTTCTGAGTATCTGGGACTTCAGGTGCTAGTCAGCTGAATGCTTTCTTAAGTCTACTCAGCCTGCAATTAATTCCCTTTCCCCCCCTTATCCCACCCACAAATTCCCAGTCTCCTTCAGCACTTGGCTCTACTATCACCTTTAAATTGTTTAAAAATTATTTTTGACTTAATTTCCGACTTGCAAGAAAGTTACAAGAATAGCACAAAGAATTCTTGTATATCTTTCACCCCAGTACCCTAAATATTGTTTGCGACATTAACCTTAACTTTCCACCCACTCAACTACCTACCTTTTTTTTTTTCTTTTCTTTTTTTGGAGACAGGGTCTCACTCTGTTGTCGAGGCTGGAGTGCAGTGGCACTATCTCAGCTCATGCAACCTCAGCATCCTGGGTTCAAGCAATTCTCCTGTCTCAGCCTCCCAGGTAGCTGGGATTACAGGCATGTGCCACCACGCCTGGCTAATTTTTGTATTTTTAGTAGAGATGGGGTTCTGCCATGTTGGCCAGGCTGGTCTCAAACTCTTGACCTCAGGTGATCTGCCTACCTCAGCCTCCCAAAGTGCTGGGATTACAAGCATGAGCCACCACGCTGCTTCCCTTCCTTCCCTTCCCCTTCCCTTCCCCCACTTCCCCTTCCCGTCCCCTCCCCTCCCCTTCCCCTTCCCCTCCCCTCCCCTTCCCCTTCCCCTCCCCTCCCCTTCCCCTTCCCCTCCCCTCCCCTTGTCCTTCCCCTCCCCTCCCATTCCCCTTCCCTTTCCCTCCCCTTCCCCTTCCCTCCCCCTTCCCCTTCTCCCTCCCCCTTCCCCCTCCCCCTCCCCTCCCCTCCCTTCCTTCCTTTCCTTCCTTCCTTTTCTTTCCTTCTCTCTCTTTCTTTCTTTCTCTTTTTTTCTTTTTCTTTTTTCTTTGACGGAGTCTCACTCTGTTGCCCAGGCTGGAGTGCAGTGGCGTGATCTCGGCTCACTACAACCTCCGCCTCCTGGGTTCAAGCAGTTCTCTGCCTCAGCCTCCAGAGTAGCTGGGGTTACAGGTGCCTGCCACCATGCCCAGCTAATTTTTTTGTATCTTTAGTAGCGACAGGGCTTCACCATCTTGGCCAGGCTGGTCTTGAACTCCTGACCTTGTGATCCACCTGCCTTGGCCTACCAAAGTGCTGGGATTATAGGTGTGAGCCACCATGCCTGGCCGCCCCTACCTATCCTTCTATATACTGTATCTAGAATCATAATTTTACTTTTTCTGAACTGCTTGTGAGTTACTTTACAGACATTACTCCCCTCTGCTCCTTTAGTGTATATGCTTTGTAAAACCAAGGACATTCTCTTAGCTAAGTATAGATAATCATCAAAATTAGGAAATTAACTTTGGTACCAACTATTTAATCTAATCCATAGATCTTATTCTGATTTCACAAATTGTCCCAATAAAGTTTTATTTTTTCTTTTCAGAGACAAGATCTTGCTGTGTTGTCCAGGCTGGAGTGCAGTGGTACAATCATAGCTCACAGCAGCCTCAAGCTCCTGGCCTCAAGTGATCCTCCAGCCTCAGCCTCCCAAAGTGCTGGGTTTACAGGTGTGGGCCACTGTGCCTGGCCCCAGTAAAGTTCTTTAAAGCAAAAGAAAGTCCAAGATTAGACACCACATTTAGTTGTCATGTCTCTAGTATCCTTTAATCTAGAACAGCTTCTTTTTCTCTTCTCTTCTCTTCTCTTCTCTTCTCTTCTCTTCTCTTCTCTTTTCTTTCTTTTTTTGAGACAGAGTCTTGCTCTGTCGCTCAGGCTGGAGTGCAGTGGTGCGATCTCGGCTCACTGCAAGCTCCGCCTCCCAGGTTCACGCCATTCTCCTGCCTCAGCCTCCCGAGAAGCTGGGACTACAGGCACCCGCCACCATACCCGGCTAATTTTTTTTGTATTTTTAGTAGAGACGGGGTTTCACCGTGTTAGCCAGGATGGTCTCGATCTCCTGACCTCATGATCCTCCCGCCTTGGCCTCCCAAAGTGCTGGGATTACAGGCGTGAGCCACTGCGCCCAACCTCCTTTTTGTTTTTCATGACAACATTTCTGAAGTGTCTAGGCCAGTTATTTTGTAGAAAGTACCTCATTTTGGGTTTGTTTGATGTTTCCTTGTGATGAGTTCTTGTTGTACTAATTTGGCAGAACTATCCCAGAGGTAACGCTCTGTTCATCTCAGTGTGTCATGTCAGGAGGTATGTGATGTCAATTTGTTTCATTTCCCGTGATGTTAACATGGGTCACGTGGCTGATTTGTTGATATGTCTGAGTCCTCCCCTGGCCCATGAAACCCTTCTCAAGGTCAAAGAGAGACTCCGTCTGATTCATCCTGGCATCATGGTAGCTGAGTACTTGGAATGTTGGGAGGTGAAGAATAAACACCTACAGAGCCCCTCCCACATGCCTAGCTCTGTGGTCACTTCTCAGTTAAGACTCACAGAGACCCTATAATTTAGCCTCATTTTACAGGTGTGCTCAATGAAGGTATATTATTTGCCTAAAAGCCCTTGACTGGTAAGTAGCAGATCCAGACTCAAATCCAGGTCTCTCCGCCACTTCCCATAACACTAATTCCCTGGAACTGATACACCTAGTCAACATCATGCAATGCTTTGAATGAATGTTTTTAAAATATTAAACAGAAAAATCTAACACCAAGATGACCAAGAAACTTAACACCTTTCTATATCAGCAAGGATTCATTTTTTCCTTCCTTTTTATTCATTTATCCCTCCAACAAATATTTATGGTGGGCTTACTATGTACCTACCAGATGGTGTTACAGATAATAGGGATATAATAGTGAATAAACAGCTTACATTCTAAGTACTAGAAAACCCAACTAAGGTCATTTCAAAAAGAAAAAGGCTAGCATTAGAGTAGCTTCAAGGTTGGTTAATTTAGTGACTCAAAGGTGTCGTGGCTAAGGTTTGGGTTCTCTGAGACTCTTTCAGTCTTCTCAGGCAACAAGGTGTTTGCTTTCGTTTTAAGCAAGACATCCTCAAAGGAAACACAGGGGATGTTCCTGTCGTCCCTTTATATTAGCAAAGAAAGTCTTGTTAGAATCCTCCTGGCTGACTTCCCTTCCACTCCATTGCCAGAACTATGTCATCAGCCCATGCCTAAATCCATACCTGGCACGAGGATTGAGCCACATGCCTGGCTTAGGCCCTCTGCACTCACACCCCCACCCCACTCCAGACCCCCTCTGAGCTCAACCTTCCCCAAAGCATTTGGTCATCAGAAGAGTAGGCAAGTGAACAAAATTGCAACTTTTTTTTTTTTTTTTGAGACAGAGTCTCACTCTGTCGCCCAGGCTGGAGTGCAGTGGCGCAATCTCGGCTCACTGCAAGCTCCGCCTCCTGGGTTCACGCTATTCTCCTGCCTCAGCCTCTCGAGTAGCTGGGACTACAGGCAGGTGCCACCATGCCTGGCTAATTTTTTGTATTTTTAGTAGAGATAGGGTTTTACCGTGTTAGCCAGGATGGTCTCGATCTCCTGACCTTGTGATCCGCCCGCCTCGGCCTCCCAAAGTGCTGGGATTACAGGCGTGAGCCACCGCGCCCGACCTGCAACTTTCTTTTAGGAAGGAAAGGGGGGAAAGATTGTTAAATAGCCTACTGACAAAATTTTTCAAATCTCCCCTCTCCTAGTTTACCAAATATTTAGACTCTGTGGCTTCTCAGAAACTCTTGTTTATACAAATATAAATTTGCCTCACTGCTGCTATTCCTTGTATTAAGTTCTGCTTTTTTTACTCACCGTTAAGTCACATCATGTCTTTCTCTATATATTCCTATATCTTGTCCCATTCCAAAATAAGGTTGCTTTTCCATAAGCATACAGAATCTTAGCCAGGGGAGGTTTAAAAGTATTTAATAGCTAGTACTAAGATGTTCATTGACCACTGCTTCATGTGGGATCCTGGAGGCTGCTGGGCCAGGCATTTACTATTTAATGGCTGGATCAGGGGAAGTTCAGGAGGATCCCAGTGGAGGGGCAAAGGAGGCTTGGAGGACACTCCGGCCATACTATTTACCAGCTGATATGAAAGTATTTGTTTTAACAACTAGTATAACAGTCCCCACGTGACAGTCTGGACGTCGGTGCTAATCTGCATAATGGCCATTTCCAGTGTGAGTATAATGACCACGGCACAATTTTCCCAGCTTCTGCCCCACGGTCGGGCATCTGGGCTGTCTTCAGTTTTAACTGCAATATCAAGCTCAGTTCTGCACAACTCTATATGTGCTTTTGTTTCATTTTTATATTTTATAAACTTATTTATAAATATGTATTTCATATTGTTTCCTTGGAACATATTTCCCAAAGTGGTATTCCAAGGTCAGAAGGTCTGATCAATTTTATAATTTGACATGGTGATTTTAAAAGCATTTAACCGTGGGTTCAGAAACATCCTTGCCCATGTTTTCACAGACTCCTGTTGCTGGAGAGCTGGCAGGCAGTACGGTATGGTGGAAGGAGGGTGGGTGTTGGAGTAAGGAGAGCTGGGCTCGGGTCTGGGCAGTGTTTCTCTACTAGGAGTTGGGAACTTGGCAGTGTCTTAACCTCTGTGAAACTTGGTTTCCCCAACTGTGAAATGTGAAACGGGGGAGGTGCCATCTTTCCCAGCATCAGGCACAGCAGGCATCAGTTGCCTACATCTGTTCCTGATCTTGACCTGAGACCCTGGCCATCCTTGTCATACCCTTACCCTGGCCCGCCTTTGTGGAGGGTAGGCTGAGTAACTTGAACAAGTAACTGTCAAAGTGTCAAGGAAGGTGTGGGTTCTGCACCATAAGGAGGGGTGTAGACTGCCATCTTCTGGTGCAAAGTGTTAGTGTCCAGATGATTTAGGGATCAAGCTACTCCCCCTTGTGTCCCCGTGAAGATCTGCCCCCACGGGGGAAGCTGCAAGAGAAGGAGAGGGAGGTTCTCCCAACACAGGCTGGTCCTAGAGTCTGGTACTTTAAGGTGATGTCCTCCTTCTGCCTGAGAGAGAGGAAGATGCTGGGTTTTGAAAGGCTGCTTGTAAATGAAGGTGCTTTTGGAGACTGTGGAGGTGATGGCAGAAGGTATCTTCGCGAAAACAGGAGGTCTATATCAGCGATTTATTAAATGGGTTCAGAGAGGCTGACAGCAGTGGTCGATCAGTCCACAAGTATTTACAGAGCGCCTGCCATGTGGCAGACACATGCTCTGGCAAACACTGTTGAACGAGACAGGCAGGGTTCCTGCTCTCATTGTCCAGTGGGAAACTTTGGTGATAAGGTTCATTCTTTTTTAACTGATATGCTTTCTTTTATTTAGTTGGAGATAAACAGAAAATTAAAAGTAATTTAAACCATAATATTTTGCCTCTCAAACACTACAGCCGCTTTTATTTCAATACCTTCCAGCCCTCGCAGATGTATATAATACATGCACACTTTTAGCAGAGCTATGATCATAATGCATATGTGATCCTGAAGTTTGTATTTGACTGATAATAAACATCTCTACATTGCTATCAATCTTCATAATTATCCTTATCGCTGTATAAGAGGCAAATGTGTGGCTGTATCAAAATCTATATAGCAATTCCCTCAAGTTTAGACCTTTTTTTTTTTTTTGAGATGGAGTCTCGCTCTATTGCCCAGGCTGGAGTGCAGTGGTGCGATCTCGGCTCACTGCAACCTCCGCCTCCCGGTTCAAGCTATTATCCTGCCTCAGCCTCCTGAGTAGCTGGGACAACAGGAGCCTGCCATCACCCCTGGCTAATTTTTGTATTTTTAGTAGAGATCAGGTTTCATCACGTTGGCTAGGCTGGTCTCGAACTCCTGACCTCAGGTGATCTTCTCGCTTTGGCCTCCCAGAGTGCTGAGATTATAGGCATGAGCCACTGTGTTGGCCTCTTTATGCAGATTTTTATTCCATTGCTTCTGAATAATCATGGATATAGTTCTTCCTATTTGTTTCCATATTAGTTCCCCAAGGAACTATTACTAATTTCCAATGCCACCAATATTGTATCAGTAAATCAAATTTGCTGCAATATCAGGCACATTGAATATCATTGCTTTAAGGCATTTTTGAAAATATTTTTAAATAGAGTCCCAAATTTGCTTTCTGCAGCATATCTTTGGATGCCAGTAGGCAGGTTCTTTTTTTTGTCCCCACATGTGCTATTTATAATTGCTCTTGTGTGAATGTCTGTTTATATTGTGGTTAAAAATATAAACAGTTGAATGAGTTGAATGAGTCCCTTGTTTGATGGCTTTTCTTAAGAGAGAAAAGCAATAGAAGATTGCATTATTGTAGCCCAGAGGGTCAGAATGGCACATAGCGTGTTACTCATTGGGTTAATAACTCTGTCTGGAATCTTCCCAAGAAAACTCAGCTGTTCCAGGATCTAGAGTGCAAGTCTCTTCTGCTGCCCATAACTGCTAAGCGAGAAAAGTGATTCTCTAACACCCTTGGTGTGCTTGATTCAGTCATGGAAATGACATTATTTCTCAGTGTTTATGAAAAAGAGTTGGACACCAGCCTAGGTTACAATAATGCAAATGGAAAGTATGCAATTGGAGGGTTGTTTCCTAGTGACTTGGAAAAATGCATGGCATCCTTGAGTGTCTCAGTTGGAAGAAGGCCTCTTCAGATACGGCCCAACCCAGAGAAGTGAAGTGACTTGCGGAAGCTCACACAGCAAGCCAGAGGAGGACTAAACCCCTAGCTGGTGTCATTTTAAATGAACCTGTGATTCTCTCCTTCCAGGCTTCCTCTCCTCTCCATTCCTTCTTCTCCCACCCATGGCCTGCCTCCTCCCAGCCTGCATAATTATCAAAGCACGCTCTGGGAGTGCCTTCTGCCTTGGGAGTAGGTTTCCTTTTCCTACATACCCTCCAACAAGACCTCTGGGCCCTTCTCTCTGGGAATTCAAAGTACTGTGCCACACAATGTTCTGTGCAGTAGCTAAAATATTTTGCCAGAGCACAAGATCTTCTCCTCAAAGAAGACTGTGGATGTTAGAAGCTGGGCCTGTGTGAGGGTGGGAGATCTTGACTTTGTCAGGAAGGCTTTTGGTTTAAAACCTCGCTGGGCAAGGTGACTCATGCCTGTAAACCCCTGAGGTCAGGAGTTCGAGACCAGCCTGACCAACATGGTGAAACCCTGTCTCTACTAAAATTACAAAATTAGCCAGGCATGGTGGCGCATGCCTGTAATCCCAGTTACTTGGGAGGCTGAGGCAGGAGAATCACTTGAACCTGGGAGGTGGAGGTTGCAGTGAGCTGAGATCATGCCACTGCACTCCAGCCCGGGCAACAAAAGCGAAACTATGTCCAAAAAAAAAAAAAAAAAAAAAAAACAAAACCCAGCAAACGCTTCACTACTATTTTCTGGGATAATTAGATGGAGAAAAGAACATTTGATTAACACTAACCATGTGGTAGGCACTACCTCCCTTAATTTCCTAAAAACACCTATGAAGTCAGAGATTTGGAAGTGGAGGTTCAGAGAGATTAGGGAACTTGATCGGCTCCCACAGCTATGGTGTTACTAATCCACTGCTTCTGGAAAGGCTGATCAGAATCACTAGGGGTGGGGGGAGTTTCAGACTGGTGCTCACATATGTTTCCCAGTGAGAACAGCTGCACCCTATGGTGCTCAAGGTAGGATTTGTGTGCCAGGACACCACCCCCCAGACGTCCTGGTCTGGACAAATGTCAACAAACTGATGAGGTATAGCAGGAGCTAGAAATCCATATAGAGGGTTTGTGGCAAAGCCAAAGAAAATAGCATCTGGAAAAGTTCCTTCGGGAAGAAAAAATAGAAAAATCCTAAAGACCGGGACAAGGGGAGCATAACTCAAGGCCAGAGAAGGGGGAGGCTTGGTGGGTGGGAGGGTGCAAGGCGGCAGGGCCCAGGACAGGCTGACCTGTTCCCAGGAAGGATGCTGCGGGTGGGAGGATGTGGCAGGGCTCGGGACAGGGAGGAGGCACCTGGGCAGAATCTCTGTCTACCATACTTGGAACAGGCAGGCAGCAGCTGTGCTAGGAGGAGCACTTGACCAGGAGGTTTAAGATGCAGTTCTGGCTGTGTAGCCTCAGGAAAGTCGCATTAGCTGTGACTTGCTTTCTTTCTCATTAAAAATAGGCATAAAAATAATCTTCTCTGCCTGCCTCTCAGTGGGATTATGGGAACTGACTGAGTTAACTCATATAAAAGTGTTTCATAAACTGTGAAACACTATACAAATGTCACAGAAGGATTATTAGATACAGCAGTAAGTTCTAACTCATTATTATTCAGAATTGCAGCAACTCGGCTTGTTCTTGGCTGTGTTTTATTGACAAGGCAGCATCTGATGCCCATTGAGATTCTGCTCATTAAAGCCTGGCACAGAGTGAGGCCTCCGTGTTAGCAGCCCTCCCCACCCCAGCCCATTTGTCCTGATGTTCGTACACCCTCAGTCCAACTAGGATGGATCTCAGCTACACAGAAAAATCTCTGATAGTGGTCTGACTGCCCTTGAAAAAAGCCTAACTCTCACTCATTCTTAAAAAAAGCTTTTGGTGAAAACTTCATTCATACAAGAATATATATATGTGTGTGTGTGTATATATGTGTATATGTGTATGTGTGTGTGTGTGTATGTGTATATATATATATATTAAAAATGTGTAAGTACAGTTTAAGGAATAATAAAACAAAACACACACTAAACTTTAGAAAAAATAACTACCAGTGCCTGCAAAGCTCCTATTGTCCTTCCCTGATGCATTCTCTTCACTCTCCTATCCTCGATTTTGGATTCATCTTTCTCTTGCTTTTTATTTTGAGATAGGGTCTCACTCTGTCACACAGGCTGGAGTGCAGTGCTGTGATCATGGCTCATTGCACCCTCAATCTCCTGGGCTCAATTGATCCTCCCACTTCAGCCTCCCAGGTGGCTGGGACCACAGGCACGTACCACCACACCTGTTTACTTTTTACTTTTTGTTTTTAGAGATGCAATTTCACTATGTTACCCAGGGAGGTCCCAAACTCCTGGGGTCAGGCAATCCTGCCTCAGCCTCCCAAAGTGCTGGGATTACAGGCATGAGCCACTGCGTTCAGCCTCTCTTACTTTTAGAAAGAGCTTTCCCTCCTATATATTATCCTTAGTTTTTCTTGCCTCTGAACTTTGATCAAGGGGATCATACTCTAAGTATTCTTTTATAACTTGCTTTTTGCATCTGTGATCTCTGTATGTTGATGCATACAGCTGTGGTTTATTCATTTCACAGCTATATAGTTTCCACTATGGGAATGTGTTAGAATTTATTCCTCCTACAGCAAATGGACATTTGACTTGTTTCCAATTTGGGACTATTTTAAACCATGCTTGTTTATGTCTCCTATTGCCTATACATGAGAATTAATATTTATCTAGAAGTGGGATTACTGAGTCCTAAGGTATGCATGTCTTACATTTTATCAGATAAGGCCAAACTGTTCCAAGTGGTTGTACCAATCCACTCTCCCACCAACCGTGTATGAGAATTCTCATCATTCTACATCCCTGCCCCTGCTTGATATTGCCTGTGTTTTAAATTTCTGCCAGCCTGGTGGCTGTGGAATTGTATCTAATTTTTATTTTAGTTTGCATTTCCCTTATTACTAAGAAGGCTGAGCATTTTTTCATATGTTGGTGGTCTTTTTGTATTTCCTCATCCCTGAAATGCCTGTTCATGTCTTTTCCCCATTGAAAAAATTAAATTGTTCATTCTTATTGATTTGTCGAAGTTTTAAAAACAGATTCTGGACAGGAGTTCTTTGCCTGTTATATGTGTTACAGTGATCCAGTCCAGTCTCCTGGCTTGTCTTCTCCCTCTCTGTATCATGTTTTTTATGACTAGAAGTTCTTAATTTTAGTGCAGTCGCCCTTCCTGTTTTCCTTGCACTTTTGGTGTCTTAAGTGATTTTTTTACCAGAGGCCCTAAAGACAGTCTGGATTTTCTTCTGAAAGTTTCAACATTCCAACTATCTTTCTTGGGACTGCTCTGCCTACTGAGCTCCTGAATCTTTCCACAACATGCTTCTGCAAGCCGGAGGTTATTTCCATTCCAGTGGGCCTCCTCTCTGCACAGAGGGCCCCCGAGTTCTGCCAAGTGTCCAGAGAAAGGCTCCATTCACAGGGCAGGCTGCTCTCCGTGGCCACGTGTGTCCCGCGCTCTCTGCCGGCCGCGGGCCCCTAGGAGGCGCCTTTGCTCCAGGCCTGGAGCTCCCTCCCGGGGCTCCTCTTGCACCTGGCTCCTGCCCCGGGGACCCTTCCTTCCTGCAGACGGCGGGGTCGGCATCTCCTCTGCGGGGAGCCAGGATCTCTGCATGGGGCCACCGCCCTTGGGCCTCGCTAGCCTCGTCCTGCCCCTGACCCGCTGGGGCTGGGCCTCTCTTCCCATTCCTGCTCCCTCAGTCCTGCTTTCAAACCTACTCTCTCACCTCCTGCTCAGACGCCTTTCTTGGAATACTCTTGATTCCTCCCTTCTTGTCTTTAAGGGAAGCCCCGCAGTAACATTATTTTATGGGTCAGATGCTGCTGAGGGTTCAACCTACCCCAAACTGTTGCAGCATATAACTGACGAAACTGCAGGCTCCCCAAAGGATCAGACACTAGGGAGCCACAAAAGGTACAAAACCGAAGGGGGCACCGCATGTTTCAATGTTTGATTTTGCCTGACCTTTTCCGCTCCACCGGTTAAGAGTTGGCTCCACGGTTTCCTCTTTCCTCAGTTTCCTTATCTGGAAAACTGAGTTAATAATCACTACCTTCCCGTTTTTGTAAGAATGAAGTAAGATAACTTGGGTAAGGCTCGCGGTACCTGGCACATAATAGGGATCCACAAATATTAGTTTCCCTTTATCTTAGTTTGAGACCCCAAAATAGACATCCAGAGGCCGAGCTTAGGCACATATGCCTTTTTGGTTGGCTTCATATCTCAGGGAAGCAAGAGTGGAGGAAAAAGAGAAATGAGGCAGTCAGGCAGGAAGCAGATTCAGGGTGGTGTGGAGGGGCCGGAGCAGGTCAGGGGCCATGCGGGGTTTCCCTGGAGAGGCTGCATGGAGAACCTGGAGGAGAGGAGAGCACGCTACCTGCCCACTTCCTATCTTTCGTTAGTCAAAGTTCGCCTTGTGGGAGGTTGAGTCCCCTGTATTCTAGGCTGTTTCCCTCGGAGCCCTCTGGAGGACTTCTCGGGAAGCCAGACCTGCCTCAGGTCTGGGTGCCTGAGCTACCGCAGCTCCTGTTGCAGGGCGAGGGATGGGAGCCGCACCACACCCTGACCCTTGTCCTTAGGGGAACCCGAGGCAACCAGTGGCATTAGCAGATGCAGTGATGGTGGTGGCTGTTAGGAATCCATGACCTTAGGAACAGCGTGAGTTACCAATAGGACCACTCTGGCCAAGAAGCAGGGTGAGGGGCCCAGATGCAGGCTGGGAAAGGCAAGTGAGCCGCGTGGACCTGTGGCGTGAGTAGACTGCATTTGGCACGCCTGTCACTTTTCTTGTGTTCTTGCAAGCTCTTCTTCGCAGGACATCTAACATCAGGAACATTCACAATCATCAAATACCAATAGGGGTACAGAGATGAACGAAGCAGGCATGCAGTCTATGGTTTCATGCACTAAACAAATACTGTGTTTCAGAAGGTTGGGGTGTTTTTGCTCATATCATTGTCCAGTGCGGGCCAGTTGTTCTCCTGAGTGGCTCTCCTCCATGTGGTGACTCGGGAATCCCGGCTGCCTTCATCTTCTGAAACCATCATCTATACCATCCCAGTCACTTTGAAAGGGGCAGAGAGGATTGATGGCTATCATGAGAGCTTTTAAGGGCCACATCACTTCTGCCTACACTGTCTTTGTTAGAATTCAAGTTCAAACCCAATCTAACAGCAAAGGAGTCCAGGAAAAGTTTTCCTTTGTGTCTAGGAGGAGGAAACATCATAGGAAAACACAGCATTGTTTCTACCACAGAATAGAGAGAAGTTAAGGTATGACCTCTGTCTCAGAGGACCTCAGGATCTAGCTGGGGAGAAAGAGCAACTCGAAGGAAAAGTTGAATAACAAAACATGATTGCAAATGCTTTGTCAACAGTATTCTGAAAATAGCAATAATAATAATAATAAACAGGCTGGGCACAGTGGCTCATGCCCGTAGTCTCAGCACTTTAGGAGGCTGAGGTGGGAGGATTTCTTGAGTCCAGAAGTTCGAGGCCAGTCTGGACAACATGGTGAAATCCCATCTCTACAAAAATACAAAAATTAGCCGGGCATGACAGCAGGTGCCTGTAATCCCAGATACTCCGGAAGCTGAGGCAGGAGAATTGCTTGAACCCAGGAGGCAGAGGTTGCAGTGAGCTGAGATTGCGCCGTTGCACTCCAGCTTGGGCGACAGAGTGAGACTCCGTCCCTCCCCCTCTCCCCCCCAAAATACTGTAAGAGTTCACATAACCAAGAGTGAATCAGAATGGTTGGATGAGGGTTTATGGAGAAGGTGGAACTCGAATTGGGTTTTGAAGGACTGGCAAGATTTAGCCACAGAATAGGAACTATTCTGCAGGTGGGGGAAGAAGCATAAACCAATGGTCACACTGGAGAAGGCAGGAAAGAGTTAATCCTGGTTAAGTGCAGGCACTAAGGAATCCTCTTGATTGCTGGCCAGGGAGGAGGTTCCTATGGAGGGACTGGGGTGGAGTAAGGGAGGGTTGGACAAGAGTCAGAGAGGCTTCCTAGCAATTTGCCTCCCTTCCCTGTGCTGAAGTATTCAGTGTTTTAACAACCAGATGGCTTCATCAGTGCATATAGGCTGAACATCTACCCTGTGTTAAAGACTTACGGTGGCTGAGGATGGAAAGAAAGGTTGGAACTAAATTGTGATAGACTGTGAGTGCCCGCATGTTTGAGATTTCCAAAACAGAGATGAACATCATTTATTTTCACAAAGCTTAGAGACACCTCCTCCCAATAATAACCAATAATAAACAAATGGTTACATAGAAATAAATGATAGTGCATTCCTATGATAGGATACTCTGTAATCATTAAAATCCAACTTCTGAAGACTTTTAATGACAGAATAAGCGAAAACACAAAACTATAGAGTATAAGATCAATTTAGTAAAGAAGAAATAAAAATATCAAAACTAAAAGAATAAACATCTAACTGGAAATAGTGATTATTTTTTAAATTGACAAATAAAAATTGTGTGTATCAGTAACACGTTGTTTTGAAATATGTATAATTAGTGGTTATTTTTGAATGGTAGTACTATCATTGATGTTTCTTTTCATCAAGTTTTTTTTTATGTTTTGACTTTTTCTGTAATGAAAACATTACTTTTATAGTGAAAATATATAATAAATGTTATTCCTCAAAAGTAAAGTATAAACATGTGGAGTTTGGTACGGTGGCTGCCATTGCCATTGTTTTATTCTTTCTTGCAGGTGAATCCCATTCTCATTTTTGCAGTGTCTGAGAGCTGGGTGCCTACATGATGCAGTCCACAGTGGCTGAGCACCTTCTGCCTCTGGGATCTCAGACTCTGCCTGCCACAGAGCAGAGGACTAGAAAACCCCTCCCACTTGCTGTCATCATTCCTGAAAGGTCTTCAGGTGTGCCTGTAATTCCAGGAATTCTCGGAGTGAATATCTACACCAGAAAAGCACATAACCACCATGAGCATAAGATGTGGGAGCGCCAAGGATTGACCATAGAACTATAGACAGTGGATCACAGCCAGATACAACTTCTCATTTTGTAGATGAGAGACCCGAGGCCCAGAAAGAGGAAGGCACTTGCCCATGGCCACACAGTGAGTTAGTGAGACTTGAGCCCAGGTCTCCAGGGTTCTGTGCTCTACTAGTCGCAAGCTGTTAGGCAATTGGCTTTCCTGGGTTCTGATCAAATTCATTTTTTGCCTACTCTGCCGCATCTACACAGTCAGATGTGATTTGGGTTAAAGTTCATGGAATCATGTCTATGTCTCATCTGTTCAGTTTTGTGGCTCCCTGGGTCTCTTTGACTAACTTTGAGAACTTCTGTTCTTGTTAAATCCAATATGGTATCAATACATGGTGAAAATATTATCTGCAAACAGTCTGGCACTTCCTCAAAAAGTTAAACGTAGAGGTACCATATGACCCAGCAGTTCTCCTCCTAAGCATATACTCAAGAGAACCAAAAACATGTTCACACAAAATATGCACTCATATATTCAGCAGCATTATCCATAATAGTCAAGAAGTGGAGGCACTCTAAATGTCAATCAACTGATGAGTGGATAAAGAAAATGTGCTATGTCCATATCACGAGATATTATGTGGCAATAGAAAGGAACGAAGTATTGATCCATGCTACAATACAGATGAACCTTGAAAACATTATGCTGAGTGAAAGAAGGCAGCCACTAAAGACCACAGATCATATTCCATTTACATAAAATATCCAGAATAGGCAAATCCATAGAGACAAAAAGTAGATTAGTGGTTTAGTGGTTTTCAGGGGCTGGGGGTGGGGCAATGGGAAGTGACTGCTAATGGATGTGGAGTTTCCTTACTGGCTGATGAAAATTAGATAGTGGTGATCATTACATAACTCTGTAAAAATATATATATATGTGTGTGTGTGTGTGTGTGTGTGTGTGTGTATAAACACTTTAAAAGGATGAATTTTGGCCGGGCGTGGTGGCTCATGCCTGTAATTCCAGCCTTTTGGGAAGCCCAGGCAGGTGGATCATTTAAGGTCAGGAATTCAAGACCAGCCTGGCCATTATGGTGAAATGCCATTTCTACTAAAAATACAAAAATTAGCTGGGTTGTAGTGGCACACACCTGTAATCCCACCTACTTGGGAGGCTGAGGCAGGAGAATCGCTTGAGCCTGGGAGGCAGATGTTGTGGTGAGCTGAGATGGCGCCACTGCATTCCAGTCTGGGCGACAAGAGTGAGAAAAGAAACAAAAAGAAAAAAAAAAACAAGGATGAATTTTATCGGATCTAAATTACATTTAAAAAAAGAGGTCTCTGATTAAAACCCAAGGAAAATGAAATTGGAGGAAATCCACAATGAGAAAAGTGTTATAGTATGAAGATCTATGCTTCAGCTAGACTTATACATGTCTAAAAAGAGTATTTATCAGTAGGTTTCCTACTCTGAAAAATGGAGTGGAATGGTGGAACGTGTCCTGCCTTATAAAGTAGCTACTCAGATGTGAATTAGATCTCAGTTCCTCTACTAAGTGGTTGCATGACCTTGGTCAAGTTACCTACCCTTCATCAACCTCAGTTTCTTCATCCATTAAATGGGATAATAAAGTCTCTCTTACAAGTAATGGCATGTATTGTGTCTTGAATTCACATTTAGTTGCCTTTCTCAGCAGTCACCCTGAGACTGCAGTGTTGGGGGTACTTTCGCTCTCAGTGTTTGGAAACTCTTCTGAGTGCTTCTTAAACTGTAACATGCATAGGAGTTCTTTCTTTCCCCTTAGCTTTTCTCAAACTCTATAGGTTTAGTGACTAGTACAAAGCTTCTCAAACAAAAATGTGCATAGAATCACTTGGGAATCTTGTTAAAAATACAGAATCTGATTCACAGGTCTGGGATGGAGTCTGAGATCCTGCATTTCTAAAAATCTCCCAGGCAATGCTATTGTTTCTGGTCCTTGGAAACACCTGACTAGCATGGTTCTAAGTCACCGGAACTGTGAAGCTAGAATGATTTATAGAATCTTCCTTGAGTAGCAAAATTAACTGGGTTTTATAACTAAAATACTTTACAAAAATATGGTCCAAAATAGTGTCAAAAATTTTTTTAAAAATTCCTTTTAGGGGCTGGGCGCGGTGGCTCACGCCTGTAATCCCAGAACTTTGGGAGGCCAAGCAGGCGGATCACCTGAGGTCAGGAGTTCAAGACCAGCCCGACCAACATGGTGAAACCCTGTCTCTACTAAAATTACAAAAACTAGCCGGGTATGGTGGCGCACGCCTGTGATCCTAGCTACTCCAGAGGCTGAGACAGGAGAATCGCTTGATCACAGCGCACGCCTGTGATCCTAGCTACTCCAGAGGCTGAGACGGGAGGCGGAGGTTGCAGTGAGCTGAGATTGCGCCACTGCACTTCAGCCTGGGTGACAGAGTGAGACTCTGTCTCAAGGAAAAAAAAAAAAATTCCTTTTAGATCTTCACAGAAATCTCTGCAACCTTCTCTGAGGGTACAGAGTTAACATACAAAATTCTAATTTGAACCACAAAAATTAATAGCAACACATATACTCGTATGAAGTGTCAACATTTTTCAAGTGTAACTTGCATCTTGTATCTCCTTTATTCCACTTAGACCAGGTCTGGGAGGAAGGCAGAGTATGAGTGATTATCTCCATTTTGTAGATGACAAACACTGAGGTCCAGGTAGGTTAAGTGGTCTGTTAAGGCCACTTAGATTGTGGCTGAGCCGAGGCACATGGAAGACCACTCCTCCCTGTACCTGTGTCCTGGGCCCACCCCCCTTATAATGGCATGTCACAGGATTTTGTGTAACTTCAGATCTTCCCCCTGGTCCTGGGTCTATAAATAAGGCAACTCTGGGGATAAAGAGGCAAGAGAGGCCAGGCACGGTGGCTCATGCCTGTAATCCCAATGTTTTGAGAGGCTAAGGCAGGAGGATCCTTGAGGCTAGGAGTTTGGCACCAGCCTGGGCAACATAGTGAGACCCCATCTGTAAAAAAAGAAAAAAGCAAGACAGAGGACCCCCAGCAAAGGGTATCCTCGGATGTGCAAGATAATAGAGCTAGTAATATTTCTGCCCTTCCTCTCTTTGGCCCCCACCCCACAATTCAGAATTTAAAAATGTCACAGTCTTACCTACACTAAAACAAGCATGTTTGGGATCCAAACACCCATCTCGCTATCTTCTCGCCCTTGCTGTTTACAGGAAAGCAGGAAGGCTGCAGGTCTCCAGCCTTCCTTTCAGATGGCACACCACAGCTTAGCTGATGCAGGCTCCAGAAAACTCGCAGGCCTTTGCAGGGGGAGTAGAGGCAGAAACAACCTCTCTTCAGAGTTGGAGTTTCTCTCTGCTAACTCAATTGGACATTCATGAGTCTAAGAGTGTGACTTTCAGCATCGTAGGTTTCAACCTGGGGAGGTTTAAAAATGAAGTGTGGGCCCCACCCCCAGAAATCTGGGATTTTGAAAAGCTTCCCAGGCATTCTAACATATAACCAGGGTGGCAAACTGCTGAACCATGGTCAAGAATTTGCATAGATCCCACCTACTACCCTGCCCTACAGGTGGGTTACTTCTATCCACTCTGTCCCACATACAGAAATTGTGCTCACCCTGAATTGAAATGTATAAATTCCACTCCTCACAAATGGGGTCATGTGTGTGAAGCATGGGCTGGAAAGGAGATTGGTTCATCTCTCGGCTTCACCACTTGCTATTAGCAAGGCTGTACAGGGAGGGAGTTACAGGCACAGGCCTTCTGGGCCCGCATCCTGACTCCACTGATAACTAATTTAACGACTCTAGACACATTGCTAAGCCTTTCTAAGCCTCAGTTTCCTGATCTGGGAAATGGGGCTGTGGGTTGTTGAAGGGATGATGGGCTGGGAAGAGAGCACAACTGCATGACCTGAGCATAAGTGTCTCTTTACATTTTCCAACCTCAATACCTCACTTTCCCCACTCTGGTCACTGTTCTAAGAGGATGCAGGAGTTGACTAGGCCAGGCGCATTGGCTCATGCCTGTAATCCCAGCACTTTAGGAGGCTGAGACAGGAGGATTTCTTGAGGTCAGGAGTTTGGGACCAGACTGGGCAACATGGCAAACTCTGTCTCTACAAAAAGTACAAAAATTAGTTGGGCATGGTGGCGCCCATGGTCCTAGATACTTGGGAGGCTGAGGTGGGAGAATAGCTTGAGTCCAGGAAGTTGAGGCTGCAGTGAGCCGAGATCGCACCACTGCACTACAGCCTGGGCAACACAGCAAGACCCTGTCTCAAAACAACAGTAACGACAAAATAAAATAGATGTTGACTGGTGGCAGGAGTGGGGTCCAGCACCCGTCTCCTAAATCTGCCGACCAACTCTATATATTATTCCACCCAATCAAATTAAATTGCATTTCTTCCTATTTAAACTCACGTCTGCAACCCGATTCCATCCCTCCATTCCATTTCACTCCCCATCCCGCCCAGCCCTGGCAGCTTTCCTAACTGGTCAAAGCAACTGAATTTCATTCAGTTCAATTATTCTATATCCCTCTACTCGTAGAGTTGCCAGATTTAACAACCACTACCACAACAAGATACAAGATGCCCAGTGAAATTTGAATTTTAGGGAAGCATTGAGCAATTATTGTAGTACAAACATGTTCAAATTTGAATTTGAGATCTTTTAAAATAAAAATTCCAATTTCAGCAAAATGTACTTTATCTGGCAAACCTACCCTGATATCACCGCTGGGGAAGAGTTGGCTCTGTGCCTCTGGGGCTTTTTCTTTCCCACATTATAGCGCTTGGATTGTAAGACAAATTATAACTGTTTCCCTGCAGACTGGGAGCAAGTAGGAGACATGTATGCAATTAATATTTCTTTTTTAAAATTACTTAGCATAGTTCCTGGTACTATTTGTGGAAGGTAGAAAGGAAGGAAAAGAGGAAGGGAGAGGCTGGGTGCGGTGGCTCATGCCTGTAATCCCAATACTTTGGGAGGCCGAGGCGGACGGATCACGAGGTCAAGAGATCAAGACCATGCTGGCTAAAAAGGTGAAACCCCATCTCTATTAAAAATACAAAAAATTAGCCGGGTGCGGTGGCGGGCGCCTGTAGTCTCAGCTACTCGGGAGGCTGAGGCAGGAGAATGGTAAACCTGGGAGGCGGAGCTTGCAGTGAGCCGAGATCCCGCCACTGCACTCCAGTCCGGACGACAGAGCGAAACTCCGTCTCAAAAAAAAAAAAAAAAAAAAAAAAAAAAAAGAGAGAGAGAGAGAGGGAGGGAGAAAGGCAGAGATGACGGGGAAGGGTGCCCCTAGGTCTGAAGGCCCAACAGTACCTTTCAAGAAGGGGACTTGAGTGGTGGCCTTGGCCCCTTCTATCTGTAATGCCCGCAGCTCTGGTCAGGGCAGAAATCTCTGTGGCTCTGTGAAAGACTGTCTTGGGGCAATTAGCTTGGTACGCACATTGTTGGCGTTAACATGGGACTGTATGGTGGACGCACCTGACAGCGATGCATACCCCGAGTCTACCCTGAGAATGACCCTGTATGGCAGACGCACCTGAATGCAGTTCTGAGCTAAGGAATCCAGGAGTGGCCAACCCGGAGTCATTCCTTATTTAGGAGGAACATCTGAGCCCCTGGCCCTTCCTGTGGAACACGTACAGGAAATTGAGGCCCTTCATTTTGGCGTACATGAAGGTTGCCAGGTGGAGATTGTTTAGGGGGAGGGTACTAAGTGAAAATACTATGTAAACTACATTCCTTTTGCAAACAGTTTTGTTTCTCCCGTCCAGTCTGCCACCACTGGACCCTTTCACCTGTATGTAAGCCCTTAATAAAACCCCATGTGTCCTTTGCTGGCTCTGGGTCTCTTCTTTGGCCTTTTGAGCCTGGTGCCATTCCCCAATGGAGTCGATAGGGGTTTGGCACAGCAGGGATTAATCCAGTAACCCTGCCTTCCCCCCACCCATGGGAGGAGATAGCAAAGAATGGTCTCACTTTACATCAACTGTACTCCCTACAAAGTTAATCATCAACCCCATCCCAATGCATCTTGCAGAGATTGGAGGTGGAGTGGTGGGGTTTTGGGGGAGAAATGAGGTACCGGTGCCGCGGAAATAGCACTGTGCCTTTCGGAAAGTTTATACAGGGCTAGCTGGTCCCACAGCTGGAGGTGCTCTAAAAATGTTAAACGTTTCCAGCTGGTAGCTCTTGGGCAATTCTGGAAATGAGGAAAATCCCACTATCATGTCCTTAAAATACAAGGAGGCAGGTACTACACCAAGGACGTTTACCAACAGGACAGGGGCAGGGCCACCTCTGCTTGGCAGGGGTGAGGTGGAATGAGGTGAGGTGAGGTGGGGCAGGGCACAGCTGAGGTTGGACAGTGACTTGAAGAAGCCAGGCACCTGCTCAGAGAGGGGAGGGGCCTTCCAGCCAGAGAAGAGTATTTGCAAAGACCTGGCAGGAAGGACAGGGAAGAGTCAGGAATTCTGGCCTGCCTGGCTGGTAGAGTGCCTGGGGGCAGAGGAGGGAGATGCTTCTGGAAAGTGGGTTGCAGACACTTGTGACGGTTATGCCTGCCCAAGTAAGGGGCACGGCCTTTTGTTGACTTAATGGGGCACTCAGTCTTTAGGTAGGAGAGTAACAATAAAATGTGCGTTATTTCAAATTTTTTTGCATATTATCTCTTTATGATAAAGGGTATTACAATGGCCTGTGTGTTTAAACATTTTACATTTCTAACACTTGTTTTTAAAATTATAAGGTGTGGCAGGTGCCGTGGCTCAAGCCTGTAATCCCAGCACTTTGGGAGGCCGAGACGGGTGGATCAGGAGATCGAGACCATCCTGGCTAACCCAGTGAAACCCCGTCTCTACTAAAAAATACAAAAAATTAGCCGGGCGAGGTGGCGGGCGCCTGTAGTCCCAGCTACTCGGGAGGCTGAGGCAGGAGAATGGCATAAACCCAGGAGGCGGAGCTTGCAGTGAGCTGAGATCCGGCCACTGCACTCCAGCCTTGGCGACAGAGCGAGACTCCATCTCAAAAAAAAAAAAAAAAAAAAATTGGGTGTGCAACATTCCAGAACAAAAATTTCCAGGGGATTTTATAAAACAATTAAGAGGAGATACATTCTTTGTGGAGCTATTTTAATATAGTAGTCTGCTGTATATACGTTTTTATTTCTATTAAATTATAAGGGGTACTAAGTAATTGTAAAGTCTGAATAAATCTACGTTTATAGAAGAATATTGCCAAGGTCAACACAAGTTACTAGTTTTATTTGCATTTTCAATTAAAAGATTAACTTAAAAAAAAAAACCTCACCCAGTGACTCCTGACATGTACCGGTGCTTACTTGACACAGAATATTTTCTCACTTCTGCAGTAACATAGGCAAATAATTCAGTAACTTTTGTGCTTTTAGAAACAACAGCCGAGTTTCAGAAAAAAAAGTATTTTCTCTGGTTCTTCACAGCTCACCTTGAATATTACTTGGGGTTTTTTTTTTTTTTTTTTTTTTTTTGAGATGGAGTCTCACTCTGTTACCCAGGCTGGAGTGCAGTGGCGCAATCTCGGCTCACTGCAACTTCCACCTTTCCAGTTGAAGCAATTCTCTTGCCTCAGCCTCCCGAGTAGCTGGCACTGCAAATGCCTGCCACCATGCCCGGCTAATTTTTTGTATTTTTAATAGAGATGGGGTTTCCCTGTGTTAGCCAGGATGGTCTTGATCTCTTGACCTCGTGATCCCCCGCCTTGGCCTCCCAAAGTGCTGGGATTACAGACGTGAGCCACTGCGCCCGGCCCTATTTGGGTATTTCTAAAACTACTTGTACTTTTATTTAAAAAATTTCAAAACATACAGAAAAGTTGCAAAGACCATACAATAAGCGCCTGTATACTCTTCGATGAGATTCCCCAGTTGTTGACATTGGACCACAGTCTCTCTCTGCACCTCCTGGGTGTTGCTGTCTCTTTGGTTCCCACCTTTGGAGAACCTGAGATCTTGCCCTGCTCTGAAACTTTTCAATCTTCCCTCCATCCAAAAAATTGACACCCACCAGCCTCCCAGTTTCTCATTGTACTTCATTCTTTGAAATGAGGAGTAAGAAGATTTGAGCTCAAATTCTGGTTCCTCTACCTTGTGACCATGAGGAAGACAGTTTCTGGGCTCCAGTTTCCTCATTTTTAAAATGGAAAAATATGTGGGGGAAGGGGGTGGGGGGAAGGGAGAGCACCAGGACAAACAGGTAATGCATGGGGGGCTTAATACCTAGGTGATGGGTTGATAGGTGCAGCAAACCACCATGGCACATGTTTACGTATGTAACAAATCTGCACGTTCTGCACGTGTATCCCAGAACCTAAAATACATTTTAAAAATAAAATGGAGGAATAATGCTTCAAAAAAGTCAATGTATATGAAAGTGCTTTGTGAACCCTAATGGCTCCATAAACATGTAAGGGGCCGTTATTACCATAAATGAAATCCTCTGATGTATTAACAGCTTAATGAGTTCATGCTCCCAAGTTATCAAGGCAGCCCGATGAACTGGGAACCACTTTGAAGCCTGAGAGATCTGTCTGCCTTTAATTACTTGTGTGACCTTGGGCAACGTTGTGTAACAGACTCTCTGGGGTCTTAATTTCTTCATCTACAAAAGGGAGATCACGATCCCTACCTCACAATGGAGTTATTTATGTTTGCTCAGCCCCAGGGCTTGCTGGACTGACCAGGGCTGCAGTAGAAGAAGGGAGAGAGGTGAGGGTTGAGTGTTGGGGTGAGAGGGCACAGGGGCAATGATTCTCAACCTTGGATGCACATTGAAATTATGTGGGAACTTAAAAAAAAAAATCCCAATGCTCAGGTTGCACCTGGGACAAATTATGAGACTCTCCAGGTGGGTGAGGTCAGGCATCAGTATTTGTTAAAGCTCCCAGGTGATTCCAATGTCAAGTGAACTAACAAAGCTAACTTCTGCTGTCCCTTCTCTTCTCTCCCTTTGGGACCATGACCCCAAAGAGTAACTAATGGGGGCAACCCTAGGCCTGGCGCAAAGTGGTGAAGAAGGCAGTCCAGGGTAGGCAGGACGTTCAGATCCTCTCCAACACAGGCAGCTGCACGCTGGGGCTGCCTAAGCTTCCTGAGTGTATTTAGGTCCAAGTCATTAAGTGACATCATTTGAAAGCTAAAAAGATCAGACTACAGCATCATGTTGATATCCCTTCTCCCTTACCACCACACCCCCCCAAGTACAAAGGATCTTATTTTTAAAAACTCTCCTTAATGATAGCTATGTACTGAAATGTTGTTGAAGCTACCTGTTCAAAACATCAGTGATATACTTAAATGTATAATAAGCACATTATGCATTTAGCCTGGGTTTAGAATTGTCGGCCTGCCAACAAGCTGTGCTGTCAGCCAGAGGCTTCCAGGAGACCATGTGGGCACCCTCCAGCCAGGTCCTCCTATGCTGGGCTGTTCCCTGGCCCGCATTTGAATAATTTGAGTTTAGGAATTACAATGAAGCTTTGCATCTATATTATGTTCTTGCTAGCATGTTTTGGGGAAGGCTATAATTGAGTGCCTCTGCCCCCAAAGATGGGGAGCAGAGTCCTTCTGCTTTGTCAAAAGGGTGGCAGGACAAGCAGGAAGTAGACCCAGAAGTCTTGGCTCTGAGGATCCCTCTCTCCTTCCACGAGCAGTTGCCTTTGCTTTTTGGAGAGCTTTCCTTTCCCAGGTAAATGGCTAGTTTCACCTGGCATGAGGTTTGCCGGGTAGATGCTGCAATAAATAGTGCAGGTGATTCAAATTGTCTAGGTGACCGAACACCTGGAGGTTGTGGTGCTTTTTCAGCTACTGTGCATTGATCACTTACTATGTGCCACGTGCTTGATGGACATTGTGGTATCTAAACTGCTGTACGTTATGCAAGGTGGATCTATCCCCACTTATTTTCCAGTGATGAAACAAAGGCTCAGAGAGGTAATAGTTGCCCAAAATTACACAGCTAGTAGATGGCAAGTCCAAGACCGGAAACATAGAGCTGATGGACTCCACTCTCAGCATGAAGCTACACTGTTTCATGAGGCCTGAGTTATCAGCCCTGCCACCTCCTCTGGCGGTGAGGCCTCCTCAGAAGCAGGAGGATTAATGAGCAAGTCTTGTCTCCACCTGAAACAATCGAACTGAGAGGTGGTACCTGCAAAAGTCCTCCCCACCCAGAATGATTTCCTCTTACCTCCACAACCACTACCACAGACATGACGATAATTACATGAAAGGCGTCAAAGAAAGACATTTCTTTCACGCTGGTATCATGGGAATGTCCCCAGTCTTTTCTGGAAAGGTCTCACGTGGGCACATCTAGAACACAACACAGACTGTCAAGACTCATCTCTTTCATGCTCAATGTTTTTGTGCCACTTTTTGTGCCCACCCATTGCTGTTCCCCCTGGGTAGCAGAAGCCAGAGTTGTAATACATGTATCTTAACATCTAGTCTTGATTTTTAAAATTCAGGTCTATAGCGCCTCACAATCACAGCATTGTAAAGCTGAGAAGGAACTTGAAACTCATCCATTTTATTTTGAGACAGGGTCTTACTCTGTTACCCAGGCTAGAGTGCAGTGGTGTGATTGCAGCTCACTGCAGCCTCAACCTCCTGGGCCCAAACAATCCTCCAACTTCGGCCTCCTGAGTAGTTGGGATCACAGGCATGTGCCACCATGCTTGGCTAATTTGAAAATTTTTAGTAGAGATGGGGTCTGTCTCTATTGCCCAGGTTGTTATTGAACTCCTGAGCTCAAGCCATCCTCCCACCTCAGATTCCCAAAGTGCTGGGATTACAGGCCACTGCGCCCACCTCATTTTAATCTCCTTTATTTACAGCTGAGGAAACTGAGGTCTAGAGCTGCTCAGCACTTGCTAAGGCTACATCATGTGGTTAGTGGTGAGGGCACAGTATTCCCACAAAAGGCTGCTGGATCATGGACTCCTTTTCTCTTTGTCTCAGAGCTTTGTTCCTCTCTCACACTTGATTCTTTTTCTAACCTGCTTCTGGGACTCCTCCATCGAGAGGTAAAACAAGCCGAGCAGGACCTGTGGGCACAGAGGACAGAACGGGGCAGTCACTCACCCTCAACCCCAGGCTGCATCTTGGGATCAAATGCAGCCTGGTGAGAGGCTGGCCCCAGAGCATCTTTGCCTCAGAAGCAAACGTCCTGAGGCCATGACTCCACATGGAGATAGAGACACAGGCGAAGTTTCTCAAATGGACGCCAGCCTGAGGAAGCCCCAGTGGCAGGAAATTCAAGGAGGCCTGGATCCTGGTCCCCACTGATCCCGAGAACCAGCCGTGAGCTCCAGAGAGCTTCTGGTGTGTAGCAAACACTTAGTGAATTACTGCCATTGAAACTACCTCTGAGCCTCACAAGGAACCCAGACACATGTCTTCGGGCATCTCACTTTGTTTTGGACAAAGAAGGATAGCTCACTTTTAATCAGCAGATTCAGTGCTGAATGACTTTTAGCTGCTCTTCAAACATCCCACTGATCTTTAAAGGAAGATTTCTTACCATTGAAAAGCTTCAAAGGAAAGTGCCACAGACATTGAAAGTATTTCTACAAGAAGAGCTCCCCCAAAGCCTTGGCGCAGTGATTTTTCAACCCTCTGCGTGTTAGAATCACCTGGTAAGATCTGAAAAGCCCCCAAGCCCTGACCCCACCTGCCTAATTCAGTCAAAATCTCTGGGAGGTAGGACCACTGGATATCAGTATTTTAAAGTCCTTCGGCAGGTGATTCCAATGTGCCAAGGTTTAGCCCCACTGATGGAATCAGTGGAGTCTCCCAGGGTGAAAAGGGCAGCCATGGTTTGGAGACCGTAGTTCCCATGTGATTGCTCAAAACCCCCCATTTAACTGCCTTGTTGTCATTTTCGTTTTCCATCCTCTCCCCCCAACACACACACCGTGGGTCACGCCCGGATTCATTTCATTGCTCTGATTGGATTCAGGTGCAGTCAAACCTAGCACCACGGTTCAGCGGTTCTGGATGGTAACTTTATAGGTGGCTCCAGCCTGTTACGCACCCTGAGCTGGGAAGGAGGAAAGCAACAGTTCACAAAAGCGTGGTCTTCCTGTCGTTCTGTTGGTTGGTCTCAAGCCTAACTCTCTTTGCCTCTTCATCCTTGCTGCTGGAGAAACCCAGGAGTCTGCGGGCGATCTTGGATAAGTTACCTAGTGTCTGTGGGCTTCAGTTTCTTCATCTGTAAAATGGGAATACTACTAACCTCTTAGCACTTAAGAAAGGAGCAGATGAAATTCTGTTGATCAAACACCTGTCCTAGTGGTTGCCCATGGGGAGAGGCACTCACTGAACAGTAGCTGATGTTTGTATTCACCAATTTGCCAGGCCCTTCATTATCATACAAAAGACTCAAAGGTAAGGACAGAGGTGGGGATGTTTCAAATCTCAGCAGATGATCTTAATGTGTAGAGGGTTGAAAAATCACTGCTCCAAGTCTTTGGGGAACTCTCCTTTCAGAAATGCCTTTAATGTCCGTGGCACTTTCCTTTGAATCTTTTCGAGGGTAAGAAATCTTCCTTTAAAGATCAGTTTATTTTTAAAAAGGATACTACAGCGGTCAGTTCTATTTTAATGTGCATAGGAGAGGTGAGGAATTTCCGCTTCTTCACTGTTAACTGCTGAGATGTGAATATTGAGATCACAGTTAGCCACTTAAACTTGACAGTTAGTGTCCCTTCAGTGGATGCTGGCCCAAGAGAACCCTCACAGGAGGGGCCACATTTCAGTGCCATAACCAAGAGCAGATATGAAAGTCTGTTCAATATCAAGAGCTTATCTTTTTTTTTTTTTTTTTTTTTTTGAGATGGAGTCTTGCTCTGTCACCTAGGCTGCAGTGCAGTGGCACCATCTTGGCTCACTGCAAGCTCCGCCTTCCGGGTTCGCGCCATTCTCCGGCCTCAGCCTCCTGAGTAGCTGGGACTACAGGCGCCCACCACCACGCCTGGCTAATTTTTTGTATTTTTAGTAGATACGAGATTTCACCATGTTAGCCAGGATGGTCTCGATCACCTAACCTCGTGATCTGCCTGCCCCGGCCTCCCAAAGTGCTGGGATTACAGGCGTGAGCCACTGCTCCCGGCCAGTTTTTTTTCTTTTTCTTTTTCTGAGACAGAGTCTTGCTCTGTCACCCAGGCTGGAGTGCAGTGGTGTGATCTCATCTAACTGCAACCTCTGCCTCCCAGGTTCAACAATTGCCTCAATAGCTGGGGGTAACTGGGATTACTGGTGTGCACCACCACGCCAGGCTATTTTTTTTCTAGTTTTAGTAAAGACAGGCTTTCACCATGTTGGCCAGGCTGGTCTCAAACTCCTGACCTCAGTATGGGCATGTCTGGAAGTCCCATCACAGGAACTCCTGATCCGCCCGCCTCAGCCTCCCAGAGTGCTGGGATTACAGGTGTGAGCCACCACACCCAACCCTATCTTTAATGATCAAAAGAAATAATTCACAGCTATGTACTTGCAAGGTTCTAACTGCTTTAAAACTGGGGCACCGTAAGAGCTGAGAGGAAGAGCACCCCCCATCAGCAAGAGTTAGAATTCCTTAAGTTTACCAGAGGCTTTCAGTTTTCAAAGTATTTCCTATATTCATTGCTGTAACTTTGGGAGGAAGGCAGAGGCGGGGGACTTATACCCATTTTACAGATAAAGAAACTGTGGACTAAAGTTACTCAACAGAACTGGGACTGAAACATCTGACATTTCCAAGACAGCATACTGATTCTGTAGCCACCAGAGGAGAAATGGACTCCACTGGAAGCCTGCTGTGAGCTGGGCACCGTGTTAGATGTTCAGAAGAACAGTGAACAAGACACACGTGTGTCCTCCCAGGGCCCAGTTTAGTGGAACTTGACCAAGGGCCTCACTCTCATCTCCAGTTTACTCTTCTGTGCGGGGTGCTTGCTCTTGAACCTGACCTTAGCAGTGACTCTATGTGAATCCCTACTGGGAACACGCTCCAGAAAGGCAGCTATGATTACTTGTCAGCCAGATATGCGGCTTCTCCAAGGCCACAGCTTATGGCCACTCTGTTTGGTCAGCTGGTGCCTTCACATGGCCGGTGATCAGAGCCCTGCACGTGTCATCTCTCACATCTCGTACACTTGGGGTCTCCAGGACCAAGCCAGAGCCCAGCGGTCAGAAGCCTGGCCTCACTTGTTGGTCCAAAGCTAACAGAGGAGCCTCCCTGGTGGGTATTCCCTTAACCACAGTCTGAATTACGATCCTTGGCCGCAGACTGGTGACTTCTGTAAGTTAGGTGTTGAAGGTGGAAGAGTGGGGAGGAGGAAGGTGGAGGAGCTATTTTCATCTTGTCACGAGGGCTTAAAACACCAGCTTCTCTTGTGCCTTATTTAGATGAATAGTCTTGACCTAAAAAAAGTCAAAGCTGTGACTCAGTTGAGCTCCCAAGTTGCTCAAAATGCTCTGAGCTCCTGTCTGGGGCTATATTGAAGAATGTCTTTGGATAGTGTGAGGTGGGCACCCTATTTGGGCAAATGAAAGAGCTTTGGAAATCATCCCCATGGTTTTCCGACCCAGGATGGAAAGCACAGGGGTTTGAGAGTCCAACTTGCTGTTTTTGTCCACTCTTAATTTTAAACAGCATGACGGTGTGGGGAGGGGCTTGCCCATTTAAAGAGAAGTATGTTTCTAGCCTTCCAAGGCATAGGGTATGGGACTTCCAGACATGCCAAGGTGAGCCCAGAGGCCAGGCCCCCACTGAGGAACCACACAGGTGATGTGTACCGGGGATGAGGTCCCCTGGGCAGAAGAGCCATTTGGCAGGGCCATGGGTGGGGAAGGCATGTTCATCACCAGGATAGCCCGAGGGAAGATTGTGGAGTCTGTGCATTTGCCTCTGGTGTCCCGAGCTGCCCTATGATCGCTGCCCAGCCCCTATCCCAGGTCTCACTGTCACATCCTGATCATGTCTTCTTTCCCAGAGAGTATCCCATACTCCAAAACGATCCCTTTGCCTGGCTACACCTGTGTCTTTGTACTATTGCTTTTTATTCATGTAGAACCCTCATTGGCAGGAGAACAATATGCTCCCTCACTTTGTCCCAGTGTCCAGGCTGTCTGGGCTCAACATCTAAGCAGGATGTACATGACATGACCTGGTATGAAGGCAGATGTGTGAGTTCTGGGGACTTGAGTTCAAATCCCACTCATGCTGCTTCCTGGCTTGGTGACCTTGGTCTAAGGCTCTTAGCCTCCTTGAGCCTCCATTTCCTTTTCTGTGACAATTTCATGGGCTACTAATCCATAGAAACATTTCTACCAATGGCTTCAGACAAATATGTGCAATAACGGTGGTCCTTGCACACATGTTGGAATCAGCCTTTGGTTGGAATGTCAATGCCAGTACCACCCAACCATCCCCTCCAACACAGACAGGTTTGGCTGAGTTATAGTCAGACTCTAACGATGGCTTTGACACCCAGAAGAGTGTGTGTCATTCTCACAGCACAGGCTCTGCAGCCAGACTACCTGGCTGCGTTTCTCAGGGCTTCCCCTACCTGGCTGAGTGGTCTTAGGTGGGCATCTTTGTCTCCTCATTGAGGGTGTGGGTAATACCAGTGCCCACCTCATAGTGTTGTGAAGATCAAATGAGCCGATTCATGTAAAGCCCTTAGAACTGCACCTGGCACCAAGCAGGCACTTGATGAATATTATCATGAGTGGCTTATCTTCGTAAAGAATGCTCAGATGCATCATCTAATTTGCAACTTGATTTCTACAACATCCTGTGAGAGGTAGAGCATCATATCATTTTGCAAATAAGGAAACTCAGATCCAAAGTGATAAAATGTCTCACTTGAGAACAGAGCCCAGGTTTTCTGCCTGCAAGACAAGTGCTGTATTTTCTCTGCTGCATGGACAGAAGTACCCTTAACATTCAACAACAAAGGCCCCTCGCAGTCAAGTCACAAGTCAGTATTTTTGTAAATTCTCGTCAGGGACTGGATAAAAACAAGGATAGGTTTAGATGCAGTTTTTGCATAGTGGGTCCTCATTCCAATGTTAGCAGCGCAATAAGGTCAGGTGTGACCTGCCAGGTGACAACATATCTGCAAAGATGACCTCAGAGTTCCTCTAGGGCAGAAATGGGTGCTCTTTCTGGGCTGGTGGTGGGTAGGAAGGTGGTAAGAGAGGAGATGAGGGGTCAGGTGTATTCCCCTCTTTGGTGTCTTCCAATAAGCTATGTATTGAGGGATTTTCTTCACTGGAGTTTGGCTGCTGTCATTAAATGCCCACTTCAATTAAACACAAATAATAATAAATTTGGTTAAAGCCAGAATCCAACATTCCGAATTGAAAAACAGTTCCAGAAATACAGAGAGGCAAATGCAACCAGAACCCTCTGCCTGTGGAAACAAGGATGACTGAGCACTGGTTCCCTTCATTTTGTCCCCATTCCTTCCAGTTATCCACCTGCCCGTCCATGTGGTCATGCTGTCATCCAGCATGCATTTACTCAGCTCTGCCTCTTACAGCCATCCCCATGACAGTTTCCTGTGGCTCATCCAGCAGTAGCCCCAGCTTAGAACAGTAGCCCTGGCATCTCTCCTCAGGGGCAAACCTGGCCAAAAGTGACAGCTCAGCCTCTTTGGTTTCCCCCTTTTCCCTCCCTCTCTCCCTTTTAATCTGGACCAGTGTCCTCAGACATGGCCAGGATGGTGATTTCTCAGAGTATGGCTGTTATTTGGTTTCCATATTTGGCCCACCTGGATGCCATGTGTTTAATTTCAAGGCACCATTGGGCCCTGTTTTTCCTCTGCTTCTCAGAAACGGGCCCTCCCAGAGTCACCTCTTGGGTCCTCTCCTGCCACACACAGCTGGTTCCACCCATGCCCTCTCATCAGAAGGGCCCAGAATGACTCCCCCCTTGGTCACTGTGTGCCTCAGGGCCTGAGTCAGGAGGTGCTCAGGAACCTGGACACCCTACTTTTCTCCAGTGACAACAGATGCAGTGGGCAGATGAGAGGGAGGCCAAGTGGAAAGCACAGAGCAACAGGAGGCAGGGACCTGGGTTCTTCTTGGTTCTTATCCTGACTGCCAGCAGCGAACTCGCTCTCAAACCCCCGGGAAGAAGCTCCACCTTTCTCTTCCTTGTTTCCTTATCTACACCTAGGGATGGGCACCTGGCCTTCACTATAGGGCTATAGAAAGGACCATGAGAGACAATATGGATGCCACATTTTAAGAGATCCAGTCCTATCTGAAAATTAGTTATTACGGGCAACAGCTTGATACAGGGACCAAAAAGAGTCCTGGCGATTCAGATGCCTGATTCTTACCACTGGCTTAATACTTTTATGCAACCAGCAAATAAGATGGACCCCCGTCCCTGATCTCAGGCTGGAAGTTCATGCCCAGACAGTGCTAGGAAGGATTGAGAGACTGGGAGTCTATGACAGAACGAGTTCATATAACTCACAGGGCAAGTAGCTAGAGATGATATCGCTGTTGGTGCCTGTGGTTGAAAAATGCAGCATGGTCTTAAAATCTGTAGCAATAGTGTCTTAAAAGGCACCAATGTGAGAATATTCATCTGTGTATTATTCTTTTTTTTCCAAAATATTTTTGAAATTTAAAGTTCTGGGATATATGTGGAGAATGTACAGATTTGTTACATGGGTAAATGTGTGCCATGGTGGTTTGCTGCACCTATCAACCCGTCACCTAGGTATTAAGCCCCAAATGCATTAGCTATTTATCCTGACGCTCTCCTTCCCCCCGCCCCCACCCCACAGGCCCTGGTGTATGTAGTTCCCCACCATGTGTCCTTGTGTTCTTATTGTTCAGCTCCCACTTACAAGTGAGAACATGCGGTGTTTGGTTTTCTGTTCCCGTGTTAGTTTGCTGAGGTTATTTATTTGAGACAGCATCTTACTCTGTCGCCCAGGCTGGAGTGCAGTGGCACAACCTCAGATCACTGTAACCTCTGCCACCCAGGTTCAAGCGATTCTCCTGCCTCAGCCTCCTGAGTGACTGTGACCACAAGTGCACGTTACCATGCCTGGCTACTTTTTGCATTTTTAGTAGAGACAGGGTTTCACCATGTTGGCCAGGCTGGTCTTGAACTCCTGGCCTCAAGCGATCCTCCCAACTCGGCCTTCCAAAGTGCTGGGATTACAGATGTGAGCCACTGTGCCAGGGCCAAACTTCATTTATTTTTGAATCACTGTATCTTTTTATTCCCACTTCCCCTGATATCTCTCCCTTAAGCTGATCATAATTCAAAAACAAGGTTGAAACAACAGTTCAAGCTTCATTGTTTTCATTTGTGTTTCTTGAAAGAGTTTTAAATATCCTGCTCTTATTTTTAAATTGGGTGGATAGAATATTTTGTGAATAGTGAAGCCATCAAGCAACAAAATGTATTTTTGACTAACACACCAGAATTTTTAGATCAGAATGTGTTGAAACTACTTGCAGAGGATTCTTTCTCAGATCCTCAATGAGAGCAAATCTTCCTTTGGGGGAAGATTTTTAGAAACAGCCAAAAATGAGTTAGAATATCTGAGGCTTTAACAGCCATCCTTAGCATTCTCTAACAAGGTTTCTACTTCTCTTTCCTAGTGCCTTGGGCAAGCTCCCTGGGTTCCATTCTCTAATACTCTCCCAAGTATGCCTGCTCGGTGACAGGCTCTGGGGAAGGGGCAGTTACTCTAGGGTCTTCTGTTCATAGGCCTCCTCCAGCCCTACCCTTCCCCATGGGGCAAGGAGCTCATGGGCCCAAGTGGCTCTGTCCCACTAGGTCATCCTTGGGACTCCAGAAACTCCCAAGTTCCCTGCCCAAGAGTCCCCAAATGCATTTTCAGGGCCCATGTGGCCTCTCCTTCCATCTCTCCAGCCAAGGGCAGACTGCCCTGCTGCTGTGCTTACTCTTGGCCAAGGGAGGAAAGGGCAGCTGTTTGTGGGCAGCTGGGGTATTGGGGGGCATTCACCCGAGATCCCTCGTGGTGTGAGACAGAGCTGGGAGTGAAAGAAAATGGGAGAGGGGAGACCTCCATGTTGGGGGCCCTCCCCTAATGCTGTATTTGGACTTGGAACTTTAAAGAGTGTGAAAATTCTAAATCTGAACCTGGCACTCCATCTCGTTATGAAAGTATTTGTCAAGCTAGGAGGATAGAACATATTTGATTTCATGTTATGTTAGCTTGATTTATAACTTTAAATACTGAGGCATGTGGTCCGTGGCCTCTGTTTGTACTCTGGCCCTGCATGGGTTAAGAGGCCTGAGCTGGGGCAGGCCGGTTTCTCTGGCCTGGTGTTTGCCTCCCAGCTTGGAAGACCCCATCTTCACCCCAGATCCCAGCTTTTAGCTCCCCCTTGGTGTCCTATTACTGGGCTCAGGGCCAGCCTCTTTCACCCCTCCATCCAGCCCTGGTGCTGAGAGCCCTGGGAAGGGAATTCCAACAACTGGGAACCAAACCTGGTGAATCAGGCTGGGACTCAAGCTTTTGTTTTGTTTGCTTTTGTTTGTTTCAAGATGTGGAAGGCCATGAAAGAGGAGGGCTGCTTGCTTCTCTGGCAGGCTGTCTCTTCAGGCAGCTCCTCAAGAGATCTGGGGCGTGGGCAGTAGGCCAGTTGCAGGGAGTAGATGGTAGTTGGAGCTCTACTGAAACAGAGAGATGAGGTGCATCAGACAGGGAGACAGTGGAGCCCAGATTCAGGGCAAGACTGTGAGAGAGGCCTGCAAAGCCATACCAGAGCTAGATCCAGGAGGAGCGACTGAGCGCTGGTCTGTAGGGGATGGCAGAATCCCCTAGAAACGTGTTTTTCAACACTCCTCTCTTGGAGAGCACTGTGAGGCATCAGGAGGAGGTCTTAGTCTAGGGTGGGAGTGTAAGACCCCGGGGGGCATGTTGATGACAGCAGAGTTTGTGCACTGCCTCCCGGGATGGTGGGCTGAGTGACCGCAGGACTCTTGGGGCCCCGTTCTCTTCTGGACTCACTGCAGGCTCTGAGATGGAGTGTCTGATGGCAACAGGAGTGATGAGTAGACCGGGGTATATGTAGCAAGGCACTAAAGCAGAGGACACGCTCCAGCTGGCAGAGGTCCTGTTCATGGTCCAGCCCTCCAGCAGCTGTCCTGACTGGCCTCTTCCTTGACAGAACTCTCATGGCTATGAGTCCGGACCTCCTATTTCTCCACTTATTAAATCTACAGATGTGTACCCTGTCCCTCTATGTGATAGGCCCCTTTACATTATCCCAGTAGCAGTGATAAGGCCTGACATTCTAGTGGGGTAGACAGACAAGAAATGTTACTGGCGACAAACCTGTATGGGTCTGCAGCAACCTCAATTCTTGCCCCCTCAGAAGGAAGAATTCGACAGAGGGACGTAAGACAGGAGGAGGGGCTGAGGCAAGTTTTGGAGCGGGAGTCAAAGTTTATAAAAAAGCTTTATAGCAGGAATGAAAGGAAGGAAAGTCCACTTGGAAGAGGGCTAAGCAGGCGACTTCAGAGACAAACGCACACTTTGTACTTTTGACTTGGGGTTTTTATACGTTGGCATACTTCCGGGATCTTGCGTCCCTTCTCCCCTCATTCTTCCCTTGGGGTCGCCTGTCAGCAGGCACAGTGGCCTGCCAGCACTGGGGAGGTGAGCATGCACCGTGTGTTTACTAGAGCTGAATGCATGCTCACTTGAGATGTTCTCCCCTTACCAGTCAAGTGTTCCTATAAGGTCATGTACCAGTGAAACTCCACCATTTTGCCTTTGAGTGCACGTGTGTGAGCCCACTCACCCAATTCCTGACCTTATCAGGAAGCTACTGATCACCAGTTTCAGGTTTTTTCCTATCTATTGGGAGACTGTCTTTCCCTGGAGCGGCTATGACGATGATTACTTAAGAGAAACTGTTAACAACCGCCTGACCATCACCTAATGTTCGCCTGACATTCCTGGTGGGTGGCTCTCTCCTCCTGTTTATGTCTGACTAGCTGCCCACTGTAACAGAAAGATACAGAAACATACAAATGCATCTCAGTAGGACCACAAAGCAGGGCCTGAGTGTAGAGTGTGACTGGGAGGGGGGACTGTTTTACATGGGGAAGGGGGGATCGGAGAAGGTGACACTTGAACAGAGGCCCCAGGGGAGTGAAGGAGCCAGGTGGGTACTGGAGAGAGAAACAGCGCTGGGCAGAGCGTGTGAAATGAATGAGGGCAGGGTGGTGGAAATGAGGACAAGGAGGTAGCCAGGGTCCAGACTGTAACTGCTTGAGGGGTTCTTCCTGCTCACTACACAAAGAAAGACCACAGCATTGTAGTAAACAGTTTGCTAGACACAAGCCTGACCACGCCATGTGGGAAATGGAATCTGGACTCAAATCATCTGAAGCTCCTCGGTTAGGGGTTTTTCAAAGGCAGTTTAAGGGAAGGGGTGAGGAAGGCCAGGAGATGGGTGCTTGCTGCTGATTGGTTGGAGTGGAAATGAAATCACTGGGGATCCAAGCTGTCCTCTGAAGGGCTGAATCGCTTCTGGGTGGGGCCCCAGGAGTGGGGATGGCAGTCCACATGGAGCCATGGGTGTCAGACATGGATAAAACCTGGAAAGATATCTGAAAAGGCCAATCTACAATAGTGGTGTTATTCGCAGGAGTAATTGGGCAAGCTGGATATCTTATAACCTCCCGAGTAATGGCTGACAATGTTTGTATCTGCACCTTAGGGGGATTCCGGCTTCTCTCCTCCCCCAAGCCTGATGGCCTCCCATTAGCTTTACAAAAGCAGTTGAGTTTGGCGCAAGGCCTATTATTTACACAGCAGCCTAAAGGTCTTCCAAAGTTAGCTCAGCCCAACAGCCCAGGAATAATTAAGGGAAAGGCAAGAGTAGTGGTAGGTTAGCTTAGCTTACTGTTGTTATTTTTCTCACTGATACAGTTTTTGCAAAGGTAGTTCCAGATGCTCTGGGGCCTCGTTGGTTGTGGTGAGGACTTTGGGTTTTATTTATGGTGATGGGCTGTTGTTGGAGGGTTCGAAGTAGGACAGTGATATATAACATGACATCCATTGGGAGGTAATCATTGGGACTGCCAAGCAGAGAACAGACTGGAGGAGGCCAGGCTGGACGCGTGGAGGTGCATTGGGAGGCTGCTGCAAACACCCAGGCCAGGGATGCCTGCGGTGTGCACTCAGTCACGTGTTCTCAACCAGAATGTAGGGAGTCTGTGTACTTCTAAGTGGAGGAATATGTATGTGGGTGTATGAGTGTGTGTGTTTATGTGCTTCTAAGTGGGGGATGTATGTATGTGTGTGTGTGTGAGTCTTTATTTTCATGAACCTCTAACTAGGTTGAGTTTGGTTCTGTCACCCAGGCTGGAGTGCAGTGGCACAATCTTGGCTCACTGTAACTTCCGCCCCGTCCCTGGGTTCAAGTGACTGTCATGCCTCAGCCTCCTGAGTAGCTGGGATTATAGGCGTGCACCACCATGCCTGGGTAATTTTTATATTTTTAGTAGAAACAGGGTTATGATATGGTGGCCAGGCTGGTCTTGAACTCCTGGCCTCAAGTGATCCGCCTGCCTCAAAGTGAAATTGAGAATCCCAGCTTCTCAAAGTGCTGGGATTACAGGCATGAACCACTGCATGTAATCCTGGCCTCTAACTAGGTTTTAGCACTCTTTTCAATGGTAAATGTAGACAACAAACTACAATAATACGAGCAGTGCCTGGGACTTTGTCACCACTAGAAATCACAGATGTTTTTATATCACATTATATCCAGTCCCTGCAGCTCTCTGGAAATATTGCTTATGCTTATCACTACTTTGGAATTATAATAGTCATTAGACTTGCCACCACATCTTTTTATTTAATGTGGTAATAACAAAGCACATACATTAATATCTCATAAATCTATTCTTTAAAGTATGTTGGTAAATATATTTTAGTGTGATTGGTTTCCTTTATACGTCTCTGTATTTTATTTTATGCATTTAAAGATACTATTTTGATAAAGCAGTGGCAGGAGTTATGTGGACATAGTGTGTGTGACAAGAAAGGGTGAGGTTCTGGATGTTTTGCAGGTAAAGCTGGCAGGACTTGCGGATGGATTAAAAGTGTGGAGCAGGAGAGGAGGGGAGAGGAGTTAGGCCTCCTAGGTCTTTGGCCTGAGCAGGTGGATGCAAACAATTGGTGTCACAGAGAAGAGGCAGACGAGGGAAGGAGCAGGTTTGGGGGGCAGGAAATGGAAAGCTTCATTTTTGCATGTTGACTATTGTAAAATGAGGGATGATGATTGTGCTGGGAAGAAATCATGTTTATGAAGCTCCTGGCACATAGCAGACCCCAGTGGTAGCTGTAATTGGTAACTTGCCCCAGATCAAGAAAGTGGCAGTGGTGAGACAGGGGCTGGGTCTCAAGGGCAGGGTCTGGTAGACAGTCATATATATGAATCTAGAATCTAATCGTATATATGAATCACACTGGGGAGGCTTCAGTCTATAGATTTTATTTAAAGCTCTAGGTCTAGATATAGTAAATATTAATGCACCCATTTTCTTTTTCTTTTTTTAATTTATTTTTGAGACGGAATCTCACTCTATTGGCAGGCTGGAGTGCAGTGGCGTGATCTCGGCTCACTGAAACCTCCGCCTCCCGGATTCAAGCAATTCTCCTGCCTCAGCCTCCCGAGTAGCTGGGACTACAGGTGAGCGCCACCACACCCAGCTAATTTTGTATTTTTAGTACAGACAGGGTTTCACCATGCTGGCCAGGATGGTGTCGATCTCCTGACCTCGTGATCCGCCCACCTCGGCCTCCCAAAGTGCTGGGATTACAGGCGTGAGCCACCGCGCCCGGCCAATGCACCCATTTTCTAGATAAATGAGAATTGAGGCTCAGAATCACAAAGCCCATTTGTTACCTACCATGGGCAGAGCCAATTCCTTCAGCCTGGTCTTCCGCTACTAGTGTTCGTTTTTTGCTTCACCAGGCTGAAAATAACCTAGTGTGGTGGGTTCAGACCCTCCTATAAGGACAACTGCAAAGAGGAATTATCTGGCAGAAGCCTCCCTGTGCTAAATCTGGCACCAGAAAGAAGAAATACACAACGCTTCCTTCCATGTTGACAAGTGGAACAACTTTCTCCTAATTCGGATCCCTGTGTGCCTGCGGAGCATATGGTCACTTCCTAGTCAATGCTGAAATTGAACTGCTCCAGCCACTGCACATTTCAGGCAGAGATTACTTTAGAAAGGTGGTAATTAGCTGCACAGTCAGAGATGTTCTCATATACGACTGCTCACATTGACACTAAACCTCAAACACTGTTTACCAGAAGCACAAGGGTGGTTAGTAATTTTGTCTCAGACACAAACGCCAGTAGCAGGCATGACCAACGTGACTGACTGGGCCTCGGTTTCCTTATCTGTGAACCAAACAGGTTCAACGAGGTGTAGTGAACATCCCAGAGGCTCTAAAGTCAGGTTTCACTTTTCTCTGAACTTGCCTGGTCTTGTGTGGGTGCCCTGCAATGCTGCAGAAGGTCCTCATCCAGGGAGGTGGGAGAGTTCCAGGTGAGGGCATCAGGCTTTCTGTTCCTGACTTACTGCTTGGATCTGGAGTAAATCCTTCTATGTTTTGGGACCGCATCCTTTTTAAGCTCCTGAAAAAGAAGGGACGCTTTCAGAAATGACTGGAAGGATAAATTCTTTGATTACAGAACACTTGAAACAAAGGGCCCAGAAGAATCCTTTACTTGAATTGCCATAGAAGTATGTCTCAAGTATTTTGTATCACACGGACCACGGGCATTTGTATAGAGGTAAATGTGATGCAGTGGAAAAATGTGGGCTCTGGAGGCAGGAGACCCAGCCCCAGTCTCAGAGCTGCCACTTTCTGGGTGACCTGGGGTTATACCTCATTATAGGTACTGCCGGTGCTGCTCGTTATAGCTACTGCCAGTGCTTACTATGTGCCCAGTGCGTTATAAAAATGATTTCTTCCCAGCACAATGATCATTCCCTATCTTACAGATGAGGAGACAAACTGAGTGCAGTTCTTCAGCTGGGAGATGCAGGGCTAGCAGCTTGCACGTTCAGCTGCAAGATGTCTGGACAGCCTCAACATCCATTCCTGCACTTTTGCAGTCTTCCCTCACCCCTGCAGGGAGGCCTGGGGAGAAAATGCACGTGAAGCACCTGGGACATCATAGTTGCTCAGGAAACATCAGTTTTTCTCTCATTTCCATGCTAGATATGGAAATGCAGAGAATACAGGTTAGTAGTTCCAGAGAAGATTCTTTCCATTCTCTCTCTCCCCCTGCTTCCTCCAGTTAGTTAACTCTCACCAGCATTAGAGCCATTGAGAAATATCAGCTAGAAGGCAACTCCGCTAGCCCCTCATTCAGGACTTTGCTTTATGTGGGTCTGTGGGAAGAATGTTTTTGCTGACCTTACTTAGGATCAGCTCATATCCACTGAGTACTTACTCTGCACTAGCTGCTGCAACCAGCACCTTGTGGGCATTTTCTCACTTTATCATCAGAACAAGACTGTGAGGCCGATGTGATTGACAGCTCCATTTCAGAGATAAGGACACTGAGTCTTAGGGAGGGCAGGTCACTTTCCTGAGTCCACACAATTTGCCAGTAGCAAGATCAGAATTAGAAATCAGATCTGCTTTACTCCTGATTTCTTTATGCCCCTTGGAAAACAGACATTTCTTTGGGCAAACTGGGATTTGCCCATCTGCTCTCAGCTGTCTCCTTTGCTCTCCTGAGAATCCAGTAAAACAAAACCAAGCCTAAAATAGGTTAAGTCTAAAATGAAGATTCCCAGGCATTTGGGAGGCCCCAGGGCTTTAAGTAAACAATCGTCATCAAAGGAAAAGCTTTGTGTGTTACAGGGCAAAGACACACCCTCTGACTTAGTAATTGCACCCCTGAGGTTTCTGCTAAAGCTGTATTTAACATAAAAATATCCACAAGTATATTTATCATAAAGTTATTTCAATATCTGAAATTTAGAAGCAGTATAAATATCTCAAATAAGGAAATGGTTGGTGAACTACTATGCATCAACAGGACAGAACATTAAGTAACCATTAAAATTGTGATTCTTTAGGTTGGGTGTGGTGGATCACGCCTATAATCCTAACACTTTGGGAGGTCAAGGCAGGAGGATCATGTGAGCCCAGGAGTTCGAGACCAGTCTGGGCAACACCACAAAACCTCATCTCTATAAAAAATACAACAATTAGCCAGGCATGGCGGTGCGTGCTTGTGGCCCCACCTACTTGGGAGGCTGAGGTGGGAGGATCACTTGAGCCTGGGAGGTTGAGGCTGCAGTGAGCAGAGATTGTGCCACTGCACTCCAGCCTGGGTGACAAAATGAGATCCTGTTTCAAAAGAAAGAAAAGATTATTATTTAGACTATATAGAAATGGAGAAACATTTATGTACATATCATACATGATTAAGTATAAACAGTATAAAATACATGTGTGATATGATTGCAACTTAGCAAAGTGTGTATGCATGTGAACAAGGTCTGGAAAAGGAATTAATAAAAATGAAAATAGTAGTGTTAGGTTGATAGAATTACAGGTGCTTTAAATTTTTCAATAAAGCTGTACCTGCTCATGTTAAAAACAATTCAAACAATAAAAAAGGTGTGAACTGATCGTAAGGGAAATGCAAATCAAAACCACAATAAGAAACCATCTCACACCAGTCAGAATGGCTATTATCAAAAAGTCAAATAACATGCTGGTGAGGTTGCGGAGAAAAGGAAATGCTTATATACTGTTGGTGGGAGTGTAAATTAGTTCAACCATTATGGAAAACACTGGCGATTCCTCAAAGAGCTAAAAACAAAACTACCATTCAACCCAGCAATCCCATTACTGGGTATATACCCAAAGGAATATAAATCATTCTACCATAAAGACACATGTGCATGTATGTTCACTGTAGTACTGTTGACAATAGCAAAGACATGGAATTAACCTAAATGCCCATCAATGGCAGATTGGATAAAGAAAATGTGGTGCATGTACACAATGGAATATTATGCAGCCATGAAAAAGAATGAGATTATGTCCTTTGCAAGAACATGGAGGAAGCTGAAGACCATTATCCTTAGCAAATGAACACAGAATCAGAAAACCAAATACCATGTGTTCTCACTCATAGATGGGAGCTAAATAATAAGAACACGTGTATACACAGAGGAGAACAACACACACTGGGGCCTATCAGAGGGTGGAGGATGGGAGGAGAGAGAGGATCAGAAAAAATAACTGCTGGGTACTAGGCTTAGTACCTGAGTAACAAAACAACCTGTACAACAAACACCCATGACACAAGTTTACCGGTATAACAAATATGCACATGTACCCCTGAACCTAACATAAAAGTGAAAAAAGAAAAAAGATGTGAAGTTGAAAGTATTTCAGCTCTCCAGTGGTAGTGCCTATTACATTTTCTTATACACTTGTCATGAAAGAGTTTTTAAATTTAAAAATATCCTTAATGCTATTTTGATTTAAAAACAAAACAAATCTTTTTTTTTTTCCACAATGGCCAATCCTCTTGTCTTTTAGATCATTTGAATTTTTTAAATAAGATTTTACTTTGTTTATTATAATTATTTTTAAGTTCTCATTCTGTTGCCCAGGTTGGAGTCAAGTAGTGTAATCATAACTCACTTCAGCCTCAAACTGCTGGGCTCAAGTGATCCTCCCTCCTCAGCCTCCCAAGTAGCTGGGACTACAGGCATGTGCCACCATGCCAGGCTAATTTTTAAAATTTTTTGTAGAGGTAGGGTCTTGCTGTTGCCCAGACTGGTCTTGAACTCCTGGGCTCAAGTGATCCTCTTGCCTTAGCCTCCCAAAGTGCTGGAATTACAGGTGTGAGCCACTGAGTCTGGCCTGTTTATTACAACATTTTATTTTTTTAAATTTGGGGCATACAAAAAATTTAGAATATAATATAATGGTCATATGTGTACCTTCTACCCAGCAAAAAAATTAAAACATTTAAGATGTAGTTGAGGCCTCTTCCTGATTCCTAATTCCATTCCATCCCTCCCTCTTTGTTGATACTATGACTCTCCTGAATTTACCGTTCATATTTTTCTACTTTTGCTATATATGTATATATATGTGTGTGTGCGTGTGTATATCTTCCTTAAAAATATTTTTGTTTTGCACGTTTTGAATTTTTCTCTAATTTATATAATACTGTTTGGATCCTTCTGAACCTCGTTTTTTTCACTCAATATTATTTTGGTGAGATTCATCCACATTGACAAGATCGGATGTGTTCAGGGTGGTATGGCCGTAGACAGATTCATCCATATTGATATAAATAGCTAATTCATCATCACAGCTGTTTAATATTCCTTTCTGTGAATGTAGCAATCTCTGTTGGTGTCTTGCCTGCCTATATCCTCTGAACACTCAGCATTTCTCTGGCTCCCACTGCCAGCACCCACACATCATTGTCCACGGGCTTTTTCCCACTGTTGGAGCATGTTCTGTTGCTACATGGAGCAGGCCCAAAAACCTGGGATTTAACAACCCCAAGGAACAGCCCTCACCAATGACTGATGGAAGTTGGTGGATAAATACTCCAGCTCCCTTGCTCCTCAGGGAGGATAACGCTGAGGCATCACTCTATACTGCCTCCTAGAATTTCCCAGCAGGATTAAGCTGCAGTTCACTGCCCACAGTGGTAACTTGCTTGATAATCATCTCAGACCAGGTTTTCCAGAAGCAGATACTGAGCTGGAATTTGGGGTGTAAGATGTTTATTAGGAATCAACACCTGCAAAAGGAAACAGGGGAACGCAGGACTGGGCAGAAGTAGGAGGAGAACCGTGATGCTGGCCTGATAAAGCCTTGGTCCACCTGCAGGGAGCTGGGGAACAAGTACAGTAGCACCCATTAGAGTGTCTCATGGTGGACCCAAATGGCTGGGTCTTTATACCCCCACCTTGCTCAGTCCCTGGCTGTGGGCTGTCCTGAAGTGGGCATGACCTTGGGTGAGGCTGCTGTCTATGGCTGAGGCAGACCCTGGAGGAGCTGACGGCTGGAGGCCCTCTGCTGACGCCAATCCCTACAGCTTCCTGAAGGGGAATCTGGGCAGCACATCCATGTCTACCACAAGAACTCATCTTGTGGCTTGTTGGCTTCTTCCTTAGTGTCATGTTTTGCTGTCAAACATTTGAGAACACGTCCCATATAAACTAGTTGTATCTTTGTCTCAGAGTCTGTTTTTTGGAGAACTCAGATAATGATTATATCTCAGTTTATTCATCCTCTTATCAATGTTTCCAATTTTGTGCTACTGCTAAGTTGTAATGGACTTTCTTGTACAAGTCCCTTCGTGTACATGTGGGAGTTTTAAGGTCAATGCTTAGAGCAGAGTTATTGGGTCAGAGGGTATGACTGTCTTAAGCTTTATTAGATGTTGTCAATTTGCCCTCCAAATTGGTTGTCTTAAGTAACTTGAGTTGTATAAACATTCGAAAGTTGCATGGGCCTAAAAGAGTTACTATTTCTCCCTGACTGTTCCTACCACAGAAGGTCAGCATCATTGGGCATCTCTATTGTTTGCAGAGAAAGGCATTCCATGGTCCCAGACCTGTCATGCTGAGCGTGCTTTCTGGAAGGTTAAGCTGTTACAGACTTCTGAGACTGGGTCAGTTTGAGACAACAAACAAAATCGCTTAAAAAAATACTAATAGTTTATGCCATGATGTTGGCTACAGAGAACAAGTTGACATTGGTGTAGTAACTATCAAGAATCATACATAATGGACCGTTTTACAGACTGGATTATCCCTCCCACCCCAGATGTCTATGTCTAATCTCTGGAATCTCTTACAGGGCAAAAAGAACTTTGCACATGTGATTAGGTTAAAGAGATTGAGATGCAAAGTTACCTTGGTTCATCCTGGTGGGCCCAATGTAATCATAAGAGGGAGTAAGATGTGACACGACAGAAGCGGTGGTCAGAGAGACTAAGAGAGAGAGAGGTTGATTTGAAGACGCTATGCTGCTGGCCTTGAGATAGAAGGAGGGGCCACAAGCCAAGGAGTACAGGCAGCCTCTAAAACCTGGAAAAGGCAGGGAACAGATTCTCCCCTAGAGCCTCCAGAAGGAATGTAACCCTGCTGACACCTTGATTTGGGGATGATACATTTGTGGTGTTGTTTCAAGTCACTAAGTTTCAGGTAATTTGTTACAGCAGTAATAGGAAACTAATACCCCAATAACCAGACAAAGAGCCACCCAAAAGGATTTGAGGGAATGGTGCTCAGAGGGTACTCACGGAGAGCCTCAGATAATGCCTCTTCCCAGCAGCCAGACTGAAAAGCCTCATAATTCAGGCAGCATTGATTAGAGTACCAAGGAGTATCTTGCATTGGTAGGAGGGGGAAAATTAACCCTAAATTAAATGCAGCTCTGATCTGGCCTAACAAAGTTTAAGAGTAAGACCTGAAATGATCAAACTCTTTCCAAATAACTTAATGGCATCCCAGAACAAAGCTTAAGAATATTTGTATGAATACAATACTAGTCATCATCTAACAAGGTAAAATTAACAATATTTGGCATTCAAACAAAAAGTATCAGGCATGTAAAAAAGCAGGAAAATACAACCTAGAGTGAAGAGAAAAGTCAATTAGTTGAAACTGACCCAGAAATAACACAGATGATAGAATTTGTATATAACATATTGTAAACATTATTAGTACATATTCCATATTTCAAGACGCTAGAGGAAAGACTGAATATGACAGAAAGACATGGACAATATAAAATAAACCTAAATTGAGCTGTTAGAGATGAAAACTACAATGTCTGAAATGAAAAATGTACTCAATAGGACTAATAACACAGTGTACATTGCAGAAGAGAATAACAAAGCATCAGTGAACTGTGGGAGAACTTCAAGTGGCCTAATGTAAGTGGAATTGGAGAATGGAGTCCTTGAAATGGGGCTGGTATGCCAAAAATAATATTAGTCAAAAATGTTCTAAGTTTGAGGGAAACTATAAACTTGCCTACCTGAGAAACTTAACAGACCTAAGCATAGAAACATGAAGAAAACAAAAAACAAAAAACAAAAAAACCCAAGGCACATCATACTTAAATTGCTAAACATCAATGATAAAGAGAAAATCAAAAGCAGTTGGGAAAAAATGAGACACATTTCTATACAGAGAAATGAAGAAAAGGATGACAGAAGACTTCTCATGAAAGCAGAGCAAGCTAGCGGACAGTGGAATGACATCTTTAATGTACTAAACAGAAAGCACAACAAAAAGCCCTGTCAAATGAGGATTCCACACTCAAAGAAAATGTCTTTCGAAAACAAAGGTGAAATACTTTTTCAGATCTACAAAGGCTGAAAGAACTCCTCCGCAGCAGACTTAACTCTGCAAGAAATGTTATTGGAAATCTTACAAGCAGGAAAAAAGTGATACCAGATGGAAACCTGGATCTACCTAAAAGATAAAGAGCACCAGAAATGACAACTATATAGACAACGTAAAGACTTTTTTCTTCTTAGCTAAGTCTCTTTAAAAGATAATTGACTGTTTACAGCAAAAATAATGTAATAATTATGTAGAGGTAAAGCTATAACAGCAATACTACAAAGGCCAGGAGGGGAGAAATAGAAGTATACTGTAGTAAGGTTCTTTTTTTTTTTTTTGAGACAGGGTCTCACTGTCACTCAGGCTGGAGTGGCATGATCACCGCTCACTGCAGCCTCAACCTCCCAGGCTCAAGTGATTCTCCTAACTCAGCCTCCTGAGTAGCTAAGACTAGAGACATGTGCCACCACACCTGGCTAATGTTTGTATTTTTTGTAGAGATGGGGTTACATGTTACCCAGGCTGGTCTTGAACTCCTGAGCTCAAGCAAATACACCCGCCTTGGCCTCCCAAAGTGCTGGGATTACAGGCGTCCAGGCCTTGTTGTAAGACTCTTCTATATGAAGTGACATATCACTTGAAGGTAAACAATAAGTTAAAGATGCATACTCTAAATCCTAACACAACCACTAAAATAGCACAGCAAAGAGTTATAGCTAATAAGTCAACAAAGGAGATAAAAATAGAGTCGTGAAAAATACCCAATTACTTAAAAAAATGAGGACAAGGCCGGGCGCGGTGGCTCAAGCCTGTAATCCCAGCACTTTGGGAGGCCGAGGCGGGTGGATCACGAGGTCAGGAGATCGAGACCATCCTGGCTAACATGGTGAAACCCCGTCTCTACTAAAAATACAAAAAACTAGCCGGGCGTGGTGGCGGGCGCCTGTAGTCCCAGCTACTTGGAGGCTGAGGCAGGAGAATGGCGTGAACCCGGGAGGCGGAGCTTGCAGTGAGCCGAGATCGCGCCACTGCACTCCAGCCTGGGTGACACAGCGAGACTCCGTCTCAAAAAAAAAAAAAAAAATGAGGACAAGAGGGAAATGTGAGTAAAAAATAGATGGGAGAAACAGAAAACACATAGCATATATTATAATCATGATTTATGTTATAGTGTTTATAATAGCCATGTGAATAATCATGATAAATGTAAACAGGCTAAATATTGAAACTAAAGCAGGGGCTGCCATGTTGGATTAAAAAAAAAGCAAGACTCAGCTACATGCTCTGTGTAAGAAACCCACTTTAGGCCAGTCACAGTGGTTCAGGCCTATAATCCCAGCACTTTGGGAGGCTGAGGTGGGTGGATCACTTTAGGTCAGGAGTTCGAAACCAGCCTGGCCAACATGGTGAAACCCTATCTCTACTAAAAATACGAAAAAAGCAAAAAAAAAAAAAAAGCACTAGCTGGGTGTGGTAGCACACACCTGTAGTCCCAGCTACTTGGGAGGCTGAGGCAGGAGAATCGTTTGAACCCAGGTGGTGGAGGCTGCAGTGAGTCAAGATCAGGCTGCTGCACTCCATCCTGGGTGGCAGAGTGAAACTCCATCTCCAAGAAAAAGGAAAAGAACTCAGTTTAAATATAAATACATGAATAGGTTAAAGGCAAAAGGATGCGAAAAGATATGCCATGCTAACACTTGTCAAACCAAAACTAAAGTGGTTATATTAATACCAGACAAAATAGGTTTCAGAACAAAGAATATTACTAGAGATAAGATAATTTCATAATGACAAAGGTGTTAATTCATCAAGATGATATAATCTTAATAATTTATACACCTCAAAACAGCTTCAAAATACGTGAAGCAAAAACTCAGAACTGCAAGGAGTTATAGTCAGATCTACAATTATAGTTTGAGATTATAGAACCTCTCTCTTGACAATGGAGAACAAAAAGAAAATCAGACCAAGTGGTTCAGTTCAATGGGAATGGAAAGCACAAGAAAGGAGTGATGGAAAATGAGTTAACTGCCCTGGAGGCCAGACAACAGGCCAAAACATAAAAACAGAGGTGAACTCAGTTACTCTGGGGGCCAAGCGGGCAGGCGTGTTTAGTGAACACAAAGCTCTCCTATTACTATCCATAATTAGGACAAATGATTTCCAGTTTCCATACTCTGAGTTATCCTTTTTATTTTTGTATAAACAATCTACAAGTGTGTGCCAGAAATATTGTTGCCCTTTAATCACACAGAACTGGTCCGAAGCAGAATCCTTTGAATTGTATAAAGTCAAGCTGAGAGAATAGTCTGTGACAGACAGGGGACCTGCTTTTTAGTCCAGTCTTAGATCCATCTCTGAGTGAGGCCAAGCACAGAAGGTGGAAACATAAGGAAACGATGTAAGCCACCATAAATTAAAGGATAGTGAAGAACGAACAGAGGTCTTGAGGAGATAGTCCATCCGTCTAACCATCATCTACCCATCATCCATCCATCCATCCATCCATCCATCTCCATCCACTCACTTATTTAACAAACAATTATTAATACCTCGGTGGAGGAAAGTTCATCTGTGCCCTCCTGACTGTTAGTCCTATTCAGGAATAACTCAGACCTCATACCTCGTTTGCCTTTAGGGAAAATTACTGTTAAGGCACACACAGATTGTACCTTGGGGGATGCTCTGGCAATAACAGGTATCCTATTGCATGAACAATGGTCTATCCTGTCAACACAAGCCATTTAATTTAATTTTAATTTTAATTTTTTCATTGAGATGGAGTCTCACTCTGTTGCCCAGGCTGGAGTGCAGTAGCGCGATCTCGGTTCACTGCAACCTCTGTCTCCCTCCTGGGTTCAAGCGATTCTTCTGCCTCAGCCTCCTGAGTAGCTGGGATTGCAGGCCCCTGCAACCATGCCTGGATAATTTTTGTATTTTTAGTAAAGATGAGGTTTCACTATGATGGCCAGGCTGGTCTTGAACTCCTGACCTCAAGTGATCTGCCCACCTCAGCCTCCTGAAGTGCTGGGATTACAGGTGTGAGCCACCACGTCCGGCTTCAAGCCATTTTAAATCAGGCCCCCAAAACATTGGGTTGTCAGGAATTAGGGTAGAATGAGAGACGTACTTAGATCAAATTGTGTTGAAGGAAGAAGGAGCCATTTAGACAATAGACTCTTCTCCAAGAAGGGATACAGAGATGGATGGGAGTGGAAGTTCACGTCTCTCCCTTTATGTCTTCCATTCCTCCCCTGATTCTGCCTCTTCTACCCCCAACCCAAGAGCATGATTTGGTCCTTAAGAGCCAACCAGCCTCTTAGTTGACAGATGTGTGAACCTCTCTTAGAAATGCTGGAATAAACCCCACTCAAAAGGAAATCTGGAGTCCCGAAGACAGGATCAGGTTTGGAGTCTAGATGCGCCTAGATTCAAGTCTCAGCTCTAACACTTAGAAGTTGTATAATCTTTTTTTTTTTTTTTTTTTTTGAGACAGAGTTTCACTCAGTAGCCCAGGCTGGAGTGCAGTGGCACGATCTTGGCTCACTGCAAGCTTCACCTCCTGCATTCAAGTGATTCTTGTGCCTCAGGCTCCTGAGTAGCAGGGATTACAGGCGTGTGCCACCATACCCGGCTAATTTTTGTAGTTTTAGTAGTGATGGGGTTTCACCATGTTGGCCAGGCTGGTCTCGAACTTCTGACCTCAGATGATCTGCCCTCCTCCACCTCCCAAAGTGCTGGGATTACAGGTGTGAGCCCCTATGCCTGTCCTCAAAGTTGTATAATCTTGATTAAGTCATTGAACTTCTCCAGGTCTTGGTTTTTCTCATCTGTAAAATGGGGATACTAATCTTACAGAGGTGGTTGAGAGGATTAAACCAAATCCTCTCAGTTTGTGGATATATTTCCCGAGCTATAACCTCGAGTATCCCCCCAAATATCTAATTTTGTTTTTCTGTAATTTAAACAATATCTTGAGCTCCCATTTTGACTACTGATTAAATACAAACAATAATAACAAAATAGTCAATTCCAAGCAAATTCAGACACTTAAATGTGTTCCTTGGTCATTTTAGTTTTAAACTTGCTCAAGTCAGTATTTTCTCCTTCTCTTTCTTCTCTCTGGGGAGTTCTCAGTCCTGGGGTTGCTCGACTGTTAGCTCTGTAGTGGAGAGAGACACCTGCCCTTGTTTATTTCCTGAAACTTAATTCATCTTGACTAGCCTTTGGTCCAGAATATGCTGGCATCTTTTGGGACATCCACACCCCTCCTTACCTGTTATCAGGTCTACAAAAGTCCCTCAATACTCTCTTTGTCCTTCTTGGAGCCTCAGAGACCCTCCTAGGCAATTATCTTTAAAATGTTTTAAATTTACCTAAAGAAAAGAACTAACAAATCCATATCATCCCCCATGACAAGGGTACCAAAAGGAAAACAAAATTCTCTAACCTGTCCTTGTCCCGCAGCCACCCACTTCTCCCCAGAGGCAACCCATTTTACCAGTTTCTTATGTATCCTTTCAAAAATAATTTATGCATTGACAAGCATATATATATATAGCATATATATATGCTTGTAATGCATATATAGTCAATGCATTATATATATTATATATATTATGCTTGTCAATGCATATAAAAAATCATCTATCATTGATCAAAGTTCACTATGTACTTTAACTCGCATACACACACATACATATATATGTATATATATATAAAATCTTGTTAACTGCCTTAGAAAACAGAGCCTTAGGCAAAGTTTCTGTGTTAACACTTTATGGAAGGACAATTCCAGGGCACAGCATGAGTCAGGGGAAAATGGAAGCGAGACAGTGTACTAATTTCCCAGTACTGCCTTAACAAAGTACTGCTAATACATACGGGATGGCTTAAAACAACAGAAAGATATTCTCCCACAGTTCTGGATGCTAGAAATATGAAGGCAAGGTGCTGGCAGGGCCATGCTTCCTTGGAAGCTTCTAGGAGGAGGATCCTTCCTTGTCTCTTCCAGTTTCTGGTAGCCCCAGACGTTCTTTGGCTAGTGGTGGCGTAATGCCCATCTCGGCCTCTGTTGTCACATGGCATTCTCTCCTTGTGTCTATGTCTGTGTGTCTCTCATCTTCTTATAACTCCAGTCACCTTGGCTTAAGGACCTACCCAACTCCAGTATAACCTCATCTTTTATTACATCTGCAATGACTATTTCCAAATAAGTTCACATTCTGAGATACTGGGGGGTAGGACTTCAACATATGTTTTTGAGGGCACCATTCAACCCGTAACAGACAGGATAGTAAGCCCATGATGATGTTGCCAAGCCGGCTGAAGCTTCACAAGAAACACAAAGCATTTGAGGTCACATGACAGATGTCCAGAGAGGCACATTGCAGCCACTGTGCCTCAAAACAGTCTTTTTGGGATGTGAGGAAGAAAAGAGTTTATCTGCAGGATCTTATCCTCCATCTCTCATTGGTCAAAGTTCACCCATGGGGCTTCAACTCACCCGTATTTTTAGAGGGTGTTCCTGCCTCCTCTGGACGGTCACTAGAGAAGCCAGATCCCATGGCCCATGGCATAGCACTTCATCCAAGTCAGGAAGTGTTGGGGGTACCTGGGCCTCAGTGGGCCTGGGCAGGGTAGGTCCAGCGCTCAGGTGTGGAACCAGGAAGGAGCGGTAAAGCAAGAGCCTGTTGCAGGCTATTCCCAGGGCCAGCCTGCCTTACAATAGCTTCTGAGTCCCAAATCGTCTTTCTTCACATGGCTTGGACTCTTAATTTCTCTTAATTTATCTGTCAGAAACTGCAGAGAATTATCAGGCATCCATTAAGGGCTTAAAGGCAGACTCTGAAAAATTTGACTACCCCTGCAAGTGTCAGCAACCATGTGGGAATCTTAACTTCCAGAGATTACTGTTATCTTTTACAACTTTCCACTGATTTTTATTGAGCACCTACTAGGTGCCAGTCACTGTGTAAGGCACTAGGAATATCGTAGACAAACGAGCTTGTGTTCAAGAGGGAGAGAGACAGTAAACAAATGTTAAATGCAATTATAATAGAGCCCTGATCAGGGAAATACAGAGAATTATAAGATCCAGCTTTGCCTATGTTACTGTTTATATTCTCTTCTTAACTTTAAAATACCAAACAAGAAAATTTGGAAAATACAGAGATGTTCAGGGGCAGTGCAAGATGCTATGTGTTCCTTTTATTACTGAGCAGACAGGAGTTGCACTGAGGGGAAGGGGATTTTGTTGGTTGGAGGGCAGGTAGGTAATAGATACTTTTGTCTGGCCTTGGTCTGAATGGCTTAGGGCATCCTAAATTTGAGGAAACTCAGCCCAGCACAGGAGTCTGACTTCGTTGCGCATCCTAATTTCTTGAAGAGCTTGTTAAAAATGACAGCTTCCTGGAGCCTACTCTCAGAGATTGATTCCCAATGTGGGACAGGGGCCAAGAACAGATGCTTGGCCCATTGCGGCTCTCAATACATTTCCGTTGAATAAATGAATTCTAATGCAGGCAATTCAAGGATCACACTTGGATCTAGAGAGAGTGGCAGAGGGAAAATTTCCCATCTCGTAGATATTCCTAGGGGCATCCTGTACTTGGGAAAGGAGAAGGAAACCCTGTTCCCACCTTGTCCTTTGTATGTCCTGTGGCCTCCTCCTGCTAGGACCCAGAATTCAGGCTGGCAATTATTTATACTCTAGTTCAGCTCTATTTGGGGTTAAACTTTTGAGAGCTGGCCTGGGAACTTAACCAAGATTTATAGCATTATTTCTATTGGAAACTAATTGAGATTCAAAGACCAATTCAAGAAATGAACTTATGAATTCCACCCCCCCAAAAAATTGGCACACTTAAAATGGGTGAATTTTGTGTTATACACATCACACCTCATTAAAACTATTTTTAAAAAGTGGTGAGCCAGATCGCAAGATTACCCAGAAATGCTCTCTTACATTTGTGAAGCACTTTATAGCATAAAACGTTTTCATTCTTATTATCCCATGTAAGCTTTGCAACATTCTCCGGAGCAGATATTGTAATTATTTTCATCTTATACTGGAGGAAACTGTTGTTAGTCACTTAAGTGGAAGGTTAACAGTCCCTTCACTGCACTTTCACGATTCTATCACCCACGAAATCTTAGGTCTGTGAACACCTTTCTTCAGATATAATAAACTCAGGAACGGAAGCAGGGTCCAGGCATCTGTTTTTCTTGTCTGTGTATCTGTTGTATCTTTGAGCTGGTCTTTTATCTGGTCATCCACTTCGCTGGTTGTGTGTACTTGGTGGGGGCTTTGGGTGAAGCCCCTGCAAAAGCCGCTTCAGCCCTAGCCCTTCATTCAAGTCTTAGGGGTGGGGGTTAATTCTTAATTGGAATAGCACTGGGAGTAGGTTTGGAGGAGTGGGTAGAGGGCGGGTTAAGGAGTTAGAACCATATCTGTAAACCAATCGTTTTCATCCTTGGTTGTGCCTCAAAATCACGTATGCCCAAGCTTTTAAAAACACATAGGCTGGGGTCCAAGACCAGTTCTACAGAATCAGATTCTATGGAGGGATAGGAAGTGGGGCCTGGGCGTTGGAATTTTAATTTAGGTCATTCTGTCACCTAGAAGGGTTGACATTCTTGCTGTGGGCATGTAGGCAGTGAGTGCATAGTTATTGAAGGAAGGGAGTGACAGCACTGTTTTAGGAAGATTAATTTGGCAATTGTGGGAGGAAGAGAGGGGAAAGGAAGAAAATTGGAGGCAGGGAAAGTAGTTAGGAGGCTCCAGAAATAGACTGGGGATAGACGTGCTAAGACCTGAAACTGGCTGGTGATGGGAACACCATGTGGAAGGCGGTTGGAAGGGCTCTCTGACACTCGGGTGTGGAAGGAGGGTCAGGGAGTGAGGAAAGAGAATAAGTCAATGGTTTTCAGCAAAACCCACTAAAGCAAACACTTCACTTTCTCGAGTCATCAATTCTTTATTCGGCAAGTGAAACCTACAGCAATGGATTTGGTGTTTCCTTACTGTCAGCAAGGCTCAATGATCAATAGGTCTAGGCTTTGTGATTCTCTCTCTCTCTCTCTCTCTCTCTCTCTCTCTCTCTCTCGAGTTTCATTCTGTTGCCCAGGCTGGAGTGCAGTGGCATGATCTCCCCTCATTGCAAGCTCTGCCTCCTGGGTTCACACCATTCTCCTACCTCAGCCTCCCGAGTAACTGGGACTACAAGCGCCCGCCACCATGCCCGGCTAATTTTTAAAATTCTTTTTAATTTTTAGTAGAGATGGGGTTTCACCCTGTTAGCCAGGATGGTCTTGATCTCCTGACCTCGTGATCTGCCCGCCTCTGCCTCCCAAAGTGCTGGGATTACAGGGGTTAGCCACTGCGCCCAGCCTGCCTGCTTTCTTCCTTTCCTTTCCTTTTTCTTTTCTTTTTTTTCTTTCTCTCTGTCTCTCCCCCTGCCTTCGTCTCTTCTCTTCTCTTTCTTCTCTTTCTTTTTCTTTCTTTCTTTTCTTTTCTTTCTGTCTTTCTTTCTCTTTCTTCTTTCTTTCTTTCTTTCTTTCTTTCTTTCTTTCTTTCTTTCTTTCTTTCTTTCTTTCTTTCTTTCTTTCTTTCTTTCTTTTTCTTCTTTCTCTCCTTCCTTCCTTCCTCTCTTCTTTTCTTTCTTCCTTCCTCTCTTTTCTTCCTTCCTTCCTCTCCTTCCTTCCTTCCTTTCTTCCTTCCTTCCTCTCTCTCTTTCTTTTCTCTCTTTCTATCCTTTCTTCCTGCCTTCCTTTCCTTTCTTTTCTTTTTTTTGAGACGGAGTTTCACTCTATCGCCCAGGCTAGAGTGCAATGGCACATCGTGGCTCACTGCAACCTTCATCTCCGGGGTTCAAGTGATTCTTCTGCCTCAGCCTCCCAAGTAACTGGGATTACAGGCGCCCACCATCATGCCCGGCTAATTTTGTATTTTTAGTAGAGATGGGTTTGTGATGTTGGCCAGGCTGGTCTTGAACTCCTGACCTCAGGTGATCCGCTCACCTTGGCCTCCCAAAGTGTTGGGATTACAGGCGTGAGCCACTGTACCCAGCCCTCCCTCCTTTCCTCCTTTCCTTCCCCTTCCCCTTTCCTTCCTTCCTTCCTTCCTTCCTTCCTTCCTTCCTTCCTTCCTTCCTTCCTTCCTTCCTTCCTCTCTCACTCTCTCTCTTTCTTTCTTTTTCTTTCTTCTTTTCCTGAGACGTGGTCTCACTCCAATACCCAGGCTGGAGTGCAGTGGCATGATCATGGCTCACTGTAGCCTTGACCTCCAGAGCTCAACAGATCCTCCCACTTCAGCCTCCCTAGTAGTTGGGACTACAGGCACATGCCACCACACCTGGTTAAAATTTTTTGTATTTTTAGTAGAGACAGAGTTGCACCATGTTGTCCAAGCTGGTCTTAAACTCCTAGGCTCAAGCGATCCTCCCGCCTCTGCTTCCCAAAATGCTGGGATTGCAGGCATGAGCCACTGTGCCCAGCCATGGGCTGCAGTTATTTTCTAGAAGGATTCAGCAGTGTGTCAACAGGAATGCAAAGCCACAGGAAAAATATGGTGTCTCTCTTTAGAGCAAGGTTTAGCAAATTTAACTATAAAGGAAGAGTAGTAAATATTCTAGGCTTTGCAGGCTACATGGTTTCTGTAGCAACTATCTAACTGTTGTCATAGTGTCAAAGCAGCCATGACAATATCTAAGTGAATAGGCATGGTTGTTGTTCCAATAAAACATTATTTACAAAAAACAGGTGCTAAGTTGGATTTAGTCTGCAGGTTATAGCTTGCCGACACCTGGTCTTAAGCACGGATGTTACTGGAAGATTTCAAGGGAACTTTTTATTTTTAATTTTTATTTTTTTTGGTGATGGGGTCTCACTCTGTCATCCAGGCTAGAGTGTAATGGTGTCAATTCGGTTCACAGCAGTTGAATGGCTTAAGCCATCCTCCCACCTCAGCCTCCCAAGTAGCTGGGACTGCAGGCATGTGCCACCATCCTTGGCTAATTTAAAAAATTTTTTATAGAGACAGGGTCTCCCTATGTTGCCCAGGCTAGTCTCAAACTCCTGGACTCAAGCAATCCTCCTACCTCAGGCCCCCACAAAGTGCTGGGATTACAGGCATGAGCCTGGCATAAACATTATTTTTGAAACCCAGTTTTTACACAGTCTCCAATCTCTAGTGTCACCTTCTCTTTAACATCTGTGTTAGGCCATTCTTGCATTGCTATAAAGAAATATCTGAGACTGGGTAATTTATAAGAAAAGAGGTTTAATTGGCTTACTGTTCTTCAGGCCGTATAAGAAGCATGATGCTAACATCTGTTTGGCTCCTGGGGAGGCCTCAGGAAGCTTCCAATCATGGCAGAAGATGAAGAGGTAGCAGGCATCTCACATGGTGGGAGCGGGAGCAAGAGAACCAGTGGCAGGGAGGTGCCGCACACTTTTAAACAACCAGATCTCGTGAGAACTCACCCACTATCACGAGGACAGCACGAAGCCATGAGAGAGCTACGCCCATGATCCAATCATCTCCCACCAGGCCCCACCTCCAACATTGGGGATTACAATTTAACATGAGATATGGCAGGGACACAGATCCATATCAACAGCCAACCAGTACTGTTCTGCAAATATAGGCAGTGCAATGCACAAAGGCACCTAAGCAAGGGGACAGGTGGGGACTTAAACCAGCCTGGTAACAGGTGCAGTGCGGAAGGAACAGGTGCATTTCGTAATTCATTGCTCAGATGAGCCCCTTTTGTGTGGTTTGCATAAGAGCATCATATATGCTAGTCATAGCCTTGACATGCTCCACACTCTCACGTGACCTGACTTCAGTAAGTAATTCTGTCCCCTTCTGCAGTATTTCTTGGAGTCCTGAGAAGGGAACAGTTTCTGTTTCTCAGGTGATGTTGAGCTTGTTTGCCAGGTGATGGCTTGCTGCCTGTCCATTGGTCACTGCTGGCCACCTTGGGATCCCTTTTCCAGGCTGCTCCACTTGGTCTGCCTTCTCACAAAGGTAGACTGAGGCCTCTCTCTGATTTCAGGTACTTCTCAGACAAGGCCAGCAGGTGTACTAGACTAGGCCGAGGCTTGAAGCAAACATAAAAGAATTATAGCTAAAAACTAGAAACCTTAACATCAGACATCACTGTCCCCACGTGTCTTGGCTGAAGCCAGCCTTTTTACATTATTAATCAGTCACAATACCTGGTTAGAAAAACCTGAATTTGCATTGCTTACCTGTTTCAGACCTCCCTTCAGAAGTAGGAGCCTCATGTCTGATGATCTGATGGACTTACCAGTTTTACCCGTCCACTAAACAAATGGGGATTTTTTTTTTTCTTTTTTTTTAGTTGGAGTCTTGCTCTGTAACCCAGACTGGAGTGCAATGGCCTGGTCTTGGCTCACTGCAACCTCCGCCTTTCGGGTTCAAGTGATTCTCCTGCTTCAGCCTCCCGAGTAGCCGGGATTACAGGTGCCTGCCATCACACCCAGCTAATTTTTGTATTTTTAGTAGAGACGGGGTTTCACCAATGGGCCAGGCTCGTCTCGAACTCCTGACCTCAGGTGATATGCCCACCTCAGCCTCCCAAAGTGCTGGGATTACAGGCATGAGCCACTGCGCCTGGCCCAAATGGAGATTTTTAAAAAATGGAACTAAATGCACAATTGTATACATTTTGAAAACAAAACACAAACCTTGGAAGAAATTTTGCATTTCTATAAGTATCTTTGAGCCATGGTCCTGGGCTTCTGGGTGCAAAGCCACTGGGCTCTGTCTGTCATTAGAGATACTTCAGTAGAAAACCTGAGAAGCCCTGAGTTAAGTACTTTCATCTTATTTAGCACGGATGCACAGACTTCTTAGAAACTGCATTATCTGGTATCAAACATGAATGCCTGTGGCCAGTTTAAATGAGTTCCCATCTTCTTTTTGAAACTCCATCCTCATTCTCCTACTGATAGATTTGGCTTACTGCTTTGAGGCTGTGAAGGTCGAGGTTGCTTGCTTTAGGAAACTCTAGCTCCTGGCCATGGCTGCACATTGGTTCTCCTGAAAGTGTAAGGGCTTACTTTCTCTTGGAAATTCTGGTCCTTATAAATCCAAGATCTGATTTGCTCATTCAGGTCTTAGGGCTTCCAGACCCAGAGCTCACCATGCACCTGCACGTAGCAGTGACTCTTCTGCCTTTCCCAGGGAGCGAGGCTTCATTGTCAGAGGAAGGAGCAGGAGGGACATCTTGTCCTTTCCCTAATTGCTGAACTTAGAGAGCCTCTCTTGTCCCTGCTTTGTCTGTGAAGTGGTTCCTAGTTGCTTTGAGATTTTCCAACTGAAAGCTGCCTTGTTAATACAAAGTAAGAACTAGGGCATTTCAGCCTTAGGGAAAAAAACTATCAAACAAAACACAGCTCAGACACAGTTTTAGCATCAGAGGAAGAATTTTTAGGGGGAGGGGACATTCAGTCCTTCTGAATTCCACATTGGAGTTTCTCATTGGGTTCAGCGATGTCTCTAGGCCTAGGGTAGCCAAACCCCCCACCCTTGGCTTCCAGCAGAGGTGGCCTGGCATTGGCAGGCAGTGCTAAATATAAAGGCAGCATCAACCCCAGATCAGGGCAGCTGAGGTCCTTGTTCGGTACCCTCTGCATTTCTCTGACTTTGTCCCTTGCCATGGGGTGAGAAGCAGCAGCCAAAGGAAGCCAAGGACAAGGAGCAACCCCCAGATCCCTGGGGGTCTCTGAGGGTCCTGGCATTCTCTGTTGAAGTGACGCCAAGCCCTCTTCAAGGGCCTTGTTGAACCCTTTCCCAAATCCATCCTCCCAAAGGTGGGAAGCGCATCTGATGTGCACACCTAGGGGCCCAAGAGGTGGTCAAGGGACAGCTGTTTGCTGGTGAAAGCATACAGTTGGAGCTTGGACAGAGTTTTTGCATACATGCATGCAAGGCCCTTGGTGGTAAGAAACGGAACCGGGGGTACATAGAGAAGTGGCATGAGTCGTGGGCCAGGGAGCCTCCATTTACATTCCCGTCCCAGCCCTTGCAAATGTTAGGGGTGGGCCTGCCAAAGGAAGAACAGATGGAAAATCTCCAGAGAAAATACAAGAATCATGAAACCAATACATTTACCAGAGCTCCTGTTTTGGTGGCGAGAGAAGCATCCCCAAAGCCATTGCATTGATAAATCTGGACATGAAGCTTGGTTTATTTTTCATTTAAAAATCAGATAAAATATTAGTTATTTCAATAACGGGTGCATTTGTTTTTAAAAGAGTGATAATAGCTCCCTGTTATTGTGAGGCTAAAATGAGAATGTGTGCCGTGGAGGGGAGCTATTAATACATGTTAATAAGATTGTTCTTTTTCTATTTTCCTCCAGCTGGTCCCTAAGATAACGTTCAAAGCTTTTTCTTTCATTTGTCTTGCTCTGTCTGGTGGGATATTGTTAGTAAAAACCAGATACTAAGACATTTTTATATGTCAAGTGAAGACAAGTTAATAATTGCTCTCCTACAATATGAAAGCAAATGGTGGTCCAGGATCAAAAACCATGTTTTTCTCCTTTTTGGAGCTGCCAAAATTCCCTTAGGGGTATGCACCAGGTAAGTGTAAGGACAAGTTCAGAATCTGAATGACATTGTCACAACCCATGCCAGACCCCAGCTGAGGCCTCTCTCCACTTTGATGTGATTAAATAAATCCCAGTCTCGTCTGCAAAGAAAGCACAGGCTGAAAAACCACGCAGATGAGCCAGGCAGTCTGCCCAAATATCAAAACACAAGACCTGCGGATAATCGTTCAGTGCCCGTGGAGTTGTAAGGGATGTGGCTTGTGCTGGGAACCACCACAGTTATCATCCCTTACACTTGTGGAGCTCTTTGTTGTTAGCAGAAGGCTGCCACAGACATGATTTCACGCCATCCTCCCACGGAGACAGAGTGGAGCTTGTCCGCACAGAGCACCTGGAGACAAAACCCTCTGCATTTCCCGAACTCCCATTTTAGGGGGTTTGGACAGAATGACATTGGCTTTGTGGGTTGGGCAGGGCACTGTGTTCACAGTGAGTAGCCCATAAGTGGCTGCTGGGATTCAGCTGTGCCACCCTCTGCAAGACTCCTAACAAGTGTATAAGCCGCAGATGCCTTCAGGGAAGCAAAGTCTGGCTAACCCCACCTCCACCGCTGGGCCCCCAGCTGTGGCCCTTCCCACCAAGACCCTGCTAATGGGGAGGCCGCTGGGCTTCTACTTCACGGATAGGAGTTTTTTATTTTTATTTTTATTTTTAGAAACTCCCTGTGTTGCCCAGGCTGGTCTTGAACTCCTAGGCTCAAGCAGTCCTCTCAACTCAGCCTCCGAAAGTGCTGGGATTGCAGGCGTGAGCCACCGCGCCTGGCCTGGATAGTGGGTTGTGTCTCTGCTCTGCCTGCCCTGCAGGAATGGCTGCTCCTCGCCGGGGTGGGTATCACGAGACTTGGGGTTCGAGCCCCAAATGTCTGGAAGGGATCTCTGGTCTGCAGATCTGGCTGGACAAAGCGGCCTTGGGCATGTGAGAGCTTGGAACTGGGCACGCAATATCCTTATCATGGGAAGGGAAAAGGGCTATTTTGTCAGCATTTTCCTCTTTCAGCAGCACCTGGAGCTCTGGTTGGGGAAATGGTAGAAAGATGATTCTCCTGAAGGCCTATCAGTGCCGTGGGGCAGGAACAGCCAACCCCTTGCAGTTAGCAGCTCCCAGGAGCCAAGGCTAGGTGTTTTCTCAAAGAGCAACACACCTCTCTTCTCTATGGTTCTGTGCCAGGCCGCCCCTCTTTCTCCAGGTGGAGGAGGAAAGAACGGATGCCTCCTTCCGAGTCCTCATGGCTTTTAACCCTCTTGGAAGACAGAGGGAACACAACCCTAAGGGAGCCAGGGTGAGCCCAGGAGGGGTGCAGAACCTGGGGTCCAATGCCCAGAACTGATGTTGGGCCCTAGGCTGGATCAGGTGGACAGAGCTTAAATTAGAAGCAGACTGGGCCTGCACTGAGAACGAGTGTCACAGGGAGTTGAGGAGAGGAGGGGCTGGGGGTTCCAGGAGTGTCAAACCGATGACGGAAGCGGGGAGCAGATGGGCAGGAGCCAGGTGGGGCAGGAGCCCCAGGAATCAGCAGGCTCCAGGTGGAAAAGAAGCAAGAGGATCAGGAATTTGGCTAGAGGTGACAGGGGCATGTGGAGAAGGCTGCTCCTGACTGGCGGTCCAATAGATTCATCGGAGTTAAGAGAGAGAGAGTCCACCCCAATTGCTCACTTCTATGAGGAATATTGCACAAATTAAAGGAAAAAAAAAAAAAAACACCTACAGGATTAAAAACAGGTCAGATGGCCAGGCACGGTGGCTCACGCCTATAATCCCAGCACTTTGGGAGGCCGAGGCGGGTGGATCACGAGGTCAGGAGTTTGAGACCAGCCTGACCAACATGGTGAAACCCTGTCTCTACTAAGAATACAAAAATTAGCCGGGAGTGGTGGTGTGTGCCTGTAATCCCAGCTACTCGGGAGATTGAGGCAGAAGAATCGTTTGAACCTGGGAGGCAGAGGTTGCAGTGAGCCTAGATTGTGCCACTGCACTCCAGTCTGGGAAACAGAGGAAGATTCCATCTCAAACAAACAAAAACAAAAACAAAGCAGGTGAGGCGTGGTGGCTCACAGCTGTAATCCCAGAGCTTTGGGAGGCAGAGGCAGGCAGATCACTTGAGGTCATGAGTTTGAGACCAGCCTGGCTAACATGATGAAACATTGTCTCCACTAAAAACACAAAAATTACCTGGGCATGTTGGTGTATGCCTGTACTCCCAGCTGCTTAGGAGGCTGAGGCAGGAGAATGGCTTGAACCCTGGAGGTAGAAGTTGTGGTGAGCCCAGTTCATACCACTGCACTCCATCTTGGGTGACAGAGCAAGACTCTGTCTCAAAACAAAATATAATAATAAAAAATTAAAAAAAAACTTTTTCATACACTGGCATCTACTTTCCTTTCTAGCCTCATCTCCACCGGTTTTTTTTTTTTTTAAATTTTTTTTAGTAACCTACACCCCAGCCCAAAAAGTCTGTGTTTTCCTTAATACACTGTGCTTTCCTGCCTCTATGCCTGACTAAGCCATTTTTTGTCCCCAAAATGTCAATTCACTGGCTCTCTGCCAGTGGAAATCTTATTCATTTATCCTGAATAGGCGAAGGATGCCAACTCATTTAAGAGATACAATTAGGAAGAATACGGAAAAATAGTTATCAAAGAAATGTGAATTAAAATAACAATGAGGCATCATGGCATAGTTATAAAGTCATAGCAAATTATAAGAAAACCCAAAGCAGCCCACCCAATGCTGACACTGTTTTGCTGAAATAGGTCCATCTATTGCTGGTGACATTGTAAATGGGATAAGATAGTTCTTTTATGTGTCAACTTGACTGAGCTAAGGGATGCCCACATAGCTGGTAAAACATTATTTCTGGGTGTGCCTGTGAGGGTGTTTCTGGAAGAGATGAGCATTTGGATTGACAGGCTGAGGAAGGAGGATCACCCTCACCAATGTGGGCAGCCACCATCCAACCTGTTGAGGGCCCAGATGGAACAAAAAGGCAGAGGAGGGGCAAAGTTGCTCTCTGCTTGAGCTGGGACATCCAGCTTTCCTGTCCTTGGACATCAGCGTTCTTGGTTCTCCAGTCTTTGGACTGGGACTGGGACATATGCCATTGGCTTCATGGTTCTCAGACCATCAGCACTGGACTGGAATTATACCACTGGCTTTCCTGAGCCTCCAGCTTGCAGACAGCAGTTATAGGACTTCTCAGCCTCCATAATAGGCAATCCCTCAGAATAAACCTCTTTCTATGTATCTATACGTATTCTACTGGTTGCGTTTTTCTGGAGGACCCTGCCTAATACATGGGCCCAAACTTCTGGGGGAAACAATGAAGTAGTGTGTTTCAAAAGAGACAGAAATGTCTCTGTACCTTGATGCCCATCAATCCTATTTTGCAGAGTTGAGCTAAACAAAATGACACTAAAGAAAAAAAAAGCTACATGCATAAAGATACCTCTTGCATCATAGTCATCATAATTTTTAATAGTGAAAAGACTGGAAATAGCCCAACTACCTCACAACAGGGGACTCTAGAGGAAATTACACTCAGACAGATGGAAATTATGATGATGAAGACTATTTAGCGAAAGGAAATGCTTATAACATAATGCTCAGGAGACACAAAGTTTATTGCGACTACACTATAAAAATCACATAAATGTATGGAGAAGGATATATAAGGGAACAGAGAGAAAGGAAAATCACTACTTATTAGGGTATTATTTTTATTAGAGTGTTGCTGATGTAATAAAAATCTCCAAGAGGAAATTTCCTTCAAAACCCCTGATTAGCTTTATTCCCATCTGGTCTGTGGTCCTTATTGCATTGTGCCTTGAGTGTAATAATTTGTGTCCTAGTTTTAGCCCCCTTTGGACCATAAACTCTTCAAGGGCAAGGACTATGTTTTACTTTTCTTTGTCTCACCTGAGCACTTGTATCTCCCTGGAACGTAATAATATTCAACAATTATTTATTAAGCAAATTAACCACTGCTAAGGATTATGTTGTGCTTAAAAATAAAATTCAACAAATCATTCTCTCCATCCTCCTGTCTCCCGGCAAAAGGCACTCAACTAAATAGATATCCATATTATCTTCAGGCTTCCTGGGAAGGAAAATCCACATTCAGAAATCTAGCATTTTATACCTGGAACGAAACATAGATGCAGTAATGCAGGCAACACTCGGGAATCTGGGAAACTGAGGCTCTTGGGACGTATTTACCTTTGCCCCTTAAGGCAACAAGATGTTTAAAAATTGAAGTCATTCTTAGGTTTACCACCTGGGGCCAACCGGATCCCGGCCAGAAGGAAAACGATCCACCACTCCTACTGGGAGCCCAAAGCTGCTGTGCCTAAGCCAGGCCTCTCTTTTATGAGCCTGTCAGGGCTGATGAGAAGACAGGAAATGTGATAACATGACTCAAGCTTATGCTTCCCAAAGAAAATAACGGGAATTCAGTGCTGAACTCTTTTTAGATACTGATCCCTTATTGCATGCCAGACAGTTTACGCACATCAACTTATGTTCCCATTTTACAGATAAAATCTTAATGTTCAGAGAGACTATGTGACTCACCCAAGGTCAAACAGCTTTTCTTTTGATGGGGCCTGTCAGGATCCCAAAGCAACCACAGGCTCTTAAGCATCCCTACCCAGCAGGCCTTGGAACTCACAATAAATAGGCCCATTTTGTCTGTCTGTCCAGGATGATGAAGCCTCAATATCTTCCTTTACCTTTCTCCTTTTTTCTTGCATGTACAGATATTGGCCCTTGTCTGCAGCCTGGCTGCAGAAAAGCCTATTTTCACCTGGCTTACATTTTTCTTGTTTTCAGACTGGGTCACCAAGCTGATGATTTTATTCCATGCTCTTTGAATCCACTGTGGTCATCAGTCATTTTCTCCTGAAGAAAATCACACACTCCCTTGTATCGGTGACCTTCCCTGAGGTCTGAGTATATATATCAATCATTTTTAGGACATGTTTTCTTTAACTGAATACAGTCTCGCATACTGGGGATAAGGTTTGGGGATTGCTGTGATTTGGATGTATCCCTTCTAAACTTTAGGTGTTGCCAGTGTGATAGTGATATCAAGAGGTGAAGCCTTGGCCGGGTGCGGTGGCTCACTCCTGTAATCCTAGCACTTTGGGAGGCCGAGGCAGGAGGATCACTTGAGGTCAGGAGTTCGAGACCAACCTGGGCAACATGGTGAAACCTTGTCTCTACTAAAAATATAAAAATTAGCCAGGTGTGGTGGCAGGCACCTGTAATCCCAGCTACTTGGGGAGGCTGAGGCAGGAGAATTGCTTGAATCCAGGAGGGAGAGGTTGCAGTGAACCTAGAGCATGCCACTGCACTACAGCCTGGGTGACAGAGCGAGACTCTGTCTCAAAAGAAAAAAAAGAGGTGAAGCCTTTAAGAGGAGATTAGGCCACGAGGGCTCCACCCTGAGGACTGAGACTAGGTGCCCTTGTAAAAGGGCTTGATGGAGGGAGTAAATCCCTCTTGCCCTTCCGCCTTCCACCTTGTGGCACCATCTTGGAAACAGAGACCAGACCCTCCCCAGACAACAAACCTGCCAGTGCCTTGGTCATGGACTTCCCAGCCTCCAGAACTGTGAGAAATAATTTCTGTTCTTATAAATTACCGAGTCTATGGTACTTTGTTATGGCAGCATGAATAGACTAGGAGGATGAAAACAGCAGCTGTTCCAGAACAGTTTCTTCCAACGTTATGCTAATTTTCTTTTTTTCTTGGATGCTTTTTTACAAGTTGCACTTTTTAAATGTGATATTCTGTCACTCTAGCTGAGGCCTCTACTCCTCTTTTCTTTCATACATTTTGTCTATGGTGCAAAACTGACACTTTTTTGTTTCTCTAATGCAAGTAACAATAACATCTAATTAATACGCAGCTACACTCAGGCAGAGGCAGAAACCCTTCCATCTGCTGTTGTGCGATAGCTGCTTCCCCTTTTGCTCACTTATGTTCTTTTTAGCTTATTCTGTGCCCTTTAAATTGCCTTCCTAAAACATAGAATTCCACATCAACTCAAAATTAGTTTAGAAAATAGATGGTGCTTGGTAAGTTCCAAACTATAAAATCCTGCCCATCTTCGCAGTCTGGGGCTTACACTATTACACATTAAGTGGTAGCAGATGCTTCCTGCCTGGGATTCAATTTCTAGACCAATGTTTTGTTATTCCTTCTAAAAGATAGATTGTTTTTCTCGTTTTTCATTTATTAAAAAAAAACACTAGGTTTTGTCCAGGTGCGGTGGCTCATGCCTGTAATCCCAGCACTTTGGGAGGCTGAGGCAGGTGGATCACTTGAGTCCAGGAGTTCGAGACTAGCCTGGGCAACATGGTGAAACCCTGACTCTACCAAAAAATACAGAAATTAGCTGGGCGTGGTGGCACGTGCCTGTAATCCCAGCTACTGGGGAGGCTGAGGTGGGGGAATTGCTTAAGCCCCGGAGGTGAAGGTTACAGTGAGCCACGATCACACCACTGCACTCTAGTCTAGGTGACAGAGCCAGGCCCTGTGTCAAAAACAGAAAACAAACCAAAATAAAATGCTAGGTTTAAATAAAATTTAAACTTCTGTACTGGACTGGGGTTGGGGGGTATAGTTTGGTGACAGATGTCTTGTTTTTAAAAACCTGAGGAATGGGCTTCTGTTTGTCTTCCCATCATTAGAAACTCAATCCTGCATGTCCTGGGAGCCCAATTATAAACCTTAGTTTTTTTAGAAGGACCATAATTCCCCGCAAGGCCAGGCTGCCACTGTAGAAGTCCACAGTCAGAAAGAACCACAGACCAACTCCCTTGGGTGGTGTGGTCCAGACATCGCTTTATTTAGATGAATTCCCACAGAGGTGCTATAGTGTGGTCTGGGAATATGATTATATGGTTTCGATGCCATGGAAACTTACAGGAAGTTAAGAGTGCGGTGAATCCCAGCTCACACAAAATTTACTGTGTCTGCCTCAGTTTCCCTTTTTCTCAAATAGGTGGTATAACTAGTTTTTATTTTGTAGGTATTCTAGTCCCCAAATTCCTTTTTAAAGAAACATGGGAACTTACTATAAATGCTACATAAATCCAAGGTTTTAAGGACCTTTGGGCTAAAACCAGCTTTGAAGTAAGGCAAGACCTCAGGCTCCCTTCTCTTTTCTTCCCTGAAGATCCAGTGGTCCTAAGGAGAATACACAGCCATGACTAGCCCAGGGGAGCCAAGGAAAGGAAGAGAAATGGTTACTTTCACTTTCTTCCTTAAGCCCCCGAAAGAGAGGTGACTCAGTGTGCCCCAAGAAGGGAGGATCCACCTAACTTTCAGCACTTTCCAAGGTCCTTTTCAAGATGGGCACCAAAGTGACAGGCTCAAAGGAAGGCTCTCTTTCTTTTTCTTTTTTTTTGAGATGGAGTCTCGCTCTGTCGCCTAGGCTGGAGTGCAGTGACGCAATCTCGTAATCTCGGCTCACTGCAACCTCCACCTCCAGGGCTCAAGCGATTCCTCCACCTCAGCCTCGTGAGTGGCTGGGATTACAGGCACCTGCCACCACACACAGCTAATTTTTGTAGTTTTAGTAGAGATGGGGTTTCACCATCTTGGCTAGGCTGCTCTTGAACTCCTGACCTCATGATCCACCTGCCTCAGCCTCCCAAAGTGCTGGGATTACAGGTGTGAGCTATTGCGCCCAGACAAAAGGCTCTCTTTCTAATGTAAACTTTCATTGGCAATCAGGAGGGGCCACCTACCAGGGTTTTCTAATTCTTAGCAAGTCATCATTGAACATAAAATGAACACAGTACCACATCTCCATGCATTAGACACATTGTCACCCAAATCGTGCAGCCTCATTCAGAAATGACCTTGCTTCTGAGAGCTCATCTTCCTGGAATCACTTTGGTTTGATCCTTTCAAGGCTGTGAGATTTATTTTCATGTATTATTTTTCATTTCAAAAGTTATTCATAATTCAATTTAATTTTAAAAGCTTCATATACACATATCTACACAGATATGCACACATACACACACACCTGGTACAAATCCAAATACTATAAAAGGGTTCTCAACATAAATATCCATCCCAGCCAAACACCACTCTGTTACCAGTTTCCTGTGTCTCATTCCAGAGCTGTTCTAAGCATAAAATATTTATTTTTAGGTATTTTTTTAAAAGACGTACTGTTTAATTTTAAAGCTACTTTAGCACAAGACAAGGTAAAAAAGTAGGAACCTATAGATTAAAAAAGAAAAATAAAGGGCCTGGGGTATAATTGTTTTAAATGACGTGTTTATGTGTTGAGTTTAAAAATATTTTGATGTGTTCCAATGCATGGAAAACAAGATGGTGTGAATCACTGTCCTGAATAAACTGTCCAATAGGATTACATATTTTGTGTGTGTACCTTGGCAAGGTCATGTTAGCAAGTTTACATAATAATATACAGAAAACAGAAAGTCACCCAATAGACTAGAGTGAGCAGGGAGGGACAGGGAGGAGCCGAAAGAAGACTGTCTCAAGAACTGCCACTTAGAGAAGAGGCACTGAGAAGGAAAAGATGTGAGCCCAGGGAGGTAAACAAAGCCTCAAGCCCACGCTTTCCAACAGGATTGTCTGCCATGGTGGGAATGATCGCGTCTGCGCTGTCTGATATGGTAGCTGCTAGTGCTGTTGAACACTTGAAATGGAACCAGCGAGACTGAGGGATTGAATTTTTATTTTAATTTTGCTTTAATTAATTTGAATTTAAACAGCCACATGGGGCAGTGGTTACCATACTAGATCGTGTCGCTCTGGGGTTTGTAACATCTTGGGAGGCATCAATGGGCTTAGAGAACTAAGAATGGAAAGGGGGCAGAGAATAAACATGGGGTAAGTAAAAGCAGAAGAGAAAAGAAGGAGGGCAAGGAGAAAGGAGAAAGAGTGAAATTCAAGTGGAAAGGCATAGACAGAGAGGAATAATTGTGTTAAGTGATGAGTGGTCCCTGGATCGCTGGCTGAGACCTTCTGGTGTGATTCTGAGGTCTTCTGCAACAGCACACAGAAACAGTCTCTTCTAGAGCAATACTGCACTTGCTGACCCTGGGAGACCTGTAGGTCTTCACCTCCTTATCTTACTGTGAAGGGAGCAAGGGTACACAATCCCAGGGACTCCCCCACTCCATTGTGTGAAATAAAATAGTTTATTCCAAGAAAACCCCACAGTTTTGATGCACCACTAGGTGTCACCATTAACCAAAATGAGCTTTTATTTATTTATTTATTTTATCGTTTTTAACCTGCAGAATTTGGTGAGTTTCTTCTCTGGGTCTATTGTTGATCTATACAATTCATTTAGGTATTTTCCTACTTTATCACTGACAAAGCAAAGTGGCTTGAGCTCCTGGAGGCTACCCAACACGGATATTCATTCTAATTCGGTTTATTTTTCTTTGCAGTTAAAACTCTACTAAGGCTGGGTGTAGTGGCTCATGCCTGTAATCCCAACATTTTGGAAGGCTGAGGCAGGAGGATCGCTTGAGACCAGGAGTTCCAGATTGGCCTGGGTAACGTAGTGAGACCCCCATCTCTACAATAAAATTTTTAAAATTAGCCAGGCATAAGGGCATGCAACTGTAGTACCAGCTACTTGGGAGGCTGAGGTGGGAGGAGCATTTGAGTCCTGAGCCCAGGAGATTGAGGCTGTAGTGAGTCATAATTGTGCCACTGCACAGACAGAGCTAGACCTTTTCTAAAAAAGAAAAACCAAAAGCAAACAAAAAAGCTTCTGCTAAATACCACAAATGTGTACGTATACACACATGCTCAGCCTCCCAAAGTGCCGGGATTACAGGTGTGAGCCACCATGCCTGGCTAACATTCATTCTTAAATATTTACTGTGTGCTATGCAGGGACCCCATGTACACTGCACAACTCTGGGGGTGGGAGGAGAGGGCACTGTCTGCACAGACCTCAATGTAAATGGTGTTTCCTGAAGTTGTGCAGCCTACCAGCTCTGTAAGACTCTGGTCTGGGCCATAAGAACTGTATTAGTCCATTTTCATGCTGCTGATAGAGACATACCCAAGACTAGGTAATTTATAAAGAAAAAGAGGTTTAATGGACTCACAGTTCCACACGGCTGGGGAGGCCTCACAGTCATGGTGAAAGGCGAAATGAACGTCTTACATGGTGGCAGACAAGAGAGAATGAGGGCCAAGAGGAAGGGGAAGCCCTTTATAAAATCATCAGATCTCGTGAGACTTATTCCCTACCACATGAACAATATGGAGGAAACCGCCCCATGATTCAATTATCTCCCACCAGGTCCCTCCCACAACACATGGGGATTATGGGAGCTGTAGTTCAAGATAAGATTTGGGTGGGGACACAGCCAAACCATATCAGGGACAAAATCATGAGTAAGATATGGGTCCTGCTTTTTCCATCCTCTCTGTTCTATTTCTTAGGAGAGTTCCTTAGTCTAAAACCTTCTTTGGAACTAGAAATATCTATGCCCTATATAAATTCTGAGAGTTATACATGTAACAGTTAGCTTTCCCTTCTATCCTTGTGAAAACAACTAAGGTTTAGTCTTTTTCAGAGAAGTAACGTCCCTCACTGAGCATTATTTTATTAATAAGACAAAGTACTATTACAGCTAGATAAATCAAGTCATAGCCTTTGCCCTTGGGAAATTCAATAAAATCCAAAATAAAATCCTTAAGTTTTACATATCTAAATTTGATCTTTCAACAGAAGATGAGTAGTAGCAATTAAACATGAATCTGGGGACCGGGACCCCTAGAATCTAGCCTGACTAGGCTTTCTTGGGAAATGTACCAGTTAGGTTGGGGGTAAAACAAACCACCCCAAAGCTTAGTGGCTTAAAGCAACAAACACTCATCATTTTTCATGATTCTGTGAGTCAGTTGAGCAGTTCTGATCTAGGTTGGTGTGCAGATCTGAGGTCTGTAGATGGCTCAGCTCGAGTTGGCTGGCCTCCCTAACATACATGAAATTGACAGGCTGGTTAGTTGAGGAGGACTTAGCTGGGGTGGTTTGTCTCTGCTCCATGTGATCTCTCTTTCTCCAGTAGGCTAGCCCAGCCTTCACATAATGTTCTCAGCATGGTGGTCTCAGGGTATAAAAGAGCAGCAAGAGAAAGCAAGCTTCAATATGCAAGCACTTGAATATTTTTTCTTGTGTCACATTTGCTCTTGTCCTGTTGGCCAAAGAAAGATATATGGCTAAGACTTGAGTCAGTGCGAAAGGTATTATCCAAGTATGTTGTAGAGAGAGGTATGAACAAATTGAGGAGCAGTGTTGTAACAATCTACTGAAAAAATTAATTTAATTTCTCCTTATCTTGGTGTTTACCAAGATGATAATTTTAGTAACACTTTCTTGACCTACTTCCCAGGGAAGAAAAAAACACATGGAAGAAACTGCTGTATATCATTCAAAGAAAAGGGACAACATAACTATTATTCATTTTACTTCAGTTTACTCATCTACGTTTTTCATGTCTCGTCCACAGCATGGCTAATCTATCTATGCGGCAATTAGAAATCCCACTTAGTGAAAATTCCTATCAAAAATAAAGGTAACAATTTCAAAAGAAAATTTTGTTTATTTTCATAATTTTTACCAGTAAGTTGGTACATTTTATGGGTTATGTGTAAGGATACCCACTAAGGATATGACTAGCAGAATTCTTCAAGAATAGAAACCCAGGAATGTCTAACCACAGGCTAACTTTCACAATTGCCCTTATATGTTAGACTTGGCAGATACATTTTATTTTTTGTTTGTTTGTTTGGAGAAGGAGACTTGCTCTGTCACCCAGGCTGGAGTGCAGTGGCATGATCTCCGCTCACTGCAACCACCATCTCTCGGGTTCAAGTAATTCTCCTGCCTCAGCCTCCCAAGTGGCTGGGATTACAGGTGCCCACTACCATGGCTGGCTAATTTTTGTATTTTTAATAGAGATGGAATTTCACCGTGTTAGCCAGGTTGGTCTTGAACCCCTGACCTCAGATGATCCACCCGCCTCAGCCTCCCAAAGTGCTGGGATTACAGGCATGAGCCACTGTGCCCAGCCAGCCACCACGCCCGGCCTACATTTTGTTTTAAATAATTGCTCAGCACTGCACAAGTTGAACACTTGTTATAGCACTCAGAGGACTTAATCAGATAAAGAAAATGACTAGGAGTTTACAGTGTATGTTTTCTTTCTTTTTCTTTTTCTCTTTTTTTTTTTTTAAATGAGATGGCATCTCACTGCATTGCCCAGGCTGGAGTGGAGTGGTGCAATCTCAACTCATTGCAGCCTCCACCTGCTGGGTTCAAGCAATTCTCCTGTCCAGCCTCCTGAGTAGCTGATACTACAGGCACCCACCACCACGCCCGGCTAGTTTTTATTTTTTTAGTAGAGATGGGGTTTCACCATGTTGGCCAGGTTGGTCTCAAACTCCTGACCTCAAGTGATCCACCCATCTCGGCCCTCCCAAAGTGCTGGGATTACAGATGTGAGCCACCACGCCCAGCCTACGTATATGTTTTCATTCCTATTTGCGTGGTGCTGAGAATTGCTGAAGATAACACCACTTCTGGAAATTCACACTCAATCTTACTGGAACTAAGATTAGCCAAGAAAAGGATTACTTCATTCTTACTAATAACTTATCTTTCCTACAAATCGTGGTCTTCATTATTTAACTTGATGAATAAACATTTATTGGGCATCTACTGTGCGTGAAAAACTGAACTAGAGATAGAGATATGGATAAAACACAGCTTTTGCTCTGCTGGCAACAAACTATAAGGCAAATCTGACAGATAAGTGCTCCGGGGAGTATGGAGAAGGAATGATTTACACCAATGGCATGAAGTAGAGAAAACTTCTTGAAGACGACTTTTGTTCTGAGCTTTGAAGAATGAGTAGGATTTTTCAATGTAAGAAAGGGGAGAAAGAATTCCATATGTATGGAATTACTGTATGGTAAACAGAGGGTTAAAGTGCACAGCATTTTTGGGGGAAAACATCACCCAAGTTAGTTGGAGTGTGGGAGATGTTATGGGAAGTAGAAAAGGAGGTGAGGCCAGCTTGTTAAGCCCTTTGAATGTGATATTAAAGGGCTTACATGAGGGCTTTAAAGGCCCTTGATTAAAACATTCTCATGATTATAACTATTTTAGAAGTGTCATTCTGGCTTCTGGATACTGACACAATGGGGGCCCAACAGGGGCTACTGGCTATCTCTGTCAACCTAGTTCTGGGAGTGTCTCAGAAATGGTGCAATTGGTGGATCTGATAATCTAATGTGATAATTGTGAGAAGTTTCTAGAGGGACAGCAAATGGTTGGCGCCAGTGTATGTATTTACGACTGCAGACTGCAGGGGAAAAGGGCAAGTGCTGTAGGTGGGAAAGATTTTATCTTGGACTGTTTTCCTCCCCTGTATTTCCATGGGCATGTTATAGTCGTCCCCAACTCCACTGCAAGACAGAACAGTATCACTAGTCCTGCACCAGCAGGAGATGAAGCCTGTGGGTACATCAGGGGACAGGAAGGAGATAACAGGTAAAGATACATCCACCTTCCTTCTAAGAACTGCCACTCCTCAGCATAGTATTGGAGGTTCTGGCCAATGTGATAAGACAAGAAAAAGAAGTACTAGGTACAGGATTTGAAAGGAAGTAGCAAAACTGTCATTATTGACAGGTCCTCTGATTATCTACATAGAAAACCTCACAGACTTAATAGAAAAACTTTTAGAACTAATACTTATGTTCAGCAAGGATTTCAGCAACAAGATCTGCTTATAAAACTCAGTTGCATTCTTCTACAACAGCAACATTCAACCAGAAAATTGAATAGAAAATAAGATAACTTTCACAAGAGCAACACAACTAAAAAATTCCTAAAAATCAACTTAATAAAATATTCAAAATAAATTGTTGGAGAAAAATATAAAATTATTAAAGGACATTAGACTTAAGCAAAGAGATATGCCATATTGGTGGACAAGACTACTTAACATGTAAAGATAACAATTCTCCCAAAATTAATCTAAAAATCCAAGGAACTTTCAGTATAGTCCCAACAGAACTTTTTGAGGGAACAAAAAAGCATATTCAAAATTTATATAAAAGAAAAAACAAGGTCCACAATCAGTTGAGCTAATTTTGGAAAAAGAGCGAAGAGGAATGACTTGCCCCAGTATACTCCAATGCTATATAATAAAACATTACTATGTGCAGAAGAATGGAAATAGAGCACTATGGTACAGAAGCATGGAAATAGAGCAAGGGTGAGAAAGTGCTCAGAAATGCATATGTGTGCTTATGTGTTTGGTTGTGTGTGCACCTGATATACGAAAAACAAGTCAATGGGGAAAGGATGGGTTGCTTAGCAGACAGTGTACGGAAGATTGGTTCACTACATGGAAAAAAATTAAGCTGCATTCCTAACACCATAAGCAAAGGTGAACTTCAGAAGAATTAAAGATATAAATGTGCAACACCACCCTACAAAACATAGATATGCATGTGTATGTATATATACACATCAGAATATATTTATGACCTTAAAAGTGGGCAAGAATTTTTTTAAAAACATTCAAAAAGTGTAATCATATTCCCTGCCCCTCAAATTAATGACTATGTCTAAATTAACAATAATGACGATGGTGGATATAGTTGTCTAAATGAACAGACAGGTGATAGACTGAGAAAAAATATTTGAGACTCCCAAAACCAGCAAGGGATTATTATATAGAATATATAAGAAAGTCCTACAAATCAATCAGAAAAGAGAATACAACAGGAAAATGGGCAAGGATATGAATATGTGACTTACCCCAAAAAACCTACTGGTTTTGCTTAACCTCACTAGTTTTTTGTTTGTTTGTTTTATTTTGTTTGTTTGTTTGTTTTTGAGACGGAGTCTCACTCTGTTGCCCAGGCTGGAGTGCAGTGGTGTGATCTCGGCTCACTGCAACCTCCGCCTCCCGGGTTCAAGTGATTCTCCTGTCTCAGCCTCCTGAGTAACTAGGACTACAGGCGCCTGTCACCATGCCCAACTAGTTTTTGTGTTTTTAGTAGAGATGGGGTTTCACCATGTTGACCAGGATGGTCTTGATCTCCCGACCTCATGATCCACCTGCCTCAGCCTCCCACAGTGAACCTCACTAGTTCTTACATAAATGAAAATTAAAACAATAGCAAGATTAAGTCTTTTTACTCATGAGGCTGGAAAATTAGGAGACTGGATAATACCAAACTCTGGCAAGGTTGTAAGGAAACAAAAAGGAAAGGAAACAAACAGTCTATTCTAGGGCATGTCAAAGATAAAGCCAGACACCAGTTAAAGCAGCCAGGACAGGTTTTATTCAGGGACTACTGCAATAAGGAAAAAGAGTAGAGTGTGAACAGAGCTCAACACCTGATGCAAAATGCTGAAGACTGTTTAAAGGTTAAGGGAAAGGCACTGTGGGGTGTTAAGGGAGGGTTAGTCCATGTGACTAGGCCACCTGGATTTATTCATTGGTGCTTATCTGGAGGAGAAACATATTTCTCCTAAAGTAAGGCACCCATAGCAGTTAGGCCCTTATCCTCCTGGGAGAAGAGCTATAGCTCCCTGAATATCTGCATTTCAAAGAAAGGGCTCTCAGATCCTTGAGGAGACCGTTTTGGGTGGGAGATTTACATCTCAAAGGGCAAAGGAAAGATTTATAATTGCAAGCTTTCTAAAATAACTGCTCTAAGAGGGAGCTTAGGGGCCTATCTGCCTATCACCAGGTTTTGGCCAGAATAAACAGTAAATTCTCCTGGCAGCATTGAGCTTCCAGGCAAACATTTTAAGGGAGGCTGGAATCATCCTAGGGACATGGCCTTAAGCTGCTAGAAGTCATGCTAGAGTTTGATCAAGTCTTTTAGTGCAGGGGTTTGGACAGAGTCATTATGGGCACAGAGTTGTGCAGTTCGCAGGTACAACCTAGACGTACTTTGTGAAAATAAATATACATCAGCAATTCCACTCCTAGGCATATGCTTCTGAGAAACTCTTACACAGGACCTAAAGGATCATGGACAAAAATACTCACCTCACTGTAGTGTAGCAGGACGAGCCACAGACAAAACTCCTCAGACACCGAATTAAAGAAGGAAGGGGTTTATTTGGTGGGGGCATCAGCAAGACTCCTGTCTCAAGAGCCGAGCCCCCCAAGTGAGCAATTCCTGTCCCTTTTAAGGGCTCATAACTCTAGGGGGGTGCATGTGAGGGGGTCGTGATTGACTGAGCAACCCGGGGGTACATAACTGGGGGCTGCATGCACTGGTAATTAGATCAGAACAAAACAGGATAGGAATTTTCACAGTGCATTTCTATACAATGTCTGTAATCTATAGATAACAGAACCGATTAGGTCAGGGGTTGATCTTTAACTACCAGGCCCAGGGTGCGGCATTGGGCTGTCTGCCTGTGGATTTCATTTCTGCCTTAGTTTTTACTTCTTCTTTCTTTGGAGGCAGAAATTGGGCATAAGACGATATGAGGGGTGGTCTCCTCCCTTATTCCCCCCTTTTGAGACTCTCACTCATTTTATTAGGGGGAGTTCTCACTTTCATTTTCACTGTCCATGTCTTCTTGCAAGACAGATCGATAGTGATTCATATAGTACACTTGTGCTGAAGCATTTTGGTGAACTAAGGTAGTGATGAAGCTTTTTATCATTCGAAGAAGTACAGGTAGCAAACAAGGGAGCAGTAGGCAGGTTCCTATTATTATTATAACTCCTATTATAAGAGTTTTAAATCCTCCTAGTGCTGGGAACCATTTTCCAAACATGGCCCCAGGATCGAACCCATGCCACACTTGCACAAGCACATGTGCCAGTTTTGTCATATCTCTAACTAGGTCTTCAACTACTTGCCCTTGATCATCTATGTGTAGACAGCAATTAGTAAGGTTAAATTTCCCACAGACCCCTCCTTCAGCTACTAGCAAGTAGTTGAGAGCCAATCTATTTTGATAGATAGCATTTCTCATCTGAGTTTCTTGCCAGGCCAGAATAGTCAAGGCTCTGCCGGTTTTATTAGTGATTATTTCTGAGACAGCTTGTAACTGTATGATTCAGTTGATCATGTAAATGGGGGTCCGGTATCCCCATGAGCCATCTTGTGCCCAAGTAGCAGGCCCATATTATTGTATGATTCTCTCAGGGGGCCATTCATCATCTTTCCAATTTCCTATAGCTATGTTTCTCTTTTCACGGGAAGCATAGGGAAACCCAGGAGTTCGCCTGTTTTTATGGGCAGTAAGAAGAAAGATGGTTTAATAGTGCCAATGACAAAACTACCTGCCTACTGGTCAGGTAATTTGGCATATGCTCTATGCCTACATATCCAGTATAATCCGGTGGGGGCCGTCTGGTCCCGGTGGGACTCCAGGTGGATCCACACGGTTTGCAACTTTGGGAATTTACTAAATGGATTTCTCTCTGTGTGATTTGAACTCCACCAAGTGACTGTTTTTGTGGTACCATTATACAGTTTCTCTCCCAGACAACTAAGTCGTCCTATGGGGTGAGTGAATTCTTTTCCTTCTCTAGCTATGCAATATTGTCCAATAATTGAGGCTTTTAGGACCCAAAAATTATCAGGTGATTCTTTTGAACCGGGAATTCATCAGGAACTGGGTCGGTAGGTACTGATTCTCGGGCTTCCCATGGCCATTGATCTCCCATTACAGTTCCTCCACCTACATAACATGAAGTGACATTGAGAGACTGGGCTCCATGCTCGGCTAATTGCAAAAACAAATTTCTTGTTTTTCCTGGAATTTCTGGTACTGGTACATTTAGTTCATCCTAGAAAGTTTGAAACACTGGCTCAGGAGAGCGTTTGTAAACTTCTTCTCGAACCAAGATACTTACTTGAGGATCCAGTCTGGCCCCATCGATTCCTAAGGTCACACGCCCCCCTTTTTTCCAGCGAGGATCAAGGGGATTGGTTATTACTAGCTCTAAGGGGTTACATTGTCCCTTAGTACAGGAAGGGTCATTTTTTCCTTTCTGAAGGTGGACTGGATCCTTTTCATTTTTTATCCAAGTGGCCCAAATGACACAAGACCAGTATCCACATTCATTTCCACACAGTCCTAATTCATGACAAATGTACTGATTTTCGGTCATCTAGCCTTCTTCCCAACGAAAAGAGCCACATCTCCTTCCTAACTTACTGCTACTAATGACAGCGCAGGCATCAAATTTCAAGATTATGCGTTTGGGCACCCCTTTTTCTTCTGTTCTGGCTAATACTTTACTTGTATCATTTATGAGTCCCCACCAGTCTTCAGTCCTTAATCTTATTTCAAAAACTGTGGACATGGGAGGCTCAGAGGGGTCATAACACACATCTGGTTGGTCGTTTCCTGGGCTACATACCTTGTACTGAGTGTCATTATATAAACATGTTCCTTTTAAACTTCCTAGGCATTCATAGTAACTATAGAACAGAAAGATTGCTTTAACTTGTTGCCCTACCTGGGTCACCTGATGTATACACTGAGAGCAGTCTTCCATGCGGGGAAAATCAGTGGAAGTTTTTACTATACAAGTCCAAATTATAAGGAAAATGAGTCTCCTGATGATTCTCCTCATGCTTGGGCCATGCGTAGACCAGTCAGCTTCCGGGTGTGACTGGAGCAGGGCTTGTCGTCCTCAGAGTCACTTTGCAGGGGTTGCCCGGGCTCGGTTTTGCCTCCCAGGTTTCCTCGGCTGCAGGTTTCACACGCTGTGGTGGATCCAGGGTGGGATTCTTTCTACCTTTACAGCCGTGGGGGTGGTCAGGATGATGGTCTGAGGTCCTTTCCACTGTGGCCGCAAAGGGGCTACGTTCCAGTCCTTGATCCACACACGATCACCTGGAGAGAAAGGGTAAACTGGGGAGAATAAGCTGACGGGACACCTCTCATTTACCGAAGCTGAGGTTGTCTGTGTAATTTTTCCTAAAGCCTGTAGCTGTCACTGTAATTCAATTTCACCTAACTCTCGGGGAGTGCCTGGAAGCTCCGTAGTATAGGAGAAGGCCTATGATACAGTATTTCATAAGGGGAGTACCCTGTTTTCTTAGAAGGAGTGCGTCTAATTTTAAACAGTATCATAGGAAGGGCCTGTATCCACTTTAATCCTGTTTCCTGACATACTTTCCCTAAACTGTTTTTGACAGTCCGATTCATTCACTGCACCTTTCCAGAACTCTGAGGTCGGTAGGCGGCATGTAGCTTCCAAGTGATTCCTAATGCCTTTGCTGTCTTCTGTACCAAGTCAGCCACAAACACCAGCCCGTTATCTGAACTGATTCGTAAAGGCAGTCCAAACCTAGGAATAAGATCTCAGAGAAGCACACGGGTTACCTCGTAGGCCTTTTCAGTTCGTGTAGGATAAGCCTCCACCCACCCAGAGTAAGTACACACAAGAACCAGCAAATACTTGTTACCTCCACATTTCGGCATTTCGGTGAAATCCACCTGAAGATCCTCCAAAGGAGCCGCCCCATAAGCTTGTATGCCGGGTGGAACAGTGGGGCCTTGCCTCGCATTGTGCTGTCGGCAAGTAACGCACCGTTGTGCTACTGCTTTGGCAAGGGCTGGCAAGTGCGAGACATAGAAGTACCTGCCTAACAATTTTTCAAGTGACTCTTGACCTAGATGAGTGGTTTCGTGCATGACCAATAGGACTGTGGCTCCCAGCAACTGCGGCACAGCTACCCTCCCATCTGGCAGTCTGATCCATCCTCCTCTTATTACTTGCCCCCCTTCTGCATGGAAGAAGTCTTTTTCTTCCTTAGAATAGGTAGGTACCGGGTCAGGCGTTTGAGGGAGTAAGGGGGCTAATACCGATGCCCAGTAAGGGGTAGATGCTGCTTTTCGAACTTCTGAATCAGCTCGAGAGTTTCCTAAGGCCACTGAGGTGGAGGCTCGCTGGTGTCCCCTGCAGTACATGACTGCCACCCTCTGAGGTTTCCACACTGCCTCTAATAATTGTAGAATTTGTTGTTGATATTTTATGTCCTTTCCCCCAGAGTTTAACAGACGCTTTTCCTTATATAATGCTCCATGCACTTGGAGGGTTAGAAAGGCATATCGAGAGTCCAGGTAGATGTTTACCGTCTTACCTTCACTGAGTTCTGGAGCCCGAGTTAAAGCAATGAGCTCAGCCTTCTGGGCTGAAGTGCCCTGTGGCAGCGGTTTGGCTTCAATGACAGCATCCAAAATTACTACCGCATATCCTGCACATCTTTCTCCTTGTGGGTTAACAAAGCTGCTCCTGTCCACATATAACTCCCAGTCTACTGATGCCCATGGCTGGTCCCGAAGGTCAGGTCTGCTAGAACAGACTGAGTCCGACACCTCTACACAGTTATGCTTGACCGGGCTCTCTGATACTGGGAGCAGGGTGGCGGGATTTAGGGTGTTAGAGACTTCAATAGTTATGGGGGGATTTTCACATAGCAAGCTTTGCTACTTGGTTAATCTAGCATTTGTTAGCCGATGATGTCCTTCGGTATTCATCAAAGTTACCACAGCATGGGGGGCCTTTATATTCAGGTTTTGCCCAAGGGTTAGTGTATCTGCTTCTTGTTCTAACAGCGCTGTTGCTGCCAGGGCCCTTAGACGTGGTGGCCAGCCTTTGGAAACCCCATCCAGTTGTTTTGAGAGATAGACCACTGGCCTTGGCCAGGGCCCCACAGTCTGGGTTAAAACTCCAACTGCCATTTTTTCTCTTTCTGACACGTAGAGTGTAAAGGGCTTTGTCAAATCTGGTAGTCCTAGGGCTGGGGCTGACATAGGTTTTTCCTTTAACTTACAAAAGGCTTGCTGTTGTAGACGTCCCCCATTCAAAAGGCTCCCAGTCACCCCCCCTTTGCAACCCTATTCAAAAGATTTGGCTAGTACTGCAAAATTTGGAATCCATAATCTGCAAAACCCCACAGCTCCTAGGAATTCCCTTACTTGCCTTCTGGTTTTAGATTCCGGTAGGCTGCAGATGACCTGCTTTCTTTCTGACCCCAGGCTGTGCTCCCCTTTCCAAATAGTGAATCCCAGGTAGCGTACCTGCTGCCTGCAGATCTGAGCTTTCTTCTTGGACACCTTATACCCACAGTCCTCCAGGCACTGAAGCAGGGCATCTGTCCCTTTTGTGCACCCGACTGCCATGGAGTGTCCCAGCAGAAGGTCGTCCACGTACAGGAGCAAGACGCAGCCTAGGTCTTTAGCAGGAAACTTTTGCAGGTCTCGAGCCAGGGCCTCCCCGAAGATAGTAGGGGAGTTCTTGAACTCTTGGGGAAGCTGGGTCCAAGTGTACTGAGTAGTGACCCCTGACTCCAGATCTTCCCACTGAAAGGCAAACAGCTTCTGGCTCTCAGAAGCTATTCTGATGCTAAAGAAGGCATCTTTTAAGTCTAGACAGATAAACCAGCTGTCCTCAGCGGCAGCAGCCCTAACAACGTGTAAGGGTTAGGAACTACTGGGTGCAGAGTCACTATAGCTTGGCTGACCAAGCACAAGTCCTGTACTGGTTGGTAGTCTTTGGTCCCTGGCTTAGGGACAGGCAGGAGGGGGGAGTTCCATGGAGACTGGCAAGGAACTATGGTTGCATAGGCTTTCAAGTGCCTGAGATGAACCTGGATTCCTTCCAGAGCTTCTCTGGGAACCGGATACTGCTTTTGTCTAATTGATTGGGCCCCAGGCTTAACTTCTATGAGTACAGGGGCTTGGTTGACTGCCAGTCCCAGAGGATTATCCTCTGCCCATACTCGGGGCCATCGCTTAGCTAGAGCTGGTTTTATCTCTTGGCCTGGCTCGGTTAGAAAAATTCTCCATTATTCTTCCCGAGGGACTGTAAGGGCCATGATAACTCCTATTTCCGGTAACTTTATCTGTAAAGCACCCTGTTTTGTAAAGGAGATGGTGGCTCTCAGCTTGCTAAGCAAGTCTCTTCCCAGCAAGGGCAAGGGACAGCCAGGCATGTACAAGAACTGGTGAACTATCTCATGTCCCCCCACCGAGCAGGTCCGTGGTAGACAGAAAGCCTGCTTAGTGGAAACTCCTATTGCTCCAATTATAACAATGGTTTTCTTGGATAAGGGGGCAACCGGGGTGGTCACTACTGAATGTTCAGCACCAGTATTGACCAAAAACTTAATGTCCTTGCCCCCAATTGTAATCCTGACTGTGGGCTCCTTGGGAGCGCTTGAACCCGGTCCCCTTCAGTCCAATAGCCCTTCAGTCAGATTGAACAAATCTCGCTCGTCTTTGTCTGAGGTCTTTTGTTCCGAACCACCTTGCTTTTCCTTCAGTTGGAGACACTTATCTTTCCAATGTCCTATTTCCTTACATTAGGTGCATTGGTTACATTGCAAGCGTGGGCGTTTAGACTGGGTATTCTTCCTGAACCCCTCTTTCCCTCTCCTTTCGGGGGAATTCCCTTAATGGCCATGGCCAGTAAGTTGGCATTTTGCCTAGCCTGGCATTTGCCTTCCTTACGGCTTTCTCTGCAGCTTGTTGCATCTCTATTCAAAAACACTTGATTGGCTATTTCCAGTAACTGTGAGGTACTCATACCCGCAAACCCAGCCTGTTTCTGCAATTTTCTCCTGATATCTTCCGCGCTTTGTTAAGGCCATGTTACTAAGGCCATGTTAATCATGCGCTGATTTTCAGGGCTCCCTGGATCAAAAGGAGGGTACATACGGTAAGCCTCACGCAGTCTTTCTTAGAATTGCACTGGACTCTCCTCTTTGCCTTGGATGACCTCAGAGACCTTATTTACATTTGTCGCCTTTTGAGCCCCTTTGTTTAGACCTTCTATTAATGCCTCATGATACCATCTTAGCCTCTTCATGTCTGCTCCCTTGTTCGGGTCCCACTGGGGGTCTGTTCCTGGCAGTTGAATTCTTATATATTCTTGGGGGTTTTGGTAATCAGCTGGGATGTGCTCCTCTAGCCACTTAGTTGCCGCCTGGAGCACCCTTTGCCTTTCATCTGTATTAAAGAGGTATGTGAGCAGCTGGTGGCAATCAGCCCAAGTAGGATTATGAGTCTGTATAATAGTTTGGAGCAAGTCAATTAAAGCTTGAGGCTTTTCAGTGTAAGATGGAGTATTGTGTTTCCATTTGAGGAAGTGAAAGGTGAAAGGTCAGCAGAGGTGAAAGGTTGATATATAAAGGCATGCCTTTCCACCATGTGTCCATCCTCATCTACCCCAGTATATCGCTGCTCTCTCAGGGGCATTTGGATTCCAGTCTTGGGTGGTAAGCAAGCTGCCAAGGGAGGAGTTTCTCCCACAGCTTCACTTCCTTGCTTGTTTACTCTGGGTGGTCTAGGGGTGTGGTCATCTGGTGGAGGTGTAGGTGCTGTGGGCTCAGGGGTGGGGAGCCCTTCCTCCTGATAAGGAGGGGGTATTACTGGTACCAGTTCCTGCCGTGATTCTTCTGATGTTGGGTCGGACAGGACTTTTGGTGCTGACCTCCCTCGGCAGGTGGAGCAAGGACCTTCCTTAACTAACTGTCCCTTTGCTACTAGTACTGCTGCTGCCTGTCCTCTTAACCACTGTGGGGGGTTCAAAACTAGCTGTAATCAGGAATCTATATACAGGAACTGATCTAGGTGCCCTGGCTTACAGGTTACCCTGTGCCATACCTTCGAGACAAGGGACCTGTCTAGGCTTCCTTCTGATGGCCAACCCACCTCTAATGCTGACCAGTCTATCTCACACAAAGTTCTAAGTTTTCTGGGTGTCATGGTGACTCCATAGTCTCCCTTAAATCCCTTTTTGAAATTTTTCAACATAGTTCCTAGTGGGGTGGGCTTACTTTGTTCCTGACCCATGTTTCCTTGAGACAAAACACCATGCTCACACCACATGCACACCACAAAACAAAGTATGGGTAAAAAGGGCACACACACACTTTTACAGTTTATGCCAAACCAGAATCAAAACCAAAATTAGAGTATCCAGAAATCTAAGCCAGGTCAAAACCAAAACCAAAATATCAAGCAATCCAAGTCAAGTCAAAAACAAAAATCAAAGTTCCCGTACAGGCACACCGTGGGTGATCAGGCCACGCTTCCACTCAAATGGAGTGGGCAAGTTCCCAAGACCAGTCCTGTCAGGCAGTTTAAATCAAGTCAAAACCAAAACCAAAGTGCCGATAAAGACACGCCGTGGGTGATCAGGCCATGCTTCCACTCAAATGGAGTAGGGCAAGTTCTCAAGACTAGTCTTACCAAGTTTCAGATGTCCGGACTCCAAGTACCAGTTCCTTCCCGGTGTTCAGCCACTGCGTTGATCCTCCACGGGGGCCTGCCATACACTGCTCTGGCGAGGCGTCCCACCGGGACAAATGCCTACCCAGGAGCACTCTCAGGCTCTCAGGATCTACGTCACAAGCCCCCGAAGTGAGCAATTCCTGTCCCTTTTAAGGGCTCACAACTCTAAGGAGGTCCGTGTGAGGGGGTCGTGATCGATTGAGCAAGCAGGGGGTACATGACTGGGGGCTGCATGCACCGGTAATTAGATCAGAACAAAACAGGATAGGGATTTTCACAGTACATTTCTATACAATGTCTGTAATCTATAGATAACGGAACCGATTAGGTCAGGGGTCGATCTTTAACTACCAGGCCCAGGGTGTGGCGCCGGGCTGTCTGCCTGTGGCTTTCATTTCTGCCTTTTAGTTTTTACTTCTTCTTTCTTTGGAGGCAGAAATTGGGCATAAGACGATATGAGGGGTGGTCTCCTCCCTTATTAGTTCTGGTAGCAGGGAGCTGGGACATTTGCTAGGGAAATGGATAAGTAAATGCGGTAGGTAGGTTTAAAAACCAAACCACACGAAATAACGTATTTTTTGTTAAATATAGTGAACTGCAAGTATTCTCTTCAAAGAATCAGCATGTCAGTAGGCTCAGCTCTCTTATTCTTTGATCCTCCATTTTAAAGTTTAACTTCCTGGTTCTCTTCGCCCACTTGTTTCTAGTTTAAGTAAACAACTTTCCCTCCAGTCTTAATCAGTAGTTCACATCTGTTCCCTGGGTCACCTGCTCCGTCCTGCCTTATTCTGGTCACCTGCTTTAACCTGAGTCACCCTTGGTCACCTGCTCTGACCTAAGTCACCTTTAGTTACCTGTTCCTAACCGTCCTTCCTGCCAAACTACTCACCGTGCCACTCTGGCTCATACACCTGCCCTCTTTAAAATAGCCAATCGAAATTAGCTTAGACTGTGCTGTCCAACCCTAGCCAACAGGTGAACGACACAGCAGCAGGGGCTACCTGCATCAGGAATAAGAACTCCTGCCCCTCCCCTGTCCAGGTGTGCTCTCACCATTGTTCCATCTGCAATGAGCACCCTTTCTGCAGAAAGTAAAAATTGCCTTGCTGAGAGAATTACATTTATATTTGAGTGCTATTTCTTTGCGGCACCAGGGAACAAACATTTCTAACATTTTGTAAGTTCATGTACATACCCAAGAATATATTATCACAATATCAGAGTGACAGCCTGTGGGGGGAAGGGGAATGAGTATCAGAAATGAAGGGGCGGGGGAATCAAATAAATACAACAAGACAAACTCCTTACACAGATGGATAATGAGTGAGCCACACACTTCACTCACTACAATTGCAGTCAGAAACAGAGAGAGGGAGAGAAGAAAGGGGAGAGGATGAGAAGGTGGGGAAAACAGAAAGTGTGTCACTCTGGCAGGATGGACAATGACTGAGAGGCTAGGGTGGGAGAGACCAGGGAAGACGGAATGGGGCAGTGGAGGTGGGAGATGACAGTGGTTGGAAGTAGAGCAGAGGCAGCGGAAATATGAATAATCAAAGCTGATTAAGGACCTATCATGTGCTAGGTACTGTTAGATTCTTGCATTCTGTTTGGAGATGGATCCCAGAAGCTATCTTAAGATGGAAACACTGATATGGTGAATGTGGGATGGAGTTCAGGTTGATCCCAAAGGTCCTAATCTGGGCAACTAGGAGGATGATGGTGCCTCTAACTGAACTGAGAAATAAATAAGAAGGGAAATACACAAACTCACATTCATGGCTTGGGATCTCCCAATCCATCACTTTGAAAATCAAGATTCTGAGAAGGCATTCCTACTTAGGAGGAAGAGGAGTGACATTCATTGTGTGGCTAGAATAATTGTTATTTTCATAACAATACCAAGTCCGAGTGCTTATTACAGGTTAGATAGTGTGCTTAAGATGTTTACACTCAGTAGCTCATTCACAATCCTATAAAATAGGTACTGCTATAACCTCTCTTTTTATTGATTAGAAAACTGAAGCTTAGTGAAGTTAAGTACTTGCCCCAGGTCACAGAGCTTCTGATTCCTTAGCCTTAATATATATGGATTCCACTCTACAGGCGTAATTTTTATATAATTGTCAAAGTAGTCCATGAATAGACTTATTATCTTCATTGTCTTCACGTATCTCTAGTAAGTGGTAGAGGTTGGATCCAAACCAAAGTGTGTGCTTTTTTTTTTTTTTTTTTTTTTTTTTTTTTGAGATGGAGTCTTGCTCTGTTGCCCAGGCTGGAGTGCAGTGGCACGATCTTGGCTCACTGCAACCTCCGCCTCCTGGGTTCAAGCCTCTGAGTATTCTCCTGTCTCAGCCTCCTGAGTAGCTGGAATTACAGGCGCCAACCACGACGCCTGGCTATTTTTTGTATTTTTTAGTAGAGATGGGGTTTCCCCATGTTGGCCAGGCTGATCTCGAACTCCTGGCCTCAGGTGATCTGCTTGCCTCAGCCTCCCAAAGTGCTGGGATTACAGGTGAGAGCCACCATGTCTGGCCTATACTGTTTTCATGACACACATCTGCACATCTCTCTCAACTATTGCTCAGACTGTCTCTTATGCTGCCCTTTCAAACTCTACCCACAGAGGAAAAGAGTCTAAAGAGACATATTAACCAATTGCAATCTGTAGACCTTGTTTGGATCCCAGTTCAAACAATTGGTTAACAAAACACTTAGAGGATAATTGGAAAACATGATATTAAGAAATTATTATTGATTTTTATGTGTGCTGATAACATCATGATTATGTCTAAATAGGGCAGTCCTTTTTAAAGAGAAATATCTGTAGGTGAAATTCTAACTACAATGGTTCTCAGAGCGTGGCCCTCAGATCAGCAGCATCAGTATTACACGGGAGCTTGTTAGAATGCAGATTCTCAGGTCAGACCTACTGAATCAGAAACTCTGTGGGTGGAGCCCAGCAATCCATGTTTTAATAAGCCCTTCAGGGGATTCGAACGCGTGCTAAAATTTGAGAGCCACCACAATAATGTGATGTCTTGAATTTGTTTCAAAATAATCTGGGGAAGGGGTGATGCATATATAGGGATTCATTATAACCATACTGTCTCCTTTTTTTTTTTTTTTTAAGAGATGGGGTCCCCCTTTGCTACCCAGGCTGGATTCAAACTCCTGGGCTCAAGCAATCCTCTTGCTCCACCTCCTGGGTATGTATTCTCTACTTTTATATGGGTTGGGAAGTTTTCCACAATAAAAAATTTTCAGAACTCCAAACAGTTTTCTCTGCAGTGCCATCTAATGGCTCTCTCCTCACTGCTCTTGTCTCTCTTTTTTGCCTGCTCCCCTCCATCTGAAACATTTCCTCCTGGCTTCAGAAATGGCTGCTCTCCTTATTCTGTTTATTATTATTATTATTATTATTATTATATTATTTTGAGGTGGAGTCTTGCTCTGTCACCCAGGCTGGAGTGCAGTGGTGTGATCTCGGCTCACTGCAACCTCTGCCTCCCGGGTTCAAGTGATTCGCCTGCCTCAGCCTCCCAAGTAGCTGGGACTACAGGTGTACACCACCACACCTGGCTGATTTTTGTATTTTTAGTAGAGATGGGGTTTCGCCATGTTGGCTAGGCTGGTCTTGAACTCCTGACTTCAAGTGATTTGCCCACTTTGGCCTCCCAAAGTAGGGGGATTACAGGTATGAGCCACTGCGCTTAGCCCTTATTCCATTTATTTGCCTCGAGCTCCCTAAATCTTAGGAGCTCCTTCTGTTCTTGCTCTCTGTCTTTGTCCTCTCTGTGAAAGTCTTTAAATGGCCCTTCTCATATCATTCAGTCACCGTTTCTCACATCTCGGTGTTCTTCCTGGCTTCTAGTTTCTGTGCACTCTGTGGTTTGCAGAACTCGTTGTCCAAGACCTTGTCTTTGCACATGCGCTGAGTGACCTTTCTGCTGCTTTTATTGGCACTATCGACAGCTTCTTTTCTTTCTCTTAGAAAACAAAACATTCACCTCTTTCAATTAAAAAAATATATTTAATGTAATTGTTTTAGTTTGCAACGTATCTGCCATTTAAAAAATCTCCAAACAATACAGAAGTGGAACAAGTAAAAATGTCACCGTGTTTCCCAGAACACTATCTTTATTGCTAACTTCCTAAGGCTATCACCAATCTCTCCGTGATATCTGAGTTCATTCCTGCCCTGACCTCTGCCTTAGATCACCCAGGACAGCATGTAGAGTATGGAACCAAAGACCACAGCCCATTGATTCTTCAGGCTGAGGGATGTAGTCAGTTAAAGGGACAGGAAGTAAATAAAATTGAGAAGGCTGGGCACAGTGGCTCATACCAGTAATCCCAGCACTTTGGGAGGCTGAGGTAGGAGATCTCTTGAGCTCAGGAGATCGAGGCTGCGGTGAGCTATGATCATGCCACTGCACTTACGCCTGGGTGACAGAGTGAGACCTTGTCTTTAAAAAAAAAAAAAAAAAAAAAAAAAAGAGAAGAGAGCAAAAGAGAGCCAGGAGTGAGTGGGAGGAGGATGATTGGCAGCTGCTGGAAGTGGGACAAGGAGTTAAATGTCCTTTGTGTCCAGCTCCCACAACTCCCCCACCTTTCCCTTGGTCTTGGTCATGGCTTTTGATCTCTTTTGGGAGCTCCGAGGTGCAGAAGCTTCTTCAGAGAGTCTGCTGATGAAGCACTGTTCAGCATGTGGACTTAGAATGAAGCCTCCTTGACTGCCACTACAGCGGTTTCTGCTCTTGGCTATGGGCTTGGGCCCATTCTAGCGGGCTCCCTTCCCCAGCATGGCCAGCCCTATGGGTATACTTGCCTCCTGTTGTTGTCTCCATTAAGCCATCAAGCCACTGACTTACCAACAGTCTACCTATTGTCATCGGTATCTGGATCCTTCAAGTTGTAGCTTTGCTGCTCTTCCAGGGGTTCCCTGACCTTCTAGAGGAAGTCACTCAAGAGATTTGACTCCCTGGTTTAAATCACTAATCTTTCCAGGCTTCATGACTTCTTGGAAATTGTCTTAAGATTTTATCAATGTTAAAATAATTAAGACTATGTAGAAATGTGGCAAACTGTTTATAATCCAATGTTAGTTTTTTAAAAAGTAGTATATCCAATAGGGTATCTTTTCTCCATAGTAACCAGGTATAATTTCTTTGTTGGCATGGACAAGAAGAAGGGAACATGTAAGAACGAAGAGTCATTATCTGGTAGGATGGATTATCAGGGTCTTTTTCTCTTAAAAGTTCTCTGTTAATAACTTTTTATAAAAATCACTTGACTGAGATGTTTCCCTGTTTCAGTGCAACATTTAAAGTTCTGTTTCCAGGCCGAGTGCGGTGGCTCATGCCTGTAATCCCAACACTTTGGAAGGCTGAGGCAGGTGGATCACTGGGGGCCAAGAGTTCGAGGCCAGAATTTGAGGCCAGCCAGGCCAGCATGGCAGAACCCCTGTTTCTACTAAAAATACAAAAATTAGCTGGACGTGGTGGCAAGTACCTGTAATCCTAGCTACTTGAGAGGCTGAGGCACGAGAATCACTTGAACCTGTAAGGAAGAGGTTGGAGTGAGCTGAGATCATGCCACTACACTCCAGCCTGGGTGACAGAGCCAGACTCAGACTCAAAAAAAAAAAAAAAAAAAAAAAAATTCTGTTTCCAGTTTCCAGTCTTGGCCAGGCATGCTTTACCCAGCATCAGACGCTCTGGGTGGAATCTTCACAAAAGCACCATGTTGCTCATCGCCCTGGAGGAGGCCACGGAGTTATCTTTCATTTCCCTGTACCTTCCTTCTTGTTGGGACAATGGCTGTAAGTTAGCACCGCTCCTTCCATACCTTTTCTGTGCCCTTTCCCCCAGTTTTTAGTAGTTTCCTTCTGCTGATGGCTAGTTATGTAAGACCTATTATAATGGGATTTCTCTCATTCACTGCCTCTGAATTGACTTCTTTCCTATGAACTGGGATATCTCAGGGGTGATATGAACCCAGAGAGCCTTCTTATCAGACAGGTCTGATGCCCCCACTAAAAGCAAACGTCTCTACAGTTACAAGCACCAATACACTTTGTAATCATGGACTCTGATGCCGTTCCTAAATGTCTCTAAATAATTTTACAAATGTTCATGGGATTAAGTGGCATAGTCCCTGTCATAAAAATGGAGTTAAGGAGGTATTTTCCCTTCACCACTGTCCTCAGGGGAAACAGAGTTTGTAAAGAGAGGCCAAGTTTCTGGGGTTTGAACTTTCTGATTCTTCGAACATTCTTTAAGAACTCCAACTATATCTTGCTATCATTTCCACTGTCCACAAAATCCTGGATAGTAAAGAAAACAGAGACATGTAAGATCAAAAAGTTTTGCATAGCTGTGTCAAAAGATGGAGACGCCAGCATAAATAATCCAGTTTTAATCACAGTAAAAGGAGACCCAAACTCTCATTTCAAGTGGCGCAGGCATAAAGAAGGAACTCTGTAGCTAAGATTTCTTTACTCATTTCAGTGGGCTTGCCACACTGTGTCTCCTTGGGGAAGTGTCTCTAGTTCGCTAGCTGAATTGCTGTGGGTGAGAGCTATGAAGGCTTGGCTGCCCACCTGCTCTGCCAGCCACCAGACACACCTGAGCCCTTGCTCAGCGCTTGAGAGGAAGTTGGATCCCTGCCAGGGCTGGCTTCTGGCCAGAGAGGCAACTCAGCTCAATTGGTCTACTGGGAAGCTTACTGGCTTTCACCTGTCCACGCTACAAAGCCAGCAGTGTTAACTGCACTAGGCTTCCAGCCCACTGAGCTCTTGTCAGTCAGTAGAGCCTACACAAGGTGGCCTGGCTCAGTCTACAGACTCCAGCTGGAAGAGAAGCAGAATTGTGCTCCATGCTCCTATTACCCTACACCCCGTGGAGATGAATGCAAACTAAAATGCAGGCAACTGGGGGTTGCTTGTCAGTTTTCTTTGGAAGCACCTGAAATGAAGCAGTCAGCTCATGAATTCCTGCAATGGTAGAGAGCTTGAGTACCCAAGCAAGAGGAAATTACTAATAATTTCAATAGTATGTGGCATCTCTGGGCTCAGGAATACCTTCTAGCTACAAAATTCCACTGATCAGGCATTTCCTGTGGTAAAGAGGTTCTAAGCCTACTTGTTTAGAAGGCTTCAACTTATTTCAGTAGTAAGACTCGGTTTGTTATGACCAAAGTTACATTCTATGAGAGGCCAATGTGTGGGGGAAAGGGATATCTGGAAGTCTCTACTCATTCTTCCCTGAGGGTTCATGGAAGTTGATGGAGTTGCCCAAACCAGGGTTGGAACTTTTGGAGAAACAGCATGAAGGATCATCTAGTCAGGATGTTTCTATAGAGGACAAAGACCGCTGCATAGTACTCATTATGTGCCGCCATGCTAAGTTCTTCATATGCCTAGCTGATCAAATGTATTCTTCCCTTTCTCCCTTTGGGGTATACTTATTCTAGGACCCTCTATTTTTTGCTTTCTCTTCTTTTTTTTTTTTTTTTTTTTTTTTTTGAGATAGAGTTTCACTCTTGTTGCCCAGGCTGGAGTGCAATGGCGTGATCTCAGCTTACTGCAGCCTACACCTCCCAGGTTCAAGCAATTCTCCCACCTCAACCTCCTGAGTAGCTGGGATTACAGGCATGGGCTACCATGCCCTGCTAATTTTTGCATTTTTAGTAGAGTCGGGGTTTTTCACCATGTTGACCAGGCTGGTCTCGAACTCCTGATCTCAGGTAATCCACCCACCTCGACCTCCCAAAGTGCTGGGATTATTGGCATGAGCCACCACGCCCGGCTGGACTCTCATCTCTTTAGCCAGGAGGAAATCGAGATTCAGAGAGGTTGGGCGGCCCAGAGTCACATAGGGTGGTGAATGGTGGAGCTGAGTTTCAAAACCCGGGTTCGTATGATGCCAAAGCTCTGCCCCCATACCATTCTGCCTGCTTGACTCCGAGCGGAAGTTGTCAGACTTGATATTAGCACTACTCACTTCAGGTTGGCACTTGTGAGCTCACTGGAATGTGGCCCGTGAATACACTGTGGTTTAGAAGATGGGTGGGAGAGGACAGTGCTTCAGACTGAGAACAAGAAGAACAGGAAGGATATGGACCAAATTCCTGAGGCTAGAGGAGAGTGGGTTCCCCAGTAGGTGTGAAAAAAGAGAAGGCTGTGAGAAACCTTAAGCTATTACAGTCTAATTATATCTCCTAAATGTCTGAGTGTCAGCTTACCATGACATTGTGAATAATGCACCTGGAAAGAGGTGACACTATTGCACCAAGGTTTACTTCACATAAAGTGCTGAGTTTCCCCGTGCATAGAAATTTGAATTATTATGTTTAAATTAATCACGCAGAGTGCATTATAAAAGTCCCAGCGAAGAGCTGTGATTCCCCACTCAACAGAAGTAGGAGCTGAAGGACTCAGGGAACAAGTAACCAGATGAGAATCACCGTGGTAACTGGTGTCAGGTATGGGGTGAGAGTTTACAATCCCTTGTTGGAATCCAGTTTTTATTTTCTTAGATTAGTAAACCAAAGCTGAGCTCACACACACTTCCTTTCTTGTGCAGTCCACTCTTAGGAGTGACATCTTATGTAGGACAAATGCCGTTATTTATTGTTTTTCCCATAACGCTCTCATCCCACGTATACGGCCTCATCCCACTGCCAGCCCTGTGTGGAGTTAGACATTCTTATTCCGACTCACAGATTAGAAAACAGAAGCAGAAACATGGTAAAAGACTTGCTGACGTTCCACTGCTGGCTCCTGGCAGAGTCAGAAGCCTGGCATCCTTTCCTCCAGGTCACACTGTCCTCCAACTGATCCTGCCTGAAACTGAGCAGGGCAGCCAGGGTTCACACAGGGGTTATGCCTCCAAGCCATTACTGTGAAGGGGAAGAAGCAAATGTGAATAAAACTACAAAACTGGCTATATTTTAAAACACAGACTTTGGTACCCAGATCAATAGGTCTATGTGAGTTTTGGCCTAGAGGTTCCCTCAGCCACTGCCCAAAGGATACCATGTGGCCTTTTCCTTCCTTCTTCCCTTCCTTCCTCTCTCTTCTCCCTTCCTCCCCATTCCCTCTCTGCCTCTGTCTTGTCTGGCCTTCCTAGGTCAAAGCAGAGCTCGTTAATATGACAAAAGAGCTATGTGGTATGGCTCACATTCTCCTTCCTTTGCTTGAGACCTGTGTCGATTCAAAGCTCTGAGCTCTCCTTTTGGAAAATGTTCTATCCACTGATCAGAGAGTATGATACAGGGTCCCTCGGTCCCTCAGACACAGCCATATCCCCTGCTGAACATTATTTGATTGCTAGAGTTGGTACATGTGCCTCTGATCAACAAATAAACGATCACAGCATCTAGAAAATTGGAGAACCGTAGGCTAGGCATGGTGGCTCACGCTTGTAATCCCAGCACTTTGAGAAGCAGAGGGAGGCAGATCACTTGAGGCCAGGAGTTCGAGACCAGCCTGGCCAACGTAGTAAAACCCCGTCTCTACCAAAAATACAAAAATTAGCCAGGCGTGGTGGCTCACACCTGTAGTCCCAGCTACTCAGGAGGCTGAGGCAAGAGAATCACTTCAACCTGGGAGGCGGAGGTTGCAGTGAGCAGAGATCACACCATTGCACTGTAGCCTGGGTGACAGAGAGACACTCTGTCCAAAAAAAAAGAAAAAAGAAAAGAAAAGAAGGAAAACTAGAGAATCCTCCTCTTAGAGGCACCCAGTAAGAAAACGTACCAATCTGAGGCATCTGTAGGACAGCCATGAAAAGGGTTTGCCTGGGCCTTGGAGACAAAATCATCTGGATTCCTCATGAACTAGAAAAGATTAAACTTCTCCAAGCCTCAGATTCCTTATCTATAAAATGGCAAACCTAACACTATCCTTGCAGGTTGTTGTAAGAATAAAGCGCCAAGCACAGTGGCAGGCAAACAGAGGTGCAATAAATGTCCATTTTCCTCTCTGCAGTCCTTTCTTTAGCTCCATATAAAGGTGCATTCGCAACTGAGTGACACCATTTGAAGAATTCATTCTTATCTTAAGAAATAAAATTATCACCTTAAGAAACAAAATTCTCTATACCCTAACCTTTATGCCTGAAAGGCTAACAACTTGCTATGTCGGGGCAAATGCCACCAAATGGCACTCGGTTTGGGAAAGAAGAGCGTGGTATGTGCTGTGCATTTCAAAGGTTTTATGAAGTCATAGAACATAATCCTTACACTGACGATGCCTTCCTCACCGCTCCAGGACAGAGTGGGTCCTTCTCAGTTATGTCTCAACTTTCTATTGCACTTATTAGAGTTGTAATTATATAGTTATCCATGAGATTATTTGTTTTATGTTTGTGCACTCTCCAAGAGCCTAGCATAGTGCCTGGCACATAGAAGATGAATGAATGAATGAAGAAAATGTTCACTGGCCTTATCACCTTCCAAACATATTATCAATTCTATGATGACCCAGGGGTATGGATTACACCGTCACTTTACAGAGGATGAAAGCTTGCATCACTGTCAAGGTCAGCCATTGAGGAAGTGGTGGGGCAGGCACTTTAGCCAGCCCAGACTTCCTAACACCAAATCCTTGTTCATTCCTGCTTCTCTGCCCCTTGACTCACCAGCCTCACCTTCATGTCTATTCTGATGGTAACATCCTAGGGGTACCATTCCGTGTCTAGGCATGTCATTTGGTGGCCAACTGCCACATTTTGAGTGCAGAAGGTCTACTTTCTACCCTAACTCATTGAGCAATGGGTTATTTATTGGCTGACAACAGCCCCAGCTGATGATGGCACAGCAAGCCCTTGCATGTTCATCTGCACAAGCCTCAGGAAGCAGACAAAGGATTCCCAGAGTTGGGAACCTAAGCTGGTTGGGTCTGTGCTGTTTGTCAGGGGGGATCCTTGACATTCAACTTGAATACCGTAGTCGTTCCATTCATAATAATAATTCTCTCAAAGCACTAGGGCAACTGGGTCTCAGTTTACATGCTCAATTCCCTTTTAATTGCTATCCATTCTTTACTAATTAACCAAGTTTCTGACACAGACATGCAGTAAACATCTCAGCCCTGTTCACTCTGTCTATGAAACCTAGTTCACCATCTAGCCTTACTGGTCTGTGAAGTCCACCTGTTTCTGCCTTTTTAACTTCTCCATCTCTGGGGATCTCTGGAGAACACGTAGAGGCACATGTTCAAGGAGACATTGAACTTAATGTTTAGACAGACATGATGGGTGAACACCTGGAGTGGGAATGCCAGATGTGTGTGCATGGCCCAGTTTACCTTTAACTGGTTGTGACATGCGCAACGAGTGATTTCCCCTCCGCAGGTTCAGTCTCTGCCTCTTTGAGCCTGCAGCGGTTTCTCCCCAAGCTGTGTTCCTCTAGTCCATTTAATCTTCTAAACAGACAGACTGCCCTCGATGACAAATCAGAACAAGAGAAACACTCCTGCACCACTCCAGAGCTCACTCGAGGCTCTCTATCAGGCAGGAAAGATTATCCCTAAGCCTACTGTGGTCTGGAAGCGCTTGTAACAAGATTGTCTTTGTAACAACTTCCTTAGGGAGACTTCAAAGCCCTTTATTAACCCACACAGTAGCTGAGCTGGTAGGGACAGAGCAGTAACACCCCCTGAAATGTGGGTGGCATCTGCTTCCTGGTGGCTCTTGGAGGAGAAGCTACTCCATCCCTTCAAGCCCACCACGGACAAGTGGCTTCATTGGTCAGTAAGGTTGGCCTGAGAGTGTGCACAGGCTGAGGGTCAGCACAGACGTGAGATCAGAGAAGGCCTGTCTGGCTGCTGTGGCCAAGAGAAGAGGGCATGATGGGCCAGGTCACAAACCCAGGGGTCCTGTACCAGGACTGGGGTGGACACCCTTCCACAGCCCATGTGGCCTGAGCAGTATGCATAGGCAGCAGCGGGTAGAATCATAGAGAGGGGAGGAAACTGAGCCTGGCACCTGCAGCAGTGCAGAGACACGCGGAGGGCCCGGGGAAGCCAGAAGCACAAATGACCACAGTGGTGGCAACAGCAGCGGGAAGATTTAGCGGGTATTAGGGGCAGCAGGTTAAGAAGACTTTTGACTTAACAATTGGACATGGGCTGAATAGAAAAGGCATCAGAAGCACATGTATATGACTAGATAGTGGCGTGCACACATTTCAAAGCATTCAGACCTGTGAGAAAAGTGGGCAGAAGTGAGCAACAGGTGATGATAATGTGCACTGGAAACAGAGCTTGGACACTGAGCCAGACCAAGATACACAAGATCTAGCACAGCCTGTAGGGATGGAAAGGTGTGATCCCTTTCCTCCCCCATCGTAAAGGTCACAGCTGACACTCAAATAACAAAAGACAGGCCAACAAGAGAAAAGCACAATGACTGTATTTATCTCAGTTTTATGTGACACAGGAAACTTCAGAAACGAAGACCCAAAGACTCAGGGAGAACTGTGTTTCTGCTTAGGTTTGACGAAGAATGTAGATGGCTGTGTAGAAATGTGATTGGACAGAAGGGTGTGATCTCATAGTGATAGACTGAGGGGAACCCAGCAAGGCCTGTCTGTTCCGATTCTTCTTGACCTCTCTGTGTAGCATTGCTTTCTCCTGGGTGTGGGGCAGGACCCCTCTCGAATGAGGGTCTTTAAGGGAAAAGGGAGAGGGGAGAGAGTGACCGTTCTGGGTTTTATGGCTTGCTGTGGAGGAGAGGGGCTCTAGTTTCTATGAGCTGCCTGGGGAAGAGGGATTCTGCTTTCTACCATTCACTTAGCGGGAGAAGGAGGGAAAGGAGACAGGAGGATGGGAGAAGGGCAGAGAGACCTTGTTTCTGGGGCCTTTTCATTTCCTTCAGTTCAAAGTACTCAGCATGCCAAGGTGCCATACTTTGGGGTATTGTGTTCTGAGCTCCCAAAAAAGTGCCTGACACAGCAGGTGCTCAGTAAATAATGTAAGTCCCTTTCTTCTGCTGCCACCCCAGAAGAGGAACCCTCTCCCCCAGCTTCCTAGTGAGGACGGAATGATGTATTGAACTAGCATGAGCCCCATCTACTTACCTGTTACTAGGGGGAATTGTAATAAGCTTTTCATGTGTACCCCACTGTGCTGTTCTCCTATTCTCAGTTCATCTCTTTGCATCTAAACTTGGAAGGTAAGAACCTAATCAGGATGCACTGAACTCATCTGAGCACAGCTGTCTTGTCCAGTTCCTTAACCTGTGCCAAGTCCAGACGGGCACGTGAAGAAAAAAAAAGCGTGAAGGAGGCATTTGCCCAAATAGGGGATTTGTGCTTGGGGGATTCTGAGTAGGACTGAAACAGCCTTTACAAAAATTATAACTGAGGAAATTATGGCAGTGACAAAGATCAGACCTAAATGACTCAGTCTTTCTTCTAACCTTTATGCTGTCTTCGTTCATTCCCGGGCACAGGCCAAACTAACCTTAGAAAGGAATTCAGTTTATGGTTTGACTCAGAAACAAAATCATTAATAGCCCTTTCCTGAAAAGACCCCCTTCTTGCCTGGGGACCAGTCTGCCTTTGTAAGACTAGTCAATTAGTTACCACATTAGAAATTATGGTTTAGGGGCCCTGCAGCATCAGGCTGCAAGAGTCTGAACCTTCCCAAATTGCTGCTGGAGATAACATCACTATTGTAAAACCTATTTTGCAGACCCTGCACTGGATGGATCAGCTGACACCACTCAGACCCTGTGTGATCTGGCTCAACCAGTTCTAGGATCCCACCCAGGAACAGAAGACTGCAAGAAAACCTTACTTCAAACCCCCTGTGATTCTCTCTCCAACCTGACCAATCAGCACTCCAAAGTCCCAAGCCCCTACCCGCCAAATACTCTTTTAAAACTCCCAGAGGCGGGGCGCAGCCTGTAATCCCAGCACTTTGGGCTGATCACGAGACCAAGCGATCAAGACCAGCCAGGCCAACATGGTGAGACCAGTCTCTACTAAAAATACAAAAAAATTAGCTGGGCATGGTGGCGCGTGCCTGTAATCCCAGCTACTCAGGAGGCTGAGGCAGGAGAATCGCTTGAATCGGAGAGGCGGAGGTTGCAGCGAGCCAAGATCGGGCCACCGCACTCCAGCCTGGTTGCAGAGGGAGACTCCATCTCGACAGACAAACAAACAAACAAACAAACAACTCCCGGAATGCTTGAGGAGACTGAGGAGCACTTTAGGAGGCCAAGGCAGACGGATCACTTGAGGTCAGGAGTTCCAGACTAGCCTGGCCAACATGGTGAAACCCCGTCTCTACTAAAAATACAAAAATTAGCCAGGCGTGTTGGTGGGCACCTGTAATCCCAGCACTTTGGGAGGCCAAGGCAGGTGAATCACATGAGGTCGGGTGTTTAAGGCCAGCTTGGCCAACAAGGCGAAACCCCACCTCTACTAAAAATACAAAAATTAGCTGGGCGTGGTGGCATGTGCCTGTAATCCCAGCTACTCGGGAGACTGAGGCAGGAGAATCGCTTGAACCCGGGAGGCGGAGGTTGCAGTGAACCGAGATCGCTCCGTTGCACTCCAGCCTGGGCAACAAGAGAGACTCCATCTCGAACAAACAAACGAAGGAAAACCTCCCGTCTCTGGCACAGCAAGCTCTGCGTGAATTACTTTCTCCATTGCAACTCCCCTGTCTTGATAAATGGGCTCTGTCTAAGCAGCGGGCAAGGTGAACAGTGGGCTGTTACAGGACCAGTGACAGACCAAGGGCATGCCACTGACGGGATCCCTAGACGCACCCTTCTGGATGTGAGGCAGGCGGATCTCACCCACGCCTGCCAGCAGCTCCTCGGAGAACTGGGTTCCCAGGTCAGCCCTGGCCCGGAGGAGCGCCGGGGACCCGCAGAGCGCGGCTGAAGTCAAGGCTACAACTCACCTAGGATCTGGGGCGCCAGCCCTCCGGTGGGCAGGGCGTTCTCCTCCCCCACCCCCTCCCCGCACGATGACATCAGTGTTTGGGGTTGAGTTGCTCCATAAAAGCAGCCCGGGGGAGCCAGGAGAGCGAAGGGCGGACGTGCTCGCCACGGCACCCGGGCTGCGCGCACGCGGTCCCTGTGTGCGGCTGCAGCGTGAGCGGCCACCGGGAGCCCCCGGGACAGCCCGCGCCCGCCGTGCAGGAGCCCGCGAAGATGCCCCGGAGCAGCCTGCATGCAGCGGCCGTGCTCCTGCTGGTGATTTTAAAGGAACAGCCTTCCAGCCCGGCCCCAGCGAACGGTAAAGTTTCCGCCTGCTTCTTTCCTAACATCCTGAGCGCTCAGCCGCCCCTGGACTGAAGGCTCTTCAATGATAAAGTAAAATCTTTGCTGGGGGGAGCAGGGAAGGTGTAGTACCAAATAGCACAGTCTCAAGAAAGGATGCTCCGTTTTCCTTTGCTAAGGTTGGGGCTGGAAGCACTTTGCTTTCTAGTGGCGGTTGGCGCAGATTTAGTGTTAAAATGTTTGCGTGTACTCCCGAGCAACGCCAGCTCTGAAGATGTGGCTTGCGAACTTGCTAACCGGGGAGGAGATGCAAAGACAAGATTTAAAACAGTGTTCCCCCGATCCACGTTTGAAAGTAGAGGTGACTGTGGCATTCTGAGTGGGGTAAGCACAGAGAAAGGTTTGCTGTGCCCCTGTGCAGAATCCGCAGACAGTGGTAGGCGCTTTTCTTTGGAGAACAGGATCTTTACCGTTAAGTCTTACCTACAAGTCAAAGGGATGATGCATCCCATTCTTAATCATTGTTTTTCTCCAGGAGGGCTCTACTATGCTGAACGTACATGTGTGTGCACGTACACATGCATGCGCGCGCGCACACCCCCCCCCCCCACCTTATTTCTGATTGTAATTAGAACACTAAATCCCAAAGGGCTAGAGGCTGAGGGACTGGGTGGAGGCTGAGTGGGGTGGCAGGAGGAGGTGGCAGGGGGGACCCGAACTGTGGGCTCATGCGGGGCCAGTGAGCTAACATGTGTACAGCCAAGACTGGTTCCTTAATCTTTTGGAATAAGAAAGTGATTTTGGACCGAAAGTGATTTTAATGGCTGAAAATGGATTCTTCCTGGCTAGGCAGCAGTGGTGGGAAATACGTCCTGCTCAGCAGCATAAAAGCTCTGAGCCTCCTCTCTTGGAGGTCACGGTGCCCATGGGGAAGGGCAGGGGAGCCAGGCTTTGGATAACTCTTAATTAAATTCCAATCGACTAGCTGGCATGATATGTTTGATATTATCTCCCTCATCTGGTCAGGGAGAAACAGAAGGTAGGTGGGAGAAAGGAGTGACGTAAAAGTGAAAATCAAGTTTTAAAACCACAAACTTTACATGTATCCTCCTTTTACGCAAGGTTCACTGAGACCAAAGTTTCCCTGGAAATCTAAACTGCTCCAAGACAAAAGGGAGAAACAGCCATTAGTTGGCCCTCTTTCCTATAGCTGGTTGCTCCTCTCACTCTGGGGCAACTCCCCCTCCCCTCTCTCTCTTTTCCTGCCTTTCCCTGTTCTCCTGCCTCCCTCCCTCCTCTTCCTTTCTTCCCTACTTTCCTTGCTCTTCCTCTTCCTCTTCCTCCCCTCTCCCTTTCCCTCCTTCCTATCTCCTCTCCCAATTCTCCAAGTTGGGATTGGGGAAGCTTGCAGTCAAAACTCCACTTTCACCTCACTCTGAGGAAGGAGCCTGCCTACCCCTGGGTTCTAAGAACACAGCTTTTATTCTGTAAATTCTCATGCAGCTTCCTCGGGTTTTTAACTGCCTTAGAGGACAGGTCAAAGCAAAAATCACTGAGGTGTAGAATGTCAGTATGAACCCAAAGTTGGGGGTGGAGAGGAGTTAAGCAGAGTAATGGGGTCAAAGTGCGGTCTGCCCTCTGCCTGGTGCATTTAAACTTCCAGCATTGGAGAATGTTCAAGAACAATGTCAGGGGCCCAGGAGGGAGCATAATAAGGTGAAGTCAAGTGTCTTCTGGAGAAACCCTTGGAATTCTTAGTTGCCATGGCTTTGGGGGGACATTTCAGTGAATTCTGCAGAGCTTGCTCTGCGCAAACCTGGTGTGGAGAGCCAGGCAGTCTTGGGCTACCCAGGTGATGTTTACTCAGGGAAAGTTCTAGCACCCAGCACAAGAAGCAGGCAGGGCCCAGGACCTCTGATATGGATCTTGGTAAATATCATTTTCTCAGGCATTCCCTCCAGGGGAACCTCCCTGCTCAGTACCAGCTGGGGCTGCAGGTTCTAACAGGCTTCAGGTTGAGCCTCCCAGGTTTCCCAGATGGAACAGATAACCTTCCTTTGGAAGAAAACTATTCCCTTCCAGGAAGGGCCTGCTCCCTCAGGATGCCACCGAGGCCTTGGTCTGGCCTTGCCTGTGGAATCAGTTTAATCCTGTTAAGCCTTCTGTTCTTACAGCTAGAGGTGGGGAACCAGGGGGTGCAATTCCTGAGTAAAGCACACTTTCATGCACATGCACACACACACACACGCACACACACACTTTTAGAAAGTCTTCCTGAGGTCAGATCTGAGCTGGGGCCCTGATCCTCACCCGATGAACCCCCTTGACTCGCCTTCCTCACCTTCATTTTACAATGCCGCTTCTCCCCTTCTCCAGCTCCTGAGCCCCTCCAGACACTGCCATTTATACCCAACGTGCCAAGTCTGGAGTCCCAAGCTGGCTCACTCACAGAGAGGAGGGCAGGGAATGTTGCTCTGAAGGCTGCTGCCTTTCAACAAGTCCCCAGTTCTATGTCATCACTGAGACCTCACAGTCCCAGGTGTCAACTCTATGACTTTTATCCCTGAACTTTCCGGAGTGTGATGCTGAGGCCTCATCTGAGGATGGGAGCTCCAACAATAGAGAAAACCTCGATTAGCAAGCTCTGGGGAGGGTAGAAGAAGATGTAGGGTGTAAGGCTGTGATTTGAATGAGAGCAGGTGCAATGCAAACTGCTGGCAAAGCAGCAGTGCTCAGACAGCAGTTGTGTTTCTAGTGGCCTCCAGGGTCACTGGAGTGGCCTGTGCCTCCTCAGGGGAAAAGTAAGGGTGAACTCCTCTGTTACTTGTGGAATTTTACATCCTGGGCCTGCAACCGTTCTGCTTGCTAAGAAGTAATGATCTGGCGTATTATATCTCTAAAGTCCGGGATTACATCTTACTAGTGAACCCCTCACACAAAAGACTGAAGAAAAATGTCCGGAAGCGGTTTTACGTCTTCTATAGCTTGGTTTTAAAGAAATGCTTTCTTTATTTTTTTTCATTGTTGTTTCAGCAAAGGGATGAGCAGTAAACTTGGGGGTCACATACAAGTTTGGTTTCCCTGTGGTTCTGAACGTCTTCATCCAATTACTAATTCAAGGGAGGTTGATCTTGGACCCTCAACTCTCAATGTGCCCATAGCTGGTTTCAGGGGGGTCTGTGGACCTTCTGAAATGAATTGTATATAAAAATGTGTGTATCTAAGCTTAGGGATTTTTTTTTTTTTTTTTTTTTTTTTTTGAGACAGAGTCTTGCTCTGTCGCCCAGGCTGTAGTGCAATGGCACGATCTCAACTCACTGAAACCTCTGCCTCCTAGGTTCAAGCAATTCTCCTGCCTCAGCCTCTTGAGTAGCTGGGATTACAGGTACCTGCCTCCACCCCTGTCTAATTTTTGTATTTTTAGTAGAGACAGGGTTTCACCATGTTGGCCAGGCTGGTCTCAAACTCTTGACCTAAGGTAATCCGCCTGCCTCAGCCTCCCAAAGTGCTGGATTACAGGCCTGAGCCACTGCACTCAGCCAGCTTAGGGACGTTTTTATTGGGAGAGGTCCATAATACTCATCAGATCCTCCAGGGGCTCTGGACTCCTCCACTTAACTACTCCAAAGATTGAGGAGATTTGAAGATTCCCTAAGTTCACGGCACTAATGGTAAATTAATGGTAAATGTGGTGGGACTCCTCTTAACGGGAATATGATATTGGGCAGGACACTTCACCTTGGTGGACTTTTGTTTCCTCACCTATATATAGGAGATGGGCTATGAGTGAAAGAAAGAGATCTAAACTCTTCCTCTTCCAGAGTGGGATGTCAATAAATAATTCCCAAACCTAAAACAATCAAGGTAAAACAGTATTAGCATGTTATATGGAGATATGGAGATAATAGCAAAAGATTCATTTTAAAAAGATCCAAAGTGGTTGCTCTAGGGAGCCGTACATGGTTAGGGAATGTCAGGGAACTGAGGTTTTTGTTAAACAGCCTTGGAGAACCATCTGACTTTTTAAACCATGTGCAAGTGTAATTTGATAAAAATTACCAATTACATTTGAAAATTAAAAATGAAATTAATTACAAACACGGAGGCAAAGAAATGGAACAGAATAACAAAAAATATGAGATTTAACCAGCTTAAAAAAAAGAAGGCAAGTTCACTTTTTAACTTTTAAAAAACACAATTTGCTTGAGTAGGAAATGCCAGGAGTGATAAGTGACCAGATTACTTGTCAGTTAAGTTTTACTGCAAACTAATTCCCACGAGAGAAACGCTTTTCCATCAGTACCCTTGTGGGCCGATAACCACGGAGACCCTGGGAAAAGTTGGGAGGGAGGGATTTAGGAGTTGCACAGTCCCCTCATTGGATGAGTCCCCTGAGACACACAGTGGGATGCGTCTCTACTCAGGGTCCCCTCCTCGGAGATGAAGAGGAAGGCCGGCAAGCAGGGTCACAAGAGCACAGTTCTGCACTTGTGAAAAATACCTTTTTGACATAGGAACGAAGAACCTTTATGCATGAAGGGTGTGGAGTGGGAAGTAGTAGGTGACTTTTGTTCTATTTCTGGCAGGACTTTGCCTACACATTCCTACTACCCCTGGAATTCTAACTCAGATGTGGATAGCAGCTTCCTCAAATAGAACCTTTTCCCCAGCTGGGTGCTGTGGCTCATGCCTGTAATCCCAGCCCTTTGGGAGGCTGGGGTGGGCAGGTCACTTGAGCCCAGGAGTTTGAGATCAGCCTGGGCAACATAGCGAAACTCCATCTCTATGAAAAATACAAAAATTAGCCAGGTGTGGTGGTGCGCACCTGTAGTCCCAGCTACTAGGGAGGCTGAAGTGGGATGATTGCTTGAGTCCGGGAGGTTGAGGCTGCAGTGAGCTGCGATCACACCACCGCACTCCAGTCTGGGTGACACAGTGAGACCCTGTCTCACAAAAAGAAAGAAAGAGAAAGAGAGAGAGAGAGAAAGAAAGAAAAAGAAAGGAAAGAAAGAAAGAAAGAGAGAGAAAAAGAGAGAGAAAGAAAGAAAGAGAAAAAGAGAAAGAAAGAAAGAAAGAAAGAGAAAGAAAGAAAGAAAGAAAGAAAGAAAGAAAGAAAGAAAGAAAGAAAGAGAAAGAAAGAGTGGGAGGGGGAGAGAGAGAGAGAGAAAAAAAATGTAAAGTGTGAAAAAGCAAGACACAGAACCCTATTTCCAGTGTGCCAATGTTTGTGTGAGGAGAAAGTGGGCGATCAGTGCGTATGTGTGTGCAGCCAGGCTGTGAAAGGGCTCCCTATCATCTGCTAACCTCCTTAATGGAAGGCTTCTAATGGAAGCAGGGAAGATAGGGTGGGAGGAAGAGCTTTCACTGTATATACCCTTTGATGGCTTTTGGGTTTTGAGCCACATGAAATTATTGCCTATTCAGATAATAAAGTTTAGCTTCTCTAAGATGTCTGGAAGGCACCTACTCAATCCCCCTCCTGCTTCTATGAGCCCCTGCATGAACCAACTGCCTGTGCTGCTGTTTGGAGCACAGTTGCCCTGAGAAGCTGATGTTCTGATGCTGACTCAGAAAAAGTTTTAATTTGTCCGGGAGTGGTGGCTCACGCCTGTAATCCCAGCACTTTGGGAGGCCAAGGTGGGTGGATCACCTGAGGTCGGGAGTTCCAGACCAGCCTGACCAACATGGAGAAACCCCATTTCTACTAAAAATACAAAATTAACCGGGCGTGGTGGCACATGCCGGTAATCCCAGCTACTCAGGAGGCTGAGGCAAGAGAATTGCTTGAACCCAGGAGGCAGAGTTTGCGGTGAGCTGAGATTGTGCCATTGCACTCCAGCCTGGGCAACAAGAGCAAAATTCCACCTCAAAAAAAAAAAAAAAAGTTTCAATTTCTGGGCATCGACCTCCTTTTCAATTTCACTCATATCAAAACAAAATCTGTAGTATTTTCCGTTACTCATCTGGTTCCATTGTACTTACTTACTGTGTTTTGTTCTTTGTAGGTTCCAAGTGGACTTATCTTGGTAAGTAGAGATTTTAAATACTTTTTTGTTTAAAAGAAAACAGAAATGGTTGTATTTAATGAGAAATACAGAAACTTCATGCTCTGTGGAGGTGATTTTGAGGGATCAGAAGAACAGTTCTGGTATTCTAGAAAGAGAGTACAAAGGCATTTCCTGGGAACACTTCAACTTGGGTTGCGTACCACACTTTCTCCAGGCAGGAGAGCCTGCTCCAGACACTGGACTGTCAGTCATAGCGTCAAGCCTTCAGATTCCTGCAAGGATTTCTACCAAACCTCCAAGATTCGGAGGTAACTTGCCCCACCTCCAGACTGCAAGGGTCCTGGGCAGGAGAGAGCCTTTCTCCCTTGCAGGACACATATCCTATAATAAACAAAGAAGAAAGGGATCCTTTCTGAAAGTTTGGCTCAGGTCCCAGAACTTAAGCCGTCAGTATGTCTAGAATTAACTTCTTGTTGCCATGATTGTAAGCTAGCGATGGATGAAGGGGTGTTGGTCAGTCCTTAGTGAAAGGGGGATGCTTGTCTTAAATGGAGAGAGAGGAACACGAAGTGTGCTTGTTGCCCGGGCTTTCTGTGGGACTGTCTTAAGAGCACGTTAGCCCCGTCTGGCAGACCTGCCAGAGAAGCAGCTGGAAATCAGCTTAGCTGGAGAGTTGCAGTGAATTAGACATTGGTCACTGGCTGGAATGGATGTGGCAGGCCAGGCACCCGAGTCCCCTGGCAAGTGCGGGAGTGTTGATAATGTCTTGTTGGGGCACAGCCACAGAAGATGCATAAGACCGATTGTTTTGGTAGCAGAAGGGTGGAACTGACTCACTGGCATGGGAGACATTTTAAGCAAGTAGGGATGTGATCAAAGTTAAAGCCACGGGATGCAATGGCTGTGGGTGGGGACAGGCGGGAAGTTGATGACTACAGTGCAAGCACCGTCCAGAGAAAGATCTGATACCAATTTGCACAGGTCAGCCTTTGGAGGTTCACCAGCCCAAGATGCATAGAAAAGTCACTAAACTGACCAACCAGCTACCTACAGGCCAAGGTCCCCTCAGCCCTAGCACTGCATGGCTCCGTTATTTCTAACATCCCTTATGTACGTATTATGTGCACAGCCCATTGCCAAGTGGGTGGGTAATAGAAGGGTAGGCTGTGGTCCGTAGCTGGGAATTACTTAAAGCTCACAATTCAAAGCAGAACATAACAGGTAATAATAACATCATAAACAAATGCTGCAGAGCTCTGAGTGCTCAAAGGAGGATGAGTGTGCTAGGGCTAGATGGTCAGGGAAGGCTACCTGGAGGAGGAGGGCTTTCACCTGGGCCTTGGAAGATAAGGAGGATTCGGTGAGCAGGGAGGAGGTGTGGTTGGCTAAGGCGATAATGGTATCACATGAGCAGAAGCAAGAAAGAGTAAGGTGGTGTTCGAGGAAAGCATGTGGAAAAGGGTTTATAGGGGAGTCACTGGCTCTAAGGTCAGAGAGATAGGCTGGGTCAAACAGGGGAGGTGTGGAGGGGCAGGGCAGGCCTTTCCCACTTTGTCGTGCTCCTGGAGGGGGCAGGGCAGGGAGTCAGTCTGTGTTTTAGGAAGAGTTACTTGGTGGTAGGAGGTGGAGGGGGAAGGATGGGAGGGAGGTAGGAAGGTGTTCGGCCTTTGGAGAAACCCAGTTACGTGTCTTCACATCCAGTTTATAGTGGTGGCAGTGAGGGGGAAGGCAAGGCCAGAACAAGAGATCTGACAAAGTGAGAATGGCAGGTTCTGTGTGTGGGAGGTGACAGGCATGGAAAGAAGTGGCACTTGGGTTCTGGGCTTTATTCCGTATGATCCCCAGTGAGCCATTTCAGCCCTGGGACCTTACTTTCCCCATCTGGAACCTGGGTGAGGGGTTGTCTAGACCAGTGTTTCTCAGACTACGGCTTGGGGTCACCCACATCAGGATCACCTGGAATGCTTCCCCAAAATGCAGATTTCTAGGCCTTGGGCTAGGCCTGGGAAAGAGAGGGAGCCTGAAAAACCTGTATGCTTAACACACTCCCCGACTGACTGTTAGCTGCACTCTCTCAGAGAATCACTGACCAATGGTTCCCAAGATCTGTCCAGCCAGATCAAAGGAAACTTGCCCACCTCTTCTGCTGGCCTCTCAGGTATGAGAGAAGCACAGATCACATCTCCACGGGGTCCTGTCTCTCTGTTACAGCCCACCTGGGCAGAATGAGATGGCGACAGGGAACAGAGACATTGTGTCAAGGTGTGGGAGGAAAACCTTTTTTTTTTTTTTTTGGAGTCTCACTCTCACCCAGGCTGGAGTGCAGTGGCGTGATCTTGGCTCACTGCAACCACTGCTTCCTGGGTCCAAGCAATTCTCCTGCCGCAGCCTCCCGAGTAGCTGGGATTACAGATGCCCGCCACCATGCCCGGCTAATTTTTGTATTTTTAGTAGAAACAAGGTTTCACCATGGTGGCCAGGCTGGTCTCGAACTCCTGGCCTCAAGTGATCCGCCCACCTCAGCCTCTCAAAGTGTTGGGATTACAGGCGTGAGCCACTGCGCCTGGCTGGGGAGAAAATCTTAACTTCATCATGACGTGGTGTTCACCGAGGGCGGGCTTCTCAGTGCAGCCACATTGACCCATCCAGAAGCATTTCTTCCTGACCACTAGCTCTGGCCAGCCCTCTGTCCCTCTTGCCCCGCACAATTAGAGCAGCTCTTTGCTGAGGAAGCAGAGGGCAGAGTCTAATGACGCATGAACATGCATGGGGTAAGCACAAAGGCAAGTCTGGTTTTTATTAGTGACACGGGCACATGTGATGTGGAGTCAGCCCTCAGAGGGGACGTGTAGAAGAGGACAGAAGGAAGACAGCTAAGGAGGCAAACTCCTCCTGAGGTCCTGGCTAGCTCCTCCTTACGTCCTGACTGGCAGCTGGTACCTGTGCTCAGAGTTGCACAGGTAGACAGAAGGCCCAGCATAAGTGCTGGAGGGAAACAGTTTCCAAGCAGTAAGGGCCGCACTGAATGGGGCAAGTCCAACCAAAGGCTCCGTGCCGGTATTCCTTGGGTGCAGAACTCAACTTCTCTGCACGTACACTGCTGAGTCATTCTCCAGGGGCCTCCTGCTGTCTGGCACACAAGGTATGGTAAGACTTCTAAAAGTACAAAGAAAGGGAGTTCTACCCCTACATCCTCATAGCTGAGTCACCAGGCTGACTGCATGGATAGCTCCTCCCTGGAGAGAGGACGACCATCTGACTGCCAAGATGGGGCCAGCACCACCTCTTTGCGCTCCTCCTAGGGTGCTGAAGCAGCAGTTGAAAGTCTGCTGGGCTTAGCATGGCTGAGGTGGCATCACTAGAGCGGGGCTGGGGATGATGTGACATGGACCCTCCCTGCCGGAAATCAGTCCCACATCAATCCCGCTGAGCCTGGCAGCTTCACTTACTCTGAACTGAGGGCAGCTGCAGGTCAGGTTGTCATATGAGCTGAGGACAAACTCTAGCCAGCTAAGGTATCAGAATATGTGCCCTGTGTGGGATGAAGATGACCAGAAGGAGGCAGGAAGGGTTGTGGGCAGGTTCAGGTCCTTGGTGTAGGTGCTGCAGTCAGTTTTTGAGCATTCATCCAGCTGTTTGCTTATGGGCTACACACTTTTCTGTATTTCATATTCAATAAAAAGAGTTAAAAAGTTCCAGCTGGCTGGGACACTCATCCTTACACTGACAGCTTTTTTAGTCCTTCCCCAAGAAAAAACCAAACCAAACCAAACCAAAACAAAACCAAAAAAAACCCCAAAAACAAAACAAACCAAAAAAAAAAAAAAAGACCCAGTGTGTTCAAAACACAGCAACCAGAAAGAATGACTGTATTGGAGCTAGACCCGAGCGCACATCATGCGATCTGAGGATGGGCGCGGTGTTTCATCCCTGATGATATCAGATACTGGCTTGCTGCTTCTTGGATGTAAGCTGGTTGAGAAACAGATGAAAATCCCTGTTTGCTCAAGATCTGGGAATTCTTAAAGGCGATGGGATGGCAGAAGAACATGGATGACAAGCCTTTCTCCTGCAGGGTGCACCAACCCCTGTCACAGCCCCACCCGGCACCTGCGAGACCAGTCCCTCCATCCTGTTCAGGAAACCATGGAAAGAGGGTGGCCTGGCCGGGGATGCCGGGCAGCTGGCTGTGGCTGTGGCTGTGGCTGTGGTGGCACCTGCTTACAGGTCAGCCTGCCCAGTTCTCTGTTGTGGCGGGCCGGCCCTCGTAGCCCTCGGCTGTGGCAGGACTCGGTGTGACCCTGGCAGCGCTGTGCATTCCTTGTGCTGTGCTCCTCGGTTCCTCTCCCAGAAAATAGATTGTCCGTCTTAAAGAATTTCCTTTGGAAATCAGGGTGAGATCCTCCATTGGGGCAAACCTCATTCTCATGTCCCGAAAGTCCTCCAGGCCCGTGCCTCCACCTGCCTTCTGTCCTGTATCTGGAAATATTTAGTTTCTGTAATGAACTTTCTTGGGGCTCCAGACACCCTTTCAACCTCTTCCCACACAGAACTAGAAATGGAATACATGAAAGGAGGCCAGGAAGCAAACTCTTGACTTTCTATTCTTCAGCAGTGGTAAGGGCACTGTGTGACCTCACACCTGAATTGCAATATAAAAAGCAGGCTGCAGTGAGGGCTCAGGGGAGAACTCAAAACAGCAGAGAGCACCTGCAATTAATAGACCAAGGGCTCTTGTCTCTATCAAAGTAGAGAGGCTTGGCCATCTCAAAACACTCCAGCCACTTCTTGCCACGTCCAGCTGCCATCCTGAGGATGAATAAGGGTACAAAGTACTCTTAGGAGAGCCAGAAAACGCCAGACATATTTTTCTTTTTTTTTTTTTTTTTTTTTTTTTGGAGATGGAGTCTTGCTCTGTCGCCCAGGCTGGAGTGCAATGGCACGTGTTGGCTCCCTGCAACCTCTGACTACCAGGTTCAAGTGATTCTCTTGCCTCAGCCTCCCAAGTAGCTGGGATTACAGGCGCCCACCACCACGCCCGGCTAATCTTCATATTTTTAATAGAAATGGGGTTTCACTATGTTGACCAGGCTGGTCTCAAGCTCCTGACTTCGGGTGATCCACCTGCCTTGGCCTCCCAAAGTGCTGGGATTACAGGCATGAGCCACTGTGCCCAGCGCAGATATGTTTTTCTTTTCTTTTCTTTCTTTTTTTTTTTTTTTTTTGAGACAGGGCTTTGTCGCCCAGGCTGGAGTGCAGTGGCATGATCTCCGCCTGCTGCAGCCTCCATCTCCTGGGCTCAAGGGATTCTCCTGTGTCAGCCTCCCAAGTAGCTAGGACATGTGCCACCATGCCAGGCTAATTTTTAAATTTTTTAGTAGACACAGGCTATGTTACCAGGCTGGTCTCAAACTCCTGGCCTCAAACGAGCCCCCCACCTTGGCCTCCCAAAGTGTTGGGATTACAGGGGTGATTGCCGTGCCTGGTTTTCATACCAGCACGCCGAAACCCTATCCCCAAGTCCCACGGATTTTTGCTGAGGGTAGCGATCCGACCTCCTATCTTGGATTAAATCTGTGCTGTAGTTCCAGTTACTTCTAATTGAAGTTGTGACATTAGGGTCTGTCTGGATGTGGTAAGGCCTGCCCACTCATAGTTACTTCTCATCTTTCCTGAATTGCAGAATTGGGGTTTGTGCGTATCCTGGAGGCTCTCGGCCTGTGGCTGCCAAAACGCCTACATTTTGGTGTTCACAGCTGGCCTCACCAGCTGAGTAAAAACAGGGAAGCTAGCATTAGTTCCTAAAGACAGGCATAGTGGAACAGAGGATGAGGCAGAAAACCAGGAGGAAGAAGCAGAAACTCTACAGACCCCAGAACCAGGCGACCTCCATGGACATATCTGCTAGGCCTTTCTGTCTGTGGGCCTTAGGAAAGTAACGACTTCTCTGAGCCTTGGTTCCTTGGCTACACGATCAGAGTCATGGCGTCTACATCAGTGGTTCTCCAAGTGTGGTTCCTGGGCCAGCTGCATCAGCATCACCTGAGGCCAAATGCAAATTCTCAGCCCATCCCAGGCCCACCTCCTAACCAGAAACTCTGGGGAGCTGGGCCCAAGAATTTGTTTTAACAAGTCCTCCAGGTGATTCTGTTGCTCACTCAAGTTTGAGAATCCCAGCTGTGCTCCAGAGGGTTGTGGTAAGGATCAAATAAGATAACACATGGCGAGAGGCTCACACAGGGCCTAGCACATCCTCACAAAGCTGATTGTCATGTCTTTCTCTTTGCCTCGCAGAGCTATGGTGCAGATTAAATGAACTAATATGGAGGGAAAGGCCTTGTAAACTCTACAGCACCAAACACCTGAGAGCTCTATTTTTGTTAGGAGGGGTTCTGCTTCTTCACACTTTTCTGAATTGTGAGTTTTTACAGCCAGGAAATACTCCTTTTACATTTTGAATAAACAAAAGGTATTTCCTTTTTGAGTAAGAAAGGAATGTAAAAAACACAAGGACTGCAAGCTCTTGTCCCAAGGGTCTCACAGGCCAGAATGTCCTTTCTAGCCTGGTCCTTCAGACCAAGGGGAAGTCAGGTCTCATCTCCCTGGTGCCTTCCTGGAATCCAGGAACCAGATATCTGGTTCCATAACCATGGCCGCCTCAGCCATGCTCCTGAAGACTCCCAGAGATCAGGCAAATCCTCTGCTTCCCTATCTAGCCCATGGGGGCTGAGCCTGGTTTGGGGCTCAGGAGTAGAGGCCTGAGCCTAGGAAGAAACTTGGGGTGAGCTATTTGGGTTCTGAGCTACACCAGCCTAGCCCCATGCAGCGCCCTTTTCCCACTGGGGCAGCAGCAAGCCTTGGAGCCGCAGGTGCAGCAGGCTGGCAGGTGAGGAGGAAGGAGGAGCTGGGGGGCTGTCCTGCCAGGGCCCTTCAGGCCTCTGGCTGTGCTCCGACTTGCTACCTGCAGGTCTTGAGTCCTGGGCATTCAGGTGACAGCAGGGCACGGCTTCTCCAAGAGCCGGCCAGAGCCTTTGGCAACCTGTCCCCTTAAGAGGAGGAGCCAGTGAGCTGCCCTGTGAACCTGCTCAAAAGAAAGCTTTCAAGCAAAAAGCCTGAATTCAAAGCATGAGTGTGAAGGTGGCTGCAGGCAGGAGGGAGAAAGTCCTGGTTTCCCATGAGGAAGAGAAGAGGTCAGAGAATGTTTCCACAGGATCCTGCAGTCTCAGAAGGAGCAGGGGCCTCTTTCCTGGTCCGTAACTCTCTTCCTCTGCAGGGGCAACTGCTGGGTGAAGGGTGTAGGCACCACGGTGGAGCCCAGGCACCATGGCCAGACTCTTCCAGGGGCCACACCATCAGGCCAAGAAAGAGAGATTGCACCTGCTACAGTCAAAGGTCCTGTTTTATTGGTTCTGAGATGTCCGCTTTCCCCACATTTTAGCATTTCTGAAGTTGAGATATATCGTGTTATCAACTGCATCGAGAAGCAATGAAATATGGTAGCTATTCCACAAATACAGAGGAGCACCATGTTAGATGCTAAGAACACACAGAAAGGGGCTGAAATGATTAATTTCAACAATACCGAAAACAGTGGAGGCAAAACGGTATAAAAATACGGCCAGTGTGCACCTGGTCTGACATAGCACAGAAGTGTGATGGGGAATCATGTCAGATCTTGAACTACAGCTTTTTCCAACTTGCACTTAATTCACGGTTCACATATACCTTTTGGTGATGTTGGGTCATTATCACAAGTATGTAAAAACAAAGTAATTCAGGCACCAGTTTTTTTAGTTTATATAAGTATTCATTTAAGGAGAAAACTTTCTAATTACCTGACAAGCATTCAATTTATGCCAACCAGGAAGGAACAAATACTAGCTGCCACCTCCTTGAGTCTATAAAGGTTGACTCAGAGCTGGTGTAACTCCAAATACATGGATCACTTAGCTCATCTTAACTTTTTAAACAATTTTGCAATTATTAACTTGTGACTAGGTCAGTTATATGGATTCTGGGTGAAATGGATGCAGCCCATCCAGTTCTCAGAATGATACCTGCAGATTCAGGACAAATGGCACATGCTGCCCCCTCCTTCTAGGACACAGGGCTCTGCAAAGTCTCCTCGGTAATGATGACAGTGAGATTTCCTTACATAAGGTCATGGTGGCATTGGCAAGTGGGGCCTGGTGCCTTCCCAGGGTGGCCCCTTGTTGGCACACCACTTTTCTGGAAACTCCATCAGGAATGGAGAAAGGAGAAAAGATGGAATTCTCAATGTCGTGGAACAAAGTTTTGAAGCAAGTATGAGGCAGTGTTTACTGTTTACTCTTTTGGCTTTGGTCACCAGGAAGCCTAGAGGCAAACTGATGTCTCCAACCTGAGCAAATGTCTATTCTTCTATGACCTGTAAATCTAAAGAAGCCACGTTGGCCGGGCGCTGTGGCTCACGCCTGTAATCCCAGCACTTTGGGAGGCCGAGGCGGGTGGATCACTTGAGGTCAGGAGTTCAAGACCAGCCTGGCCAACATGGTGAAACCCCATCTCTATTAAAAACACAAAAATTAGCTGGGCATGGTGACAGGAGCCTGTAATTCCAGCTACTAGGGAGGCTGAGGCAGGAGAATCGCTTGAACCTGGGAGGCGGAGGTTGCAGTGAGCCAAGATCGCGCCATTGCACTCCAGCCTGGGTGACAGAGCGAGACTCCATCTCAAAAAAAAAAGATGCCAAGCAAGGCAGCTCACACCTGTAATCCCACCAGCACTTCAGGAGGCTGAGGTGGGCAGATCAACTGAGGTCAGGAGTTCAAGACCAGCCTGGCCAACATGTGAAACCCTGTCTCTACTAAAAATACAAAAATTAGCCGGGTGTGGTGGCATGTCCCGGTAATCTCAGCTACTTGGGGAGCGGAGGCAGGAGAATCGCTGGAACCTGGGAAGCAGAGGCTTCAGTGAGCCAAGATCGTACCACTGCACTTCAGTCTGGGCGACAAAGCAAGAGTCCATCTCAAAAAATAAAATAAAATAAATAAATAAGCCACCTTAGCGTTACCCTTCTAGCTTGGGGATCTTATTTCCTGATCCTGAGCCAAAACCTTGTAACAAATAGATTTCTGGATTTTCATCTAGAAAGAGCCTTAGACTAGTGGTATCCTCCATTTCACCACTCTTTTATTCTACCTTCCCCCACCACATGGATACCATAATTTGAACAGTTTTTAAACAAATTTATATAGTAATGAAATGGTTTAAAATTTCCCACTTGTAATTAATCAAAGGCAGATGTAAAAACCAACCAAAGTTTTCAACTTGCCTGAGATAAATGGTTCACATTCATTCCACAAATATTTATTGAGTGAATACTAAGCGCCAAATATTGGACTAAAGAAACGGATAAGTATAGGTGCTCAGGAAATGGTTGACAAGGCTTGGTCCCTACCATCATAAGACTAAGAATCTGGAGGACACAGCAAGTAAGCAGGGCCTTACAGTACAGAGGAGAGAGACCTCACCCAGTATTTTGGAGGAAAGGATTAAAGAAGGCTTCCTGGGGGAGGTGATGTCCAAGATGAGACCTGAAGGACATATGAGAGCAAGCCAGGCAAAGGGCAGGGGATGGGACAAAGGGACAGCCTGTGCAAAGAAGGAAGCTGCTATGTTCTGGAGATTACCGAGGACCTCAGTGAGGAGGGAAGGGGCTTGGGGCCAGAGCGTGAGGAGCTGAGCCAACCAAAGAGCTGGGACCTCGTTCTAGAGGCAGCAGGGAACTGCAGGACCTGCTTTTTTTTTTTTTTTTTTTTTTTTTTTTTTTTTTTTTTTGAGATAGTCTCATTCTGTTGCTCAGGCTGGAGTGCAGGGGTGCAATCTCAGTTCACTGCAGCCACTGCCTCCCAGTTTCAAGCAATTCTCGTGCCTCAGCCTCCCGAGTAGCTAGGACTACAGGCGCGCGCCATCACGCCCAGCTAATTTTTTATATTTTTAGTACAGATGGGGTTTCACCATATTAGCCAGGCTGGTCTCAAACTCCTGACCTCAAGTGATCTTCCCACCTTGTCCTCCCAAAGTGCTGAGATTACAGGCGTGAGCCACTGCCACTGGCCCACTGCTGGATCTTCTAAGTAGAACACTGACAAACTGGGATTAGCATTTTAGGAGGATCATCCCAGCTGCAGGTGGAGAATGGATTGAGTGTGAAACCCTGGAGGAAGGGAGACCAGAGGGATGTAGGGGGAAAGGGAGAGGATCTGGACCAAGGGAGGAGCAATAGGTGTCCTGACCTTTTGATATAATTGGGCCAGAAATGTAGATACCCAACATTGCAATTGCCTGGAGCAGCCTGATTGTGGCTGAATGCCCTGTCTCTGCTGGGCTTCACAAAGTATTCAAATAGGCACCCAGACAGCCATTATTGCCTAGGTGGGCTCCAGGCAGGGGAGGGGAAGCTCATGTCACTAAGCCCTGCCCCTGTCTACAACTGAGGCCAGGAAAGCTCAGAACTGCCAGGTGGCTCCAGCAGCCTGAGGAGTAGAGTCAGAACTTGGGCCTCTTGACCGCTGCCTGGTGCTCTTTCCCAGTCCTTTGGTGGATGCTTGTTTTATGCCAGGCACGGTGTGCCCTGCACTACACCTCATGCCATTGAGGAAATGCAGGGATTTTTTTTAACAAGTAAATAGTATAGATTTGCCAGGAACAAATTATGCCAAGTTCACTTGCTTTTCTTCTCTCTTCAGGATCAAAGGCTTAGCAGTTAAAGAAAACACAATAGACTTCATACCTGTTGACACAAATAAATATTTTACACCGTTCGTTGTGACATGCTCATGGGAAATGTGGATCAAAGACCAGTGTGGCCGGGTGAGGTGGCTTACGCCTGTAATCCCAGAACTTTGGGAGGCTGAGGTGGGAGGATCACTTGAGTCTAGGAGGTTGAGGCTGCAGTGAACTGTGATTGTGCCACTGCACTCAGCCCCGGCAATGGAGAGAGACCCTGTCTCAACACAAACATACACACACACACCAGTGCAGTTGCTAGGAAAACAAAATAGAATCCAGTCCTTGTTGCTGTCAGCAGCACGGGGCTGAAAGAAGTGCAGGGGTTCCTCCAGGAACAATCTGGAAACAGTGCCCTCAGGAACACGTCTTAGGAAGAGGTCGGGTAGCAGAGAGAGTGCGGTGATTAGCACTGGACAGGACCACATTAGAAGAGGGAACACAGAGGAGAGGCCATGCACAGTGCAGAGGCATACGCCAGAAATGTGCCTGGACGATGGGCCAGGACTGCAGGGCCTGGGCAGCAAGCCGTGATTCAGTGAGCAGATATCATGTGAGAGCAGCACACTGCCAGGCAAGAGTCCAGGCTGCAAAGACTGATGGAAGAGGAGCACCCACACCCCCCTATCTGTGTTCATCTGCATATGTGTTTGTACTCTTAGATGTGTCTGTACTCACACACACTCACAGCTCCATCTCCTGTGCAATTTAACTGGGACCCAGCCTCTCAGCTGGTTTCCAAGTTACTCATATGTGCCTTTATAGCTCACTGCTTGGAACCGTGCTTGGGTGAAATCTTAAAGAGACTCCTTGTGGCAGTTTCCTAAGAGTCTCCCACTGTTTTTTGTTTGTTTGTTTGTTTTTCTAGAGACAGGGTTTCACTGTTTCACTGTGTTGCCCAGGTGAGTCTCGAACTCCTGGGCTCAAGTGATCTACCTGCCTTGGCCGCCCAAAGTGCTCTAAGATTGTGAGCCACCACACCTGGCCAAGTCTCCCCACTGCACCACCCACCCCCCCTTTTTTTGAGACAGAGTTTTGCTCTTGTTGCCCGGGCTGGAGTGCAATGGCGCGATCTCGGCTCACTGCAACCTCCGCCTCCAGGGTTCAAGCGATTCTCCTGCCTCAGCCTCCCAAGTAGCTGGGATTACAGGCATGTGCCACCAAGCCCGGCTAATTTTGTATTTTTAGTAGAGACAGGGTTTCTCCATGTTGGTCAGACTGGCCTCGAACTCCCAACCTCAGGTGATCTGCCCACCTCGGCTTCCCAAAGTGCTGGGATTACAGGCATGAGCTACCGCATCCGGCCAAGTCTCCCACTCTTGATAAGCCTTTTAGTGGAATGCTTAACTTGTACATCAGCAAGGATGAAGCAGGGAGCGACTCATCACTTAGTCGGACTGTATCTGCACAGATGCCTGGTCAGAAAACTTGTTATGCCCTGGTAAAAAGTTAAGAATTACAGGCATCAAATGTTTCCTGCCACATAACGGTCCCATGATGGCATGGGTACTTCTTGGGTTAATAATCAAGTGTTGGCTTTCCTGCAAAGGCTGATTTTCACTTGTCAAATGATCATTGCTGAATTGTTTTGGTCAATCGTGGTTTTAGAGCTTGAGCCTGCTGCATGCACAGCAGTGTTCTAGGACTTCCAAGAGGAACAGGGGGTGAGCAAGGAGCCATTTGTACCCTCGAGGAGAGTTATCTAGAAGGAGGGTGTGTCTGCACAGCCTAGGGGTCAGCATCCCCACAGCAGCTGCATAGGCAGATAAATGCACACAGCCTGGCCCAGGGGAGGTGCTCAGGAAACACTTGTTGATGAATGAGGAAAGAATGGGCTATTTCTCTATTTATTTTTGGCTCTGGGACTCAGGGAAGGCACCAGAGAGCAGGTGACACTGATCTGGGATGGTCGGATTTCAGAGGTGAAACTGACCTGAAAGGAACTGCCACATCACCATGTGCATCTCATTAGAAGTAAAAGGAGACATGTAGGAAACCTGAGATTTGTTTTTGGTGAAGTGACAGAGAGAATTTGCTCTAAAAGGTTGGAAACCAGCCCCTAAGAAAACAAGAAAGAATTGAGACCAATCAGCTCAGGAGGGCCTGGGACCCAGCATGAGTGAGAGTCTACCTTGTCTAGACTCTGCTCTTACGCAGTGATTCCTCACAGCACCTGGTGAGAGAGGTACTGCCATTCCATTTTGTAAGTGAGGCCCAGAGAAGTGAAGAAATGTGCCCTAGGTCACATAGCTAGTCGGTAGCAGAGCTGTGATTGGCAGGTTGGTCAAATGCCTGCTGTGATTGGCAGGTTGGTCAAATGCCTCCAAAACCCTCGACCTTCCTACTATCCTTCACGCATCTCTAGAGAAGAGACAGAAGTAGCCAGGATGAAGGTCTTCAGGTTTAAGAACTATGAAAAAGCAAAATATTTTTGTTTTTGTGGTTTTTTACTATAAAGGAAAACTTTAAATAATAGCAAGAGTGCTATAGGTCAGGTATCAGAAAGAACATCCTTATTGTGAAAGCTGTTAACGTGAAACATTGAGCCAGCACCAGGTCAACATTCAGGGGCCAGTCAACCTTCACATTAGTTCAGGCTCCATCCTGGGGAACTGCAGGAAGTTTCTGTCTTTTATCAGATCCCCTCTGTGGGTAATTTCCAGACTCCCCAGGAATTGTTCACAAAGTGGCTGGTTCTCCGCTGCCTCCAGCTCTGGACCGTTGTCCAGGGTTTATCTGCTGGTCACCTCTCACCACCATAGCCATTGCTACTGCCTGGGCTCTGGACCCTCCAAAGAGCATTGAGAGTCTGCTGTCGTGGAGGATGTGAACTGTCACGGTTCAGAACTCAGGCTTGCTACTCACTGGCAGTGTGACTTTGGCCATATTAGTCAATCCTTCTGTGCCTGGGTTCCCTTGTCTATTAAATGGAACATAGTCTCTATATCGTAACATTGTTACGCAGATTGCAATAATTAACACATGTTAAGCTTACAGAATGGCAGTTGATAAATTGTGGCCCATGGGTCAAATCCAGCCCAACACCTGTTTTATAAATAAATTTCTTTGGAACACAGCTATGTTCATTTGTTTGCATATTCTCTGTGGCTGCTTTTGGGTGACAATAGCAGTGCTGGTAGTGACAGAGACCACAGGGCCTGCAAAGCTTCAAAAACTTACTCTCTGGCCTTTTGCAGAAAAAGTTAGCCAACCCCTGATATAGAACAATGCCTGGGACATAGAAAGTGCTCATTAAATGGTAGCTTAAACAAAGAAACAGGAAAGAAACCTCACTAGTTCTTGGAGTTTAACAAAACTTGAATGAGGTCCTATGATGACTGCTTAGACAATGACAACCGAAAAGGAACATCTAACACAGCTGTTTGTGTGATCAGCGCTCCCTGAGGGCAGTGATCACGTCCGGCCTCCCCAATGCCAGGAGATGCTGCCATCATGCTGCGTTCCATGGACTGTAGTCCCTCCTGACTGTGTTCTCCCACCACTCTCTCCTGACCCAGAGAATGACTGACAGGGAGAATAGCCAACTCCTTCAAGATCAACCTCCGCTATGGGGCATGCTCTGGTTCCTCTTTCCTCACGGCCACGAGGGGACAATCACAATAGTTCAGTCTCGAACTTCCAGTCTCTTCCCTGTGGACATTTTGGGCAGGATAACTCTCTGTTGTGCAGAACTGTCCTGCGCATTGCAGGATCCTTAGCAGCCTCCCTGGCCTCTGCTCACTAGATGCTAGTAGCACCCTCCGGTTGTGACAGCTGAAAATGTCTTCAGACATTGCCAGTGTCCCCTGAAGGGCAAAATCGCCCCAGTTGAAAATCACTGGCTTAGTCTAAAATAACATCACAGGTGGAGCAACAGCAATCTGGTCTAGGATGGCTTAACTTCATCCTTAGAAAAACAGTGTTCTTTGCAAAGGCACAAACCTGCTAAAGATGCATCCAGTTTGTATTATTGTATCATTAAACAGAACGCAGAGCATCTCAGCTCGAAGCAGCAGCATCTGGACTGCTCCATCAGGGGCTACACTTCCGCTGGGCAGCTCCCCGCCTCACATCTGTGTAGCTAGGAGGGTCTATCAAAGAGCTGCCTTCCATAGCCCAGAGAGGGCCTCCCGCAGAGTATGGAAGATGCTTACGAATCCCCCCACCCCTGGCCCCATGCTAGCTTTCCAGCTTCACTGTATTTACATCCGACGCCACCTTAAGTGTCAGGAAGAAACTGTTGACAGCTTTAAAATAATAGTTTATTCACCGATTCCTTTGTTCTCTCCTCCAGTCTTTAATGAATCCCTTTGTGGGCTGGTCACAGGGAACCAGAAACAGAGCCCTTACCTTCAACGGGCTGGTAGGTGAGGGGGAGGTAGACATATAAGCAGGTGATTACAGTGAAGCACATTAAGTGCTATGATGATGTGTGCTGGTATTGTGTAACACAAAGGGGACAAATAACCTCAATTCGGGCACATACGTGGCTGTCAGCAAAGGCTTGCCTGAGGAGCTAATTCTGGAAACACACAGGAGTTAGCAGGGCATGGAGAATATGCGAGTATTTATGTGCATGGGTGGTGTGTGTTTTAGGGATGAGGATGGCATCCCATTGCAGGCAACAGAGGCCCCAGAAAGTAGGTGAGAGCACGTGGCCCAATTAGAGAATCAGCAGCCTAGTGTTTGAGGGGTGGTGTTGGGAGACAGTTCTCCTGGGTCTTTCATGTTTCAGCGTATCTGTGAACAGAGACACTAGACAGGTTTTGTTCCAGACTTGCTTTTAAAGAATGTTTATGTAACAAACAGTCTTAGATGATAGTGACAATATCTCCCTGCAGGGCAAAGAGCAGATTTATTTGCTGTCAGTGTAATAAAGATCATGTCTCCTTTCAGGGGTAAATGTTAGACAGGTTTGCTAGCTGCCACCTTTAAAAGACTGAGGTTTCCCGAACCTTGAGTTCCTCAGCCAATGATGCTGAGCAGTTTGCATGTGCCAGCATCACTTGGTCCACATATCATTCTGTGGAATTGTGGCTGGGGAAACAGGTGCAAATGTTACTCTGGCTACTGCTGTGAATATTAAACTGAGGTCCTATGATGACTGCTTAGACAATGACAACCTGAAAGGAACATCTAACACAGCTGTTTGTGTGATCAGTGCTGCCTGAGGGCAGTGATCACGTCCTGCCTCCTCAATGCCAGGAGATGCATCCTTTGTCTCTGACCCAGGCATCTCATGTCTTCTGCCAATATCCATGAAACTAGCAGACTAACTTGTTAGCTGTAAGCAGGATAAAAGCTCTGACCCTCCACACTTGTGGACAGGTGACGAGTAGGGAAAGCAAAGCCTGGAGAAGTGAGTGGGATTGTGAGGGTCTTGTGTGCTACATGACAGAGCTTGACATTTATCTCAAGGAACCACTGAAGAATTTTCAGCAGAAAACTGTCTGGATCTAGTGTGCACTGTTGTGGAGAGTGGAGAGCTAGAGGGTGAACTTGGAGAAACACGGCCAATGAGGGGTACAGCTGTGGGGCAAGTGGTCTGAACAAGGGCTGTACCAGTTGGGAGAGTGGTGGCCAAGTTTAAAACAAACTTCGTACTACCCTTGATAGCATTTTTTTTTTTCTTATCCAGGATTCAATCCAGATAGCATTTATCTGTGTTCTCTCTTTAGACCTTTTATGCCCTTGACATTTCTGAAGCATGTAGAACAGACCTTGTAGCACATAGCATATAGATCTTATAGAATGTCCCTTGATTTTTATTTGTCTGAGGGTTTCTCAGGACAGGAGTGAGGATGTATGTGTATATATATGTGTGTGTATGTGTGTGTACATATATATGGTTAGGGTTAGGGTACATATACATATACACAGTAGAGTGCGAGAGAGAAAGCAAGTGTGCAAAATATTAACAACTGGTGATTCTAGGTGATGGCTGGAAGTGAGGGTTGAAAGAGAGGAGAGAAACGAGTTAGCTGTGATCACCAGGCATTTGGTGTGGTGGGTGATATTACCAGCTGACATAGAGAGTTGAGGGGAGCTTTGGAGGGAGGAAGGGGGAGGAAAAGATGGTGAGTTTGGTTATTTTAAAAAATGATTTGTTTGCCTGAGTCCCCTTCCAGCCACGTCTGGTTTCAGGATCCCATGGATTATCCAAAGGGGGTACCCAGTAGGCAGGTGGTCTGGAGCTCAGAGGAAACCTGGGCAGGGGTAGCTGTGGTATTGAAGCCATGGGAGGGGACAGCTTCGCCCCAGGGGAGTGTGTCTGTAAGAAGGAGAAGGGGCCAAGATAAAACCACCGTGACAGCTGGCATTGAGGGGCAAATGGCCACAGAGATCTGAGAAAGGGCAGGGAAATGGGAGGACAATTCAGCAAAGCAGGGTCCCCAGAAACAGAGGGTTCAGAAATCGGGAGTTGGGGGTTAGTGCCACCAGGGTCAAAGGCTGCATGAAGTGCGAGGGCCGAAGAATCTATGTGGACTCAGTGGGACGTGGGCGTGGAAGAGCAGGGAGGTCTGAATGGGAAGTGGAGGCACAGATGCGGGCAGGCACACAGTTCTTTGAAGATGCTCAGCTGAGGAGACGAGAGTAATCAGGTCAGGGACAAAAAGGGGTACCCGCCTGAGGAAGTAGACATTGGATGTCCATGGCTGAGAGTTAGTTCAAGGTCACATTCAATTTAGATACCCCAATTTCCCCCTGGCCTCCTGTCTAAATGCCACATCAAGTCATGGCTTCCCACCTACTGCTTCACACTCTTCACAAAGGTGAGTGCTGGGAAGGCGGATGGGGAGAGGGAACGTTTTCTTGTCAGCCAGGGGAGACGGCAGTACCGGTGATGAAAAGCACCTGTGACATTTTCAAGTCTCTCTCTCTGCCAGGAAAGGAGCCTGTCACAAAAGCAGCCTCTGCCCACAGTATTGGCTCTCCCACTGGTTTCCTGTGAGCGCCAGGGAACATTGCTATATCACCCTGTGTGGAATATGGCTTTATGATCATGAACATTTGAAGTTCTCTTTTCACTCAAGAGCTTGTCGCAAATCATAGCCTCGTTGACCCCAGGCCCTCATTTTCTGGAAACCAGGCTGTGTTTTCTCCATCTTCCTTTCCTTCCAGCTGCCTCGCAGCACTTTGCCCCGCTTATTTTCTAAAACTCAAACAGGAGAAACACCAACATTTTATTTCGGTCAATAACGATTTTACACAAGAGAATCTGTAGCAATTTAACCAGAGTCAAATATTTAAACTACAATGAAATGCAATCCCACGAATGAATAACCAAATTGTGGTACATCCATAGAATAGGATATTATGCAATCATAAAAAGGCATGAAGGCCATTTGTATTCCATAGAAAGGAATGCTACAGCATGGATGAACCTTGGAAACAGGATGCTCGATGAAAGAAGCCACCTGCAATTGACCATATATTGTATGATTCTGTTTGTATGAACTATCCGGAAGAGGCAAATCCACAGAGGCAGAGAGCAGATCAGTGGTTGCCAGGTGCTGAGAGCAGGGAGAGTGGGAAGGGACTACTTCACAGGTATGAGGTTACCTTTGGGATGATGAAATGTTCTGGATCTAACTAGGGGTAATGTTTGCATAACGTTGTGAATATACTAAATTTTACTAACGGTAGTTTTATGTTCTATGTATTTTCCCACAATAAACAATTAATTTTAAAAAAAGAAAAGAAAGCAACTTCGCCCTGAGACCAGAGAGAAAAAGGGCCTGGCTCTGCTCACAAGAACCACAAGGCCTTCAATGTGATGAGGGTTTCACAGCAGCTCTTCTCTGCTTTGACTGCACATGAGAATCATGTGGGCAGTTTTTTAAAGCCCCTCTCACCTCAACACCAAGACCAATTAATCCTGATCTCGGGGACTGGGGCTGGGAGCAAAATCAGGAGCTCTTGGAGATTCCAGTGTGTAGCCGCAGTTGAGGAATATGGCTCTGGGCTAGGGGTTCTCCACATGTGGTTCCTGAACCCAGCAGCAGCAGCAGCACCTGGGAATGTGTTAGAAGTGCAGATGCTGGGGCTCTGTCCATGAAGTACTGAATCAGAAACTCTGAGGGTGTGGCCCAGCAGTCTGTGTGGGAACAAGCCCTCTAGGAGGTTCTGATGTGTACTCAAGTTCTGGCAACCACTATTCGAGTCTAGGCCAAGTAAACGACAAGAGTTTTTCTCAACCAGTGAGTAGTCACTGAGCATCTGCCATAAGTTTGGTTCCATAAAGGGTGTCGTGAAAATAAAAAGACCTATCCCAGCTCCTCTCAAGCATCTGGTGGGTTAGATTCTTGGAAAAGAAATGGTGCATTAAAATGAGAGGAGCCTTTCTATGGCTAAACAATATTCTATTGTGTGTCTGTGCCACATTTTGTTTATCCATTCATCTGCTGATGGACAATTGACTTATTTCCACCTTTTGGCTAATATAAATAATGCTGCTATGAACATGGGTGTACAGGTATCTCTTGAGTCCCTGCTTTTAATACTTTGAGATCTATACCTAGGATTAGAATTACTGGATCAGGCGAGGTATGGTGGCTCACACCTGTAATCCCAGCACTTTGGGAGGCCAAGGTGGGTGGATCACTTGAAGTCACAAGATCGAGAGTGGTGAAACCTCGTCTCAACTAAAAATACAAAAATTAGCCAGGTGTGGTGGTGTGTGTCTGTAATCCCAGCTACATGGGAGGCTGAGGCACAAGAATTGCTTGAACCCAGGAGAGAGAGGTTGCAGTGAGCTGAGATCACACCGCTGCATTCCAGCTTGGGCGACAGAGCGTGAGACTCAAAAAAAAAAAAAAAAAAAAAAAAAAACAAGGACTGCTGGATTATATGGTAATTCTATTTCAACGTTTTAAGGCACCACCAAACTATTTGATGTTCCCACCAACAATAAATGTTTGAGATAATGAAAAAGTTCTGTTATGTATATTTTACTACAATTTTTTATTTTTTATTTGAAACACTCAGTCACTCAGGCTGGAGTGCAGTGGTGCAATCTCGGCTCACAGCTACCTCTGTCTCCTGGGTTTAAGCGATTCTCCTGCCTTAGTCTCCCAAGTAGCTGGGACTACAGGCACGTGCCACCATGCCTGGCTATTTTTTGTATTTTTAGTAGAGACAAGGTTTCGCCATGTTGGCCAGGCTGGTCTCGAACTCCTGGCCTCAGGTGATCTGCCTTCCTTGGCCTCCCAAAGTGCTGGGATTACAGGCATGAGCCACTGTGCCCGGCCAACAGTTTTTAAAAAGAGATTAAGCCATGAAAACATGGTTAGAAAAGGAAGTTATGTTTCTCATGGTCAACACTGAATAAAAATTACTTCAAACACCATGTTTAATCATGTAAATGTTATGCATATAACAGTGCATGAAAAAGATGGTTTCTGCAATCCTTTCCGTGCAGAGATGGTTACTGGTCCTTGCCTGAGGCGGGAGCCCCCTATTTTGAATATTGCGTTGAAGAAAGATAGAGCAGGATGTCTTGCGAGGGCGGTGGCTACAGGGCTCTGCTGTGGACTTAGCACTTTCACATCTAGTACGATTCCTCACATGAATTGGCCAAGGAAGATGAAGGAGGATAACACGTGTTTAGCACTGAGGAGGGGCTCAGGCCTGGCTAGTTTTCATGACAGGGGTTAGGCTGTTCGCATGTCCGCAGTTTGTTTAACTTAGTGATTTGTTGTTTGTTGCTTAGCTGGAGAGTCATTTGTTGAACGCCTCCGTGTGCCAGGCTCTGTAGCAGGAGCCAGGTACACGCACGCAGAGAGCGAGCTGACAGCCTAGTGCAGCGCTTCTCAGCCTCAGCCTGCAGCGGCATCACCCGGCAGCCGCGTCCAATGGCAGATGCTGGGCGCCACCCCCAGAGCGTCCGGTTCGGAGGCCTGGGTTAGGGCCCGAGACTCCGCATTTCGAACGGGTTCCTAGGCGATGTGTTGATGCTTGTCTGGAGCCACACTTTGAGAACCACTGGACTACTGGGGTGGAAAGGCGGACAATATTGTTTTGATCAGTGTGGCTGCTGCAGTAGAAGAGAAATGCAAAGGTTGTATAGCAGCACAGAAGTGGGGAACCCCTTTACCCTGCCCCAGCGGGCGGGAGGGTGTTTCAGGGAGACGTGAAGCAGCTCGGTGTGTGCGCAGGATGCAAGCAGCTCAGCGCTGCTGGAACGAAAAGGAGGGCTGGGAGCAGCTACAGAGAAGTCCAGAGAGGTGGGCAGAGCCTCTCCACGATGAACATACTCTAAGGCCACAGGTCGTGAGAACCTAAGAGGGGGTTAGAATTGGAGAAGCAAAAGCAAATAAATCATCACCCTTTACCTTTGGCAGCCTGGAAGCCCCACCCGCCTCCCTGTAATAAACCTCGCCTCCAGAAGGAACCCGACGCAGGCCTTGACACGGGTGTGTAAATGACTGCGGAGCCTTTTTGTCCCCGCCTCATCCCCCACCCAGCAATATTAGATGGGGATTATTGGCGGGGTGGAGGAGAAGGACTCCCTGAGGGCGGGTGGAGGGCTGAGTTGGCAGCCCCAGCCTTATGGTTCACCTATTCTGGCCTCCAGCCTGCACTCCTGGCCCCCACAACCATGGCTGGATGGGAAATGATTCCCATCTCTCTCTGTGTTAATACATCCATCAGTGCTGCTCCTGTGACTAGAGCCACAGAGAACACAGCTAAGCCACAGGACTCACAGGGGACAGCAGCCTTCATGTCCCCTCTAAATCCATCTGGAAACCAGGCATCCTCAGGATGGTGTCTGCATGTAGAAGCTACTTTTTTGTTGTTGTTTAGAGATGGGGTCTTGCTGTGTTGTCCAGGCTGGTCTCAAACTCCTGGGCTCAACTGATCCTCCTGCTTCCCCAAGAGTGGATTTGGGTGAATTTTACCAAGCCCAAGTCTCGACCCTCCTTCTCCAGCTGACCCAAACAAAAATGGAAATAATAAAGACAAAAGTTTGATGCAAAGTGTGGATTAACGCATCTTTAGAAAATGAGTTTATTTTTATTGATCTATAATGTAAAATCCAAGGAAAAAGAGTGGCTGCTATGGCAGTCCAGCTTTGAGCTTTATTCATAATAAGTAACCCTCACCCTCTAGCCTTCCCTCACTGTCCCAGGACCACCTCTGATTTGGTGGTGACACTGACAAAGGAAAAACTCTTAATGCCAGTTTGATTCCTTGCCCTCTGTTTGTACATAATAAAATCATAAGACCTCACCCATGGATTATTAACCCATGCCCCTGGTCACCTCCTTTCCTTCTAGGCAGGACATTGGGGTTTATGACTGTTCCTCTCCACCTACCAGGCAGGAAAACAGGTAGAATTCAGCAGGTTGTGGCCTTCTGTGTGGGGGGTCAGTCCCTTACCAAGGTGATGCGGTGGGAACACCACACTACTGACTGGCTGAACCCACTGGGTTTTTATGAGAAGATGTAGATATTTTAATCAGCTTCAGAAGTGAACCACAGGACCTATAAATGTCTTTTAAACATGTTTTAAAAATGTAGCTTCTAGGCTGGGTACAGTGGCTTACGCCTATAATCCCAGCACTTTGGGAGGCTGAGGTGGGAGGATCGGTTCAGCTCAGGAGTTTGAGACCAACCTGGGCAACATGGCAAGACCCCATCTCTTAAAAGAAAAAAAAAAAAAAGATGGCTTTTACATGCAGACACCATCCTGAAGATTTCTGGTTTCCAGATGGATTTAATGGGACATGAAGGCTGCTGTCCGCTCGGAGTCCTGTGGCTTAGCTGTGTTCTCTGTGGCTCTAGCCACAGGAGTGGGACTCTTGGATGACCCCCAGAGAGAGGCAGGTACTAGTCCCCCAACAGGAAGACCTTTCTAACAGATGGAGGAATGTACACGACCAGGTGTCAATTGATCCCAGCTCAGCCTTGGCACACGGCAGGACCCAGACCTGGCAAAGGGAGGCCAGATGGATCCCAGGCTCTTTCTGAGTCAATGCATCACATGTCCCTAGAATATACCAGCTCTCCACAGCAGCAGGGCCTCTGAGCTTGCTGGGCCCTCTCTCATGAATGCCATTCCTCAGGTTTCACTCATGGTTGGTTCTGCTTGTCCTTTAAATCTCAGCTTTAATGGCACCTCCTCCGGGAAGCCTGCCTGCATCATCCGCCTAACAGGGATCCCTCCGTTTTTCTGTTGCAGGCCTTGTTTCATTCCTTCGCAGCGCTGATTGCAGACTAATTATTTCCTTTGTGCGTTGGTTTACTTGTTATTTATTATCAGTCCCTCACACTGGACTGTGAGTGCCACAAGGCCAGAGACTAGAGCTGTTTTGTTCTCCATTGCATCTTCAGCACCTGGTACAGTGCCTGACACATACTAGACACATTTGTTGAAGAAATGAATACATTAACTTCAAAATTAAATTGTACTCCAAGAAGGAGAGCATTTAGAGAGTTTTCTCCTTCATTCAACATTTGAGTACTCGTTTTTTATTGCAAATACAATCCATCGTATTAAATGTATATTCAGATTTGGTACATAATTTTTGATCATTTTCATGTAAATATACATGCCTTTTATTATGGTCAGATCTCCTTACAAAACAAATTTTGAAGGACTAACCAAAAGCTATCATTGTCCTGAAATGTTGCCTATTTGTTGAAAAAGGGTGTGTCATCATCTAGAATGTGTAAACTTTGCCATTACAGCGGTATCCGTTGGGGCAAGTTCTGTTCTGACTGCGTGTTGGTAGCTGGCCCAAAGAGATGTGCCCTGGAGCTTGGGCCCAGGCAACTTCTCCAGGAAGCTGCCTGCAGTGAGCACTGACACAGACCCGGGGGGTCCACCTCAGAGTATGACCTCCAAGAAGTGTTATGGGGCAAAATTAATGTTGACCCCGGTGGCTGGATTCCCCCCCAGTCTTCCCGGGGCTACCTTTCATCAGTGAGCCCCTCTTTCTTCTGTCTCCAACCTTCCTTCTCTGCTCTGTTTTGCCATCTGCATAGCAGTTTACTGAAGCCTCTTCATAAAAAACAAAAACACAGGCTGGATGCGGTGGCTCGCACCTGTAATCCCACCACTTTGGGAGGCCAAGGCAGGTGGATCACTTGAGGTCAGGAGTCTGAGACCAGCCTGGCCAACATGGCGAAACACCATGTCTACTAAAAATATAAAAAATTAGCCAGGCGTGGTGGCAGGCACCTGGAATCCCAGCTACTTGGGAGGCTGAGGCAGAAGAATTGCTTGAACCCAGGAGGCGGATGTTGCAGTGAGCTGAGATTGCGCCACTGCACTCCAGCCTGGGTGACAGAGCAAGACTCAGTTTCAAAAACAAAAACAGAAACCAAAACCAAAATCCTTCACATTACCCTCACCTTACCATCACCACCACACATACACTCTTCTCTCCTCTCTTTATGGCTAAATTTCTGAAATGAGCTTAAAAAACCCTCCACATCCATTCAAGGATGTGTTCAGACATGAGTAGGGATATGACGTAAAGTTCTGGTCTTCCAAAGATCTTTGAAACTCGCAGTCTGAGCTCTAGTCTGTAATAGGCTTCTGTACTAGTCTGGCGCTAACAGTCACAGGCGAGGTATGCTAACAATCATCGCTGTGCTTGCTAGTATGCACAACCCGAGTCAGCTGGCCGAGAAGTTCAAGCCAGGGATGAGAAAGCACTGGGGTAGCTTTGGCAGGACCTGAGTTGGACTTCGAAGAGTGGATGAAATTTGCAAAGGTCCAGAGGAAAGAAGAGGGCATTTGAGCAGAGTTTTTTCATAAGGGCATTTGTGAAGGTGGGTTGGCATAGCCTGCTCTTAGGCTCAGGGAGTTGGCTGAACCATGGGGCAGGCTGGGGCGGGATGTGGGGGCCTTTGAAGACTTTGACACGTTGGGGCACTTCAAGGCCATGAAAAACAGCTAGGCTGTGCTTTGTGTTGGTGGGGTGGGGCAGGGCGTGCTAGGGAGAAAGGGAGTGTACAGATGGGTGGTGGGGTGGTGCCACCCAAGCCAGGCTGTGACAAGATTGATCTGGTTACTGCAGGAGAGCCAGCCTGGCAGTGTAACAAGGAAGGCTGGGGCCGGTTGCCTGTGGGAAGCCTTTGCAGTGCAGCATGGCGAGGGCCTAACCCATGGAAACATGGGAGTTCATGACCCACTAAGGGCAAAGGATAGACCGAGCTGGCTCTGAGATATTGAGCCTTGGAGGAGTGGGGCCCAGGTGTTCTCTGATGAGGCATTCCACCATCAAGCTATAATCTAGGCCATAACACATCCTCTAATTGCAATATTGCAAAAAAATACATGGACTGTATTTGAACCCAGAATTTTACAAACAAACTGTTAAAAAGTTATGACCTATTTGGAAAATTTTGAATTCTAATTAAATTTGATAATCTTAAGGTATTAAGTGTTAACTCTCTGGGTGTGGTCATGGTACTATGGTTTTAAGAGCCCTTATGTTTTAGAGAAACATACTGAAATATGTACAGATGAAATATATCTGGATTTGTTTCCAGGTTATCCAGGTAGATAAGGGGAGAATGGGCTTAACATAGATGAGACAGGACTGTTTGTGAATTGTAAGCTGTCCAAGCTGGGTGACGTGGGGTTCGTTTCTCTCCTCTCTCTACATTGTATACATTTGAAATTTTCTGTAAAGACATTCTGGTCCTTGGATAATGCAGGTCCTACACCCTGGGCCTCACGATTCCCAACCAGAAATCACGAGAGGCATTTTGAGCTGTGCCATGTTAATCTCTTGTTACCTTTCAAAACAGGAATTCTGGACACTTCTGTTTTGCCTAGAGCAGGAAAAACGCATAGACAGGGAAGAAATAATGCCTTGGCTTTATTTGGAAAAACAAACTGTGAGAGACACGTGATCCCCCTATGTCAGAATCATGGGAGGAGTCCAACCAACTGGAGGCAAAGTCAAAACTCAGAAGAGCAAAGGCGAATTTTTAGCTGGAAATAGATGCTTCTTTTAGAAGAGTCAGTCCCAGTGGAGGATTTCTGGCAGCGGAGCACTTGGCATGAGTGTGAAAGCTGAGACCGAGTTGAAAAATGGTAGCCCAGGGTGTAGCGACCAGCATAAGGCCAGCGCTATGCAGTCACATGTCACAGCTCAGGGAACAGAAAGGCCTGCTGTTGTCACCTCTGATATTGGTTGTCCCGGTGCCCACCCTCATGGCACCTCTATCTCTCACATGCCACAAAGACAGGAGGCTGCTGTGACCGTGTCCCCTGCTGTGCAAGGCGGGGACACCCACTAGCCATTACATGCTGGGGGAGGGCCTATGAACTTCCTTGGCAGGCCATCTCCCAGGCTACAGGGCAGAAATCAGATTTCTTTTTCTTTTCTTTTGTTTTTTTTTTTGAGACGGAGTCTCGCTCTGTCACCCTGGCTGGAGTACAGTGGTGTGATCTCGGCTCACTGCAAATTCCGCCTCCCGGGTTCACGCCATTCTCCTGCCTCAGCCTCTGGAGTAGCTGGGAATACAGGAGCCCGCCACCACACCCGGCTAATTTTTTGTATTTTTAGTAGAGACAGGGTTTCACCGTGTTAGCCAGGATGGTCTCGATCTCCTGACCTCGTGATCTATCCGCCTCGGCCTCCCAAAGTGCCGGGATTACAGGCTTGAGCCACTGTGTCCGGCCCAGATTTCTTTTTCAATGAGTGGCCCCAAACAGAAGCCATTTGCACACAGGTAAGCTAGAAAGCTAGGAGGGTACATTTTGAACCTAAGCAAGTGATCTCATTTCTCCTCCTCTTTTTTGAGGAGAAGAAACATATGAGGGAATTAAGGTGGGCGCGCATTCCTTGGGAAAGGAGCAAGCATGAAACAGGTGTTGAGAGTTCAGGTTAGTAACATGTGAGGGCCCGCTCTGCGCCAGGCACTGTGGGAAGTGCAGCGATCGATGAGCCGTGGTCCTTGCCTTCAAGGAGAGCGTGGGGGAGCCAGGAAATTCCAGGTGCACAAAATCTCCTAAATAAATACTGAAGGACACATAAGTCCTGTGACCCAAGCAAAGTAACTGTTACTTAGCCAAAGTCAAACTTCGGGCAAATCACTTAAATCTCTATTTTTCACCTATAAAATGGTGTAATTCTTGCCTTGCTTACCCCATCAGGTTATAGAGTTATAAGGATCAAAGCTACTACAATAAAATAACAATGAGAAGGAGGGGAAGGAGGAGGAGGAGGAGACAAGGCTTTCTTGACCTTGCTGACCTATAGACCTGTGATTGGTGCCCAAGGACAAACTCCGCTGTGGATGGCAGCCAGGACCAGGGCAGGTTCCTGATGCAGATGGCTGTCCACTCTCAGCCAGTCCTGGACCACCGGTGCCCTGTGCCCTCATTCCCAAAGCTGGTTCCCCTGGGCACCTTGTCACAGGCCCAGTAGCTGCCTTGATGTGAGCAACCTCTCTAACTTGTTCAAATTCGCCTGACAGATGGTGAAGGTGCTTAGTCCTAGTATTCTTAATAAATATCAGAGCTTAAGAGCCAGAAGGAAGCTTCCAGAACATAGCATCCACACACATCCCAAACCCACCACCACCCCCACCGTTTGTATGAAGGGCAATGGAGGCTCCAGCAGGGAACATAACCCACTGAAGTATTGGGACAGCTGATGCAGGAATCTCATTCTCTAGACTCCCCTGGTCCAACATAGCTGCTTCTCTTTCCAAGAAAGGTTTTTCCAACACCAACTCTACTGCCTTTAATATCCTTAGTCTTTCCTGCCCCCAAATACCTCATTTGGTCCTAACTTCCAATAAAGTGTATTTAGGGCAAGAGAAAAAGGAAACGTTCCCCAAGTCACATTTTCCCAAGCCCTCTGTTCTTTTTCATTCTTCGGGAAAGTGATTCCTAAATGCCCATGAGGGCATGTGACCCTACTAATAATATGGGTTCACAGAGACGAAGATGAGGGGTTCCTATCTTCACAAGGCTCTTGTTTAGCCATAGCAGTAAAATGCCCTCTTGATGAAACCTTTTTGAACCCCCGCTACAGGAAAAGAAAACCCTTCCAATCCAGTTCCCTTTAGGCATGTGTGCAAAGAGAAAGCTTCTCGTTGCTACATCTCTTTGCTTTGAGTTTTTTGCATTCATGCCTGGCTGGCAGCTTCCGTCCTGCTGGCTGTGGGCCCAGACAGTATTGTGAGCACAGAAAAGGCTGACAGCCTCACTTAGGGAGTCTTACCCTGCGTTGTGTCTCTTCCTGACCCCGGGGGTCTACATGAGGCCTCATGGTTGCTTCATTCTGCTCCCTGCTGCCCCTAAAGCATTCGGTTTGCCCCCCAGCTGAACGGTTTTCTTACTCCAGTTTGGCCCGGAGTGCCTGCTTTGACATCCTCCAGACTCCCTCTTCCCTAGTTACCATCTTGGTGTAGTTGAGTTACTTTGAGGCCTTGAAAATAAGAATAGTATAGCCCAGTGGAGACTCTGGTATCCCAAGTGAGAAGACTGGTGTCCAGTGAAAGGTTGGACTGGAGATTCTGCCATTCCGTCATGCTGTAACATTTCTGAAAATGTGTAGCCTAAGGTTGACAGCCGGAAAAATCAGTAGGGTTCCGATGTGTGTGTCCGGACCTAGAAGTAAGAACTAAGCCTGGGACCAACGCCTCATAGCATTTTAAACGAACCTGGGTACCAGCTATCGC